>NC_136063.1:326083443-326599794 GCF_964261635.1 Lissotriton helveticus | reverse complement strand
ATGGTTCTTACTATTCAAAAGGCATCAGCATACAGTTGCAGTAGCAATCTGTATAAATAAAGCCTCAACAGCGAAATATAGAGCAGTAGGTGCAGCAGTAGCTACAACCGTTAGGGAAAATGGGCATGGAAAGGATGGTTGAATCGCTCCAAGAGAGTCTATGGGAGCATCTAAGTAGTAGCTCTGGCTCTAACTAGAAATATACAGAAATATAAAAGACAAGAACGCATGTAGACAACTTTGTTAAAGGTTACATCGCTTCTGTCCAATGTAACAACTTCTTCCAATAGTGAACACTCTTCTTTCTTCTTTGCCACGGAAAAAACATGAATTTGACAGTCTACTATGAAAATATGTAACAGACATCACTAAACATCACTTAAACATGTGTGTTTCTGGAAGCTTTAACCTTGGTTCATAGGGAAGGTTAATGCGGAGTCTAGTCTATAATGTATTCAATGTTACAATGAGTTTCAATGAACTACATTCAAGGCAAAAACATTTTCTTGCAGATTTCTAGGTAGGTAAGGCTTTTTGTATTTTAAATAAGAGAGTTTTTGTTGAAATAATGCAATTTTGTATTTGGCATTGTATGAACAAGAGATCGATAGGAAGTTCAAGCTTGGCGCAAACGGGAAATTATAGCATAAGAAAATAATACAGTTAAATCAGAACATACTGCAGTTATAACAAAATTCTAAGCAAGTCACATTAAGGTCAAGCTATCAAATAGATTTGTACATGGTTCAGCAATATCTAAAGCTTCTAAGTGTTAAAGAGAAATCTAACAGCGGCCTATTAGTGAATATAGCTGCCTGGTGAGTTTTGCAAATTTTCCTATGTGTCATTTTATGTTTTCACATTAATAACTAAGACAAATGAGCAGTTTTGTTAATTTTTTATTTTGAAAATCTCATCTTTTTCAATGGCATGCTTTCCATTCTTCCGGTTTAATATTTTATTAGTTAGAGAAAGGCTTATTATCAGTAAGAGACTGCTGATAGAGAGGGTTGAGAGAGACTTCACAGTGAACGTTGAGAATAAATGGTTGAACAAAGCTTTCTGTTCATTGTGTACCACAATGGCAACATGTCAATGCTGAGAATCGCAGCCTGAGTCTGATGCTTTGGGAATTCAGAGCTATGTTGCCGGTACACCCTAGTGGTGCGCTGATTGGTTCCTGATAGTGTGAGGAGATAGGACGTTTTTGAATCTTCTGTTACTTTTCTATTGGTGTTCCCATAGTTTGAGTTAGAAGAGAGTCCCTTTAGACTTAGAGAGGTCCAGACCTCTCTGCTTGTCCTATTCTTACAAGTTTGAAACTGTATTCCAAACACTTATTTCCTTTTATTTTTGAACTTTTACTGAAGTCTGATTATGCTGACACCTTTTTCTTCCATACTCCCGAATTAGAGACTCTTGGTAGATGACTCTATATTTGATTCATGTTTAGAGTGGAGAAAGGAAGTTTCTTTATGGAACACCTGGTCACTTTTCTGTATCTCATTCTATTGCGTCTAAACCAACTGAGATATTTCACTTTACCTATTGTAGTAATGTACTTATTGAATTTGCATTTGCTTGCACATTTAATGGATTAGTTGGCAATCCAAGTAAAACCTTATAATCATATTTAGCGAGTCCTGGTCCGCATTGTGGAGTCACAGTTCTTCACAGGTTAAATTGCATTGTTGATGTTTTCTTCCTTTCAATGCCTCATGTCAGCTATCAAAGGTTCATAGACCAATGGGGAAACATCTTTGATGATTTGACTAAGAGATTACGTTGTAAGGCCCAGGATGCTCCAGCAAGATGCTAGCATGTTTGATGGTTAGCTGCTGAAGCAAAGAAATTTAGTGTATCGCTTAAGAAAATTCTAGACTAGCTCAAACCCAGCCCTAACTCTTAAAACCCATGTCCTGATTCAAAGAATCAATGATGTTTAATCGGTTCGGGAAAAGTTGTAACAGCAGAGGAGTGAGTATTACTAGAGTCATGCATTGTAAGTGCTAATGTCAAAGTAGCAGTGTTTTGCTGAGATTGCGTGGTGTTATAAGATGATGTTGTAGTTGTGGAATAAATGTGAAGGCGCTTAATGTTGAACAGTTGAAGTTGTTATCCAGCTCGACGTAGCCTAAGATCCAGGGACAGAGATATAACATGTAATTGTATTGTAATTTGTCTGCTATGTTTGATGGTGCTAGTCGTGAGACCTCGTCGGCAGCACAATTAAGATGGGGACATATACCTTTGTGTGAGAGTAAGGTGTGATTGGTGTAGTGGATCCTGTTGTGCAGAGGAGAAGCTGCACTGATCTGGGCGAACCCGCAAGTCAAGGTTTTACTCAAGTGTGTGTCTGAGTAGAGTGGAAAGAGTCATTCCAGACCATTTTTTGTGTTGTGGAATACTTGAATTTCTTTAGTGGAGCAGACAAAAGTTATTTGTTGAAATTGCTTTGCGTTTCGTTTTTGCTAGTTTAGTGCTGAGAAAAGAATGCACTTGTGAAAATTGTGAAGGATGGTGAATCTTGCGAAGTACAAGAACTATGCGATAGTGTGCTGCAATGAGATTGATCAGTTGCCATTTGTGCTGTGCTGTTATTGGTTGATACGCTACTAATTGTCATGCCGCTATTGGTTGTTGACGCCAAATGAGAAATGGTGTAAAAAGAATATTTTTTGGTTTGGACCAAAAATGTACATATGCTTGTTGATATTATTGTTGAAAAATGAATTTTTCAAGGCTATATGAGATCTGTTTAGGGGAGATGTGATAGTTCCTATTAGAGAGGTAGAAGAAGAGCGTCATATCTCATGGCAGGCCATCACATGGCCATATATTTGGAGCTCCACACGTTCATTTGATTTGAGTCAATGGCATAAGATCACTGAAAAGGAGGGTGCATTGATGTTTCCAAGCTATGGTGCATTTAATTTGAGAATTATTGAAATCTCGGTAGGGTATTGTACAAGAAGAAGCCAACCTCCTAGACCCGCACAGTATGAGGCACTTAATGCTGGGAGCAAGTAGTTCATGTCAAAGAGAAAGAGAAATACCAGGGTAGAGTCAGAAAGGCAGTACATAACTGTGCCTAAGCAACAAAAATGGAGAACTGACATAATTGAAGGAGCTAGGTTATACCCTCCATTAGCAAGTGAGAACCTCAGAAAGAGAAAGAGAAAAAGAAAAGGAAAAAGGACAATAAAGCAGAGAGTACAGAGGGAACAGGCTAAGATAGTGATAGCAATTCTAGTGAGGACTTTTTGGATGTCTTGTCAACTCGTCCACTTCCTTATAATGAGACCCAACTTGAAGGAATGAGTGGTGTTGTTACCGATAGAAGCTCAAAAGGAGCCACCTCCCCAGCGAACACAAGTCAGAATCTTATGGGAGAGAGTTCAGTGATCCATGGATCTGTTAACTCTAGTGTTTATTACACCGCTGATGTAATAACAGTTCTGGTTTCTGTTGGTCCTGATGTTCCTTTGTATAATAATAATAATAATAGGGAGATTTGTAGAGCGCCTGGTTACGCGCACCGGCGTGTCCCCGCGCTGTGACAAGTGGAAGTGACAGAATCAAGTGGCCGGAAGCAGTGCAAGTCTAGCGGATAAAAAGATGGGTTTTAAGTTTCCTCCTAAATCTGGATTCGGAAGGTATAAACCTGAATCTTCAGGAACCACGATACATGCTTTGACAGTTCCTACTAAAGTAAATATGTCAACTACTCTTCCTGTTGCTCCTGGACGGGAAAGCACAGAAAGAACCCCTTTGGTCCCAAATATGGTGACATCACCATATACTGCTCCTGGGTCATCATTATTAAATCAGATAGGGCATACCCCTATTGGGAACCCTCACAGAAGTCGCAAAATTCTCATATGTCCATTTGGAATTCACCTCAGTATATCACAAGCAGTAGTTCTGGGGACAGGGTTACCCCCACTGATTCAGGAGTCCAAGATGACGTTAATTTACAGGAATTGGATGATTTGATTAGGGTTTTCAATAGGTCCCCACAAGAAGCTGAGAGTTCAGGATTGAACAGAGGTATCCAATCTCCGGAAAGGGAGAATGCGATCAATTTTGTCAAAATAAAATTAGAATTTGATGAGATGATTTTAGGAAATCTTTATCTTACCAGATTGGATGTCTATCAAGAGAAAGAGGTTATATACATGTGCAAAGATTTTACTAAGAGTGCCGGACAAGCTCATGATAAGCTTTAAATTTACTGTATATGTTTTGATGAAAATTATATAAACAGTATAAGACCATCAGGAATCAAAGTGCAAATTAGAGAATTAATTGGTAGCATTCACAAATAGAGTAAATTAGACAAGTAGGAAGGCAGATGTGTGAAAAGAATTACCCAAAGAAAACAAAGGAAGAGCAGCCTCCGTCTTTTATGGATAGAGAAAGGGCTTCCGTTTTCCCATTGAGAGGTGCTTGGTGGAGGTTATGTTCATATACCATGGAGTAGGAGTGATCTTGTGTCATTCACAAATGACATTCCCAAATTAAGAGATAAGCCAGTGGAGTGGTACACCCAGGTTGATTGATTTGTGAAGATTTCATAGCTATTGTGGAATGATTTGAACTCCCAGTGGTGTAGCAAAGGGGGGCGGTCTCCTTCCCCCGCTCTTACATGCAGGGCGCCAAACGCAGGAATCACATGCACCCCTCACTCGCTCTTACTTGCGTTTGCCACAGGGCGGCAAATGCAGGAATCGTGAGCAGCAAAGACAGGGACTGCCATGGGCGACAAAGTGGCTAGCTACGCCACTGCAAACACCCTTTTCAACATTGTGGTACTGAGCGATTTGTGGGCAGGATGTAAAGTAGCTGTATAATGACCAGCATAGGAGCCACAGAGAAATCCGATATCACATGCCCCGTCACATTTGGTAATGAAAAAGTATCAACAGGTGATTACGTTTTTGAAAGGAAAGATACTGGCAAAAGACATTGATTGGGTTAAGATTGACAGAACAACTCACACGCCTAACAAGACTGTGCGTTCCTTTTATAAGATATTGTTGCAAGTGTTTAAACAGCACAGTGGAATGGAGAATCTCGAATCCTAAAATATGGAAAGTTTTGTGTCCCGGTTTGTGACAGGATTGAGACCTGAGGTTAGCAGGATGATTCAAGAGCATTTAATTTGTTGGCAGAAAAAGTCAATTGATGTGATTTTAGGGTGCGCAAAATATTGTGATGAATTGGAAATTAAACAGAAGCAGTTGAAAGAGAAGTTGATGTATCAAGTAAGAGGCAACCATACATAGGGAATGTTGTTGCTATGCAAGGTGTATATCTGCAGGGAGTTCCTATTGTTAATATGGAAAGAGTCAATGCTTATTTGAAAATGTATACATTCATGTATGAGAACGAAATTGCATATTTATTAACAAATCCACCTGTTGTGAACTCCACATCAACCCTGACTTGCAAATATGTAGTCAGACAGGCTCTGAGACCTAGACCCGAAGTCATTGATTAATAAGTCACAGGTAGGGTGGCATGTAGCCGGCAGATAAACTCATGAACAGAAAACTCTAGATCAGTAACACAGATAGGCACAGTGACACTACAGTGGTCCAGGGAGATTGGCCCAATAAAGCATACATTGCCAGAGGGGTATGCGCACTCCAAAACACCATAAAGTTAGATGCCACATCAGTTTGGGACACCATAAAGTCAGATGCCAAATGAGTTGGTAACATATAGCCAAACAGTACACAGCACAAGCAGTGATCACATGCTCCACATTCCGGACATCTGGACATGTTACCCACTGTCTACATTGTGTCCATGCAAGGTGGAGACCCACCTATACTTTCGATTAGACGATTAATTTATGACTCCAAAGACAGCAGCTTACATTTCTTACCATACATGGACCTCCGGAAATGCTTTATTGTCTACAATGAACTGTGTCTAGAGGCTGCAGACTGATTGTAAATTGAGAAAGTCCTCAGCCCTGTGCCTGTAACTGTTCTCCCGGAAATTCTGTTTAATTTGACAAACTGTTCCTGTTTTGCCAAACATCTCTAGTCACTTGTTTTTTCAGGGTATTTTGTGTTCATGTAACACTATGATGCCAGTTGGAAATGGTAATCTACAACAGGGTGGAGGACGAGGTGTCCTAATAGATCCGAAAACTAGAATTGATGTTGCTACATTAAAAAAATCAAATCCATGTCATTATTGTAACAGGTTAGGGCATTGAAGAGGGAATGTCATATTAATCCCAACAGAGTAATGAATGAGAATAAAGTTCAACATTTAGGGTTTGTTCAGACACAGGTTAATAATCCCATTCAATCAATCAGGTGAATTGTAAGCGCGCTACTCACCCTTGAGGGTCTCAAGGCGCTGGGGGTGGGGGGAAGCAGGTCCGTTCAGTCGAAGAGCCAGGTCTTGAGTACCTTCCTGAAGATGTTCATGGAGGGAGCATGTCTGATGTCGATCCGGAGCTCGTTCCAGGTCTTGGCCGCGAAGTAGGAGAAGGCTCTTGCACCTGTTCTGGCTCTGCGGATGCGCGGGGTTTCGATAAGGACGAGTTCGGCGGATCAGAGGTTTCTCTTGGGTACGTGGAAGGAGATTCTCTCATTGAGTTATTGGGGTCCGGTGTTGTGGAGGCATTTGTAGGCATGGGTGAGTATCTTGAAAGTACCTCTCTTCTCCACAGGGAGCCAGTGGAGGTTCAGCAGGTGTTGGGTAATGTGTTTGTGTCGAGGGATGCCAAGGACGAGTCTGGCTGCGGTGTTCTGTATGGGCTGGAGCTTGCGGAGCATCAGCTTGTTGATCCTGGCGTAGAGGGCGTTTCCTTAGTCCAGTCTGCTGGTTATGAGTGCGTGGGTGACGGCCTTCCTTGATTCGGGGGGGATCCATTTGAAGGTCTTTTGGAGGATGCAGAGGGTGTTGAAGCAGCTGGAGGGTTGTCATTGAGAGGGAGGAGTTGAGTACGATGCAGAGGTTTTGGGTGTGATCTGTGGAGGTGGGAGGGCTGGTGAGGGCGGTGGGCCAACAAGTATTGTCCCATGCAGAGGGGGAAGATCCACGGACAAAGATCTCTGTCTTCATTGAGTTGAGCTTCAGGCGGCTGCTGCTCATCCAGGATGCAACGTCCTTCATTCATTCCTTCATGGAAGTTGAGTCTGGTGGTGATGTGGTCCTTGGTGAGGGAGAGGATGAGCTGGGTGTCGTTGGCATAGGATAGTATGCTGAGTCTGTGCTGTTTGACATTGTGGTGAGGGGCGCCATGTAGATGTTGAAAAGCGCGGGGCTGAGCGATGATCCTCGGGGTACTCCGCAGTTGATTTGCGTGGGTTCGGAGAGGAAGGGTGAAAGTCGGATTCTTTGGGTTCTGCCGGTGAGGAACTAGTGGATCCAGTCAAGGGGGGTTTCTTCTATGCTGGCGTTGTGGAGTCTGGTGGTGAGTGTACGGTGTTGAACGCTGCAGAGCGGTCGAGTAGGATCAGAACCGCAGTTTGTACTTGGTCAAGGAGGGTGCGGATGCCGTCTGTGGTGGCGAGAAGGGAGGTCTTGGTGCTGTGGTTGCTGCGGAATCCAGATTGGGAGGGGTCGAGGATGGAGTTTTCTTCGATGAATTTTGTTAGTTGTGCATTGACGGTCTTCTGGTGACTTTGGCTGCAAAGGGGAGGAGGGAGATGGGTCAGTAGTTCTTGAGATCCGTGGGATCTGCTGAGGGTTTCTTGAGCAGGGGTCTGACTTCTTCATGTTTCCAGTCATCGGGAAAGATGCCTGTCTTCAGCCGCGGGCCGTGGAGGGAGTTACGGTGGGGCAGGGAGGCGGGGAGGGGGAGGGGCGGGGTGGAGGGTGCTAAAAACAGGCATATGGATCATTGCAGGTAAGTACACAATTTAATTAATGAAACGAAATTCGTAGTGCGCACTGCATGGCAAAAAGCAATGCTGTGTGCGCTACGAATTTCGTTTTATTAATTAAATTGTGTACTTACCTGCAATGATCCATATGCCTGTTTTTAGCACCCTCCACCCCGCCCCTCCCCCTCCCCGCCTCCCTGCCCCACCGTAACTCCCTCCACGGCCCGCGGCTGCCTGTCTTGAAAGTGGCGTTGATGATGGATTGTAGTTCTGGAGTGATGGTGGTGGAGGCTCTTTGGAAGATGAATTCAACAACAAAATGTGCTGAGACAGAGAGAATGCAACGTCCCAATGCGCAACAAATTCCAGTGACGCAAGATCCTCAAGCCCCGATTCTACAGCAAAATGTAAATGATCCCAGATTTAATTCTTACCAGGTCCAAACTGTTAATCAATATTCCTTCCAGAACCAAAACCTGTTTCAGAAGTTTCCAATGTTTGCCACACTTCAGGGCAATGGAGGAAGATTGCATGCCTGGCACAGTCCTAGAGGTAGACCATAGTGGTCCATCCATAGAATGTGGAGTGAATGGCCATCCAGCATCATTTTTTATTGATTCCTGTTCCACTGTTAGAACAGCGGAAGTTCCAAACCTACCCCTCTCGTGAAAAACAATTTAAGTTGTAGGAGTTGCAAATAAACAAATGGCAAACCCAGAAACACAAGAACTGCCTGTTTAAATAGGGTCCTTGGAAGAGAACCACCAGTATATGGTGTGTGATTCTAGTCCGGAAAATCTTTTAGATCGTGATTTATTATGCAAGGTGAATTGTACCATGTATTGCGCACCAAAAGGTGTGGAGTTTCAGACTCATGATGAAGACAACGATTTTAAATTGGCGAGTCACGGCCAAACATTGGACTGTATCCTAGATGACAAGTGATGAGCTGCACCCAGATCTTAAAGATACAGTGAAGCCTGAAGTCTGGGACTTCCCAGGAAAGGACGTTCCATAAAAGGAGTTGAATCTATCCGCATAACTGTTAAACTTAATGCTCAGTACCCAAGAACCCATCAGTATAATTTGACTCCTGAAATGATTGCTGGAATTACACCAGTGATTGAATCAATGACACAACAAGGCATTTTGATAAAGATAATAGGGAGTACATGTAACTAAACCATTATGGGCTTGCAGAAGCCTAGCAGTAAGTACCACATAGTTCAAGATTTAAGAAAGATTCATATTATTGTTATTCTTTGTTGTCCTGTGGGACCGAATCCAACTGTTATTTTATTTCAGATTCCATGTGAGGCTAAGTGGTTTACTGTGAGTGATTTGTGACATGTGTTTTTCGCTATTCCTTTACATGAGGACAGTCAGTACCTTTTTGCCTTCCGGTTCCATAATCATGGAATGGCATGGTGCAGAGTTTTACAGAGATATCCAGAAAACCCTTTGATCTTTAATCATATCCTTAAAAAGAACCTTGAGTCTTTAATAATGCCCTCTAATCCAGTCCAAGTACAGTATATTCTCGACCTCCAGGTCGCTTCAGAAACCAAAGAAGCTTGTAAACAAGATACCATTGCACTCTTGAACCATTTGGCTGAGAATGAGCACAAAGGGTCCCCGAGTATGTTACAGTATTGTCAGAAATACGTTTTTTATCTCGGACACTACACTGAGAATGGAGCGAGGAAGGTTTTGCAAGAAATATTCTTGGCGATTCTGAAGATGAATCCACCAACCACTCAGAGAGAAGTCAGGATGTTTTTCAGAATGGTGGACTACTGTCGGCAGTGGATACTCAACTTTCCCTTAATGGCCAAGCCCTTACAAAGGCTGACACCCAAAGATGTGTCGGATTTGGTACCCTTGGATAATGATTGCTTGGTTGCCTTTATAAAGCTGAGAGAGAGTCTCTGTTGTGCCCCGGGTCTGGGAATGCCTAATTACAATAAAGCATTTTCTGCAATGAGAGAGAGGGCTGTGCTCTGCCAGTGCTTACACAAATTGCATGGTATTGCAGTTTCCCTAACCGCGGGGCTGCCTCAATGCCTTAAAACAGTGACAGTGATTGGTGCCAGCATAGAACTGTGTGAAAGTATTGTCATGGGTCATCCCTTGTGCCCTTATCAGTTGGATTTTGTTGACGCGTGCATGCACTCAGCACCAGACCAATAGTCAATTGGCTAAGTATGAACAGATTATTATTGCTGCAGAGAATGTGTCACTTAAAAGGTGTGCTACTTTAAACCCTGCAAGCCTTTTGCCCCTACCTGAAATTAAGGGTAATGATAAAGAAATAGAGCATGACTGTCTCAATGTCACTGAACTATGCACCAAACTAAGGCCAGATATACAAGATGAGCCACTGACTGATTATGATCTCATATTGTTTGTTGATGGTTCCTGCCTGCAAGATGATGGAGGAACCCTGAAAGCTGCCTATGAAGTCTATACTGTCACAGGAGTAATTGAAGCCTCCTGGATTCGAGGAGTGTCATGTGCACAAGTGGTTGAATTGATCGCTCTTACTAGGGCATTCAGTGTTTCTGAATGGCTGAAGGTGACAATTTTCATAGATAGTCAGTATGGCTTTGGTGTCGTTTTTGATTTTGGACAGTTATGGTCACAGAGAGGATTCATGACTTAATCAGGATTTCCAAACTGAAAGGGTGCACATCATGAGATTGTTGGAAGCATTGCACCTGCCTACCAAAATTGCAGTTGTAATATGTTCCACCCATCGGATTATGTGACAGATGGCAACCGATATGCTGATGAGGTTGGTAGATATTGTGCCCATGGGGCCCAAACATTCAATCTTGCATATTAAAATGAATCTGAAGATGAGACCAATTACAATCTTTTGTTAATGACAACTGATACTTCGAAGGAAGTGAAGAGGTTACATGGGGAAGTGTCAGAGGCAGAACATCAGATTTGGGTCACAGCAATTTGCATCAAAAGAAATGATGACATTTGGGTTTCAACAGATGGAAGACCTGTACTGCAAAATTGCTTGCTGTCTCCAATGGCTAGACGTTTTCATGGTCTTGCACGTGTTTGGAGGGATGCAATGGTCAGATTGTTTCAACAGAACTGGTTTCATCCTACATTTAGACTGATGGCTGAAGGATTGTCCCAAGTGTGCTGTGTGCCAGCAGATCAATGTAGGGAAAAGAACTGCAGTAACACTGAGCCACATAGGAAAATTAGGAGGGCCATTCAACAGGATGCAGTTGGACTTCATTGAGAGGCCTGTGTGCTACAGGCTGAGATATGTCCTGGTGATTGCATGCATCTTCTTGTGTCGGGTCGAAGCTTACCTGACCAGGAGAAATGATAGCCTTAGCTTAGCTAAGTTGTTGTTGAGGGAGATGATCCCCAGGGTCAGTTTCCCAACTTTGCTGCAGTCAGACAAAGGTACTCATTTCAATAATGAGGTCCTGAAAATGTTGTGTGAAGCATTACAAGTGGAGTAAAGACAACATTTTTTACAGAGTTTCATATAGCGCGAACTTGACCCGAATCAGGTATCAGAGCACTTTACATAGCACCAGTTGCCTTACATGAGGACACATTCATTTTTGTTAGGCACAGGGAGATTGAGTGATTTGCCCAGAATCGCAGGATGTTCAGCGTCATTGCCGAGACTCGAACCCAGTTCTCCAGATTCGAGGTCGACCGTCCTAGCCGTTAGGCCAACTCATCTCCATTGCATTTACCTGCTTTAAACTTCAGGCATAGTCAAACAAGTAAACAGAACTTTGAAATCCAGATTGGCCAAGTTGTGTGCTTCTGCGTGTCTGAAGAGGCCTGATGCTTTGCCCCTTGTGTTAATGAGTCTTTGTAACATTCCTGATTGGATGGTAGGGCTGTCCCCCCATGAAATAATCATGGGCAGAGCAATGAGACTGACGACTACGCCTTCAAATGCACTTGTGAGCATTGCAGATTTCATGATTCTTGATTACTGCAAAGGACTAGGTGATGTGGTGCATTTTATGTCTCACCACGTTGGAGCTACTTCTGCCCTACCACATCATGAGCAGTACCATGACTTCAGTCCCGGCGACTGGATCCTGGTGAAGAAACACATTTGGAAAATGTGGCTGGAACCTCAATGGCATGGTTCTAACCAGGTCATACTCATCACAAACACTGCTGTTAAGTGTGGAGGTCTCCTCAACTGGATCCATGCTGCCTCCACTCGCAGAGTGGCAAGTACCCTTGATGATGTGACAGTTCCTCTTCCAGAAGAGGAAGCTGCAAGTGAAAGGCAGCGGAAGGAGGTTGAGCGAGTCACAGAAAATTGGCAAGAACCTGAAATAGCATATGTGTTGTATTCTACTTATTGCATATTCCTATGCATGCCTTTACCGCCATCAAAATGTAGTAATTGACTCCAGACTGGTTGAGGTATTTCAGGTAGATTTATTGTAAGATGTTAAGTATCCTGGAACAAGCCCAGAACAAGCCCCACCAGGAGCAGCCAGCAGGCAGCTCAGCCCCATCATAACTGTGGCTTATCTTCAATCAGCACCCAACATTCCATGGTGCATCACAGTGCAGAGACATTCCACTAGAAGGCATGAAGTAGGTAAAGGCATGCATAGGAATATGCAATAGGTAGAATACAACATACCTCCTTTTCTTCCAAAACAAAACAATGAACAAAAGATCATAGAAACTAAAAGAAAGAGAAAGCATACCGATCAATACCCGCTGATACATCCATTGGCCAGACAGATGTGGCAGAAGGTACCGCACAGCATGAGACGTAGAAAATACAAAAAAGGAAAGAACGAATAAAGATCAGACCCATTTCTTTTTTTTTTTATAAATACCTAAAATGAGCCATCAAAATGTAGTAATTGACTCCAGACTAGTTGAGGTATTTCAGGTAGATTTATTGTAAGATGTTAAGTATCCTGGAACAAGCCCAGAACAAGCCCCACCAGGAGCAGCCAGCAGGCAGCTCAGCCCCATCATAACTGTGGATTATCTTCAATCAGCACTGATGGAGCGAGATAGAAAACAAAATTTTGTTTAAACTCGCAAAGTCACATTTCCATAACATGAATAAAATTATTAATGATTTGTGATATGTCATGCTAATACAACTTAGATTAAACTTTACATGTGGGGGGACTAACATGTGTGCTCATAAACGTGCATATTTGTTGCATCTTTTTGTTCGTGCAAAATAATAAAATAATTATTGTTTTCGTTTTTGTCATTACTAACTGCTGCAAACTTAAATAAGCATGTGCTTGTTTTGCTTTTCCTTGTCTGTGTAATGTCATTTCTACTATTCTAGGTGCATATGGGTCTCAATGAAAAACGGAGACTGGTAAATATAAACGCTGCTTTATTTGTTTGCAATGGCTAGGTAACATTTTGATTAATAGGGTGGGTTAATTAATTAGTAAACCATGGGGTGGATACAGAAAATACTTTATTTCTTACATTAATACTTTTCTTGTGTTTGTTTTATACTAGAAATCATAAGTTGCCTGCTTTTGAGGCCTAGCTATTTGAGCCGCAAAATAAAAGCTGATCTAAAATTCTGCAGAAAGTCACGAGACGCCCATTCTGAATTAAAACGTTTATTGAAGCTGCATTCACAAAGCAAAAACTGATGAGCTGACATCATTCTGTCGGACATGGCCAAGGTCGAAAGTGAACTTTTTGTCAGTCCTTAACTTGGCATCCGCGGAAGTCGCGCTGAAAGTCTATGGAAGCTGCGAGGATGTCTTTATACAAAGTTGCAATCGAAGGAAGCCTCTGGCTTCACGTGGAAGAGACAATGGTCTTTGTAAGACATGATTTTGTGGAACTTTTTAAGAATCGGGTGACATGTCACTTGTCACTCTCAACCAATGGGACGTCGTAGATTTCTGAAAACTTTCCTTTGCTAGTTTAGTTAGCGTAGAAAGGTATAAAAAGTCATGCCCTTAGGGTTGGGCTGGCTGCTGCTTTCTGACTTTCCGATGAGGGTGATGTGCTGCTGGACTTTGCGTGGAGCACGTAAGAATCCTCAAAGATCTTTACTTTAATTTCTGTCTATTTAGCTCAGTTAGGGAAATAGGTTTTAGAAATGCTAAACTTTATATAATTTCTTTAAATTTAATTCAATTGCTTAAATTGTGTTTTTCCATATTTCTTACCATCATGCTTGCTATATTGCTAATAAATTTCATTTATAAAACTTACAACATATATACTATAATTTAGAAAATAAAATCTTACTTTTGACAAACAAGCTGGTCTTGGTTATTTAGAAGTATAGGTTACCATTAGCTAGATCACGTCACCTAAGGTGGTCGTTTAAATGGTTGGGTTTTATTCTAAAGACAATATTCTTTCTGCAAATGTATAAATATGTATATAGTGTGTAGATAATGTGTATATAGATTTATTCTGACCACCTGATTCAGTAGGCCCAAAATATATCAGGTTCATAAATGGGTCCATGTTTAGTATAGAATTTTGTTTATAGGTTATGAAGTTGGGTAACGTAGTTTATGATATATTTTCTATAGCCCGCTGGATCAATTATCTGGTAGCAGAAATTGATGGTTGCTAAGAGGTAACCAAGGTAATATGTTGGTTGCTAAGGGTTACGTCATGGTATGGAAATAGGATCGATGTTTTAACACTTGTTAAGTTCGTTTTTCGTGCCTATCTGTAAGCTATACCGGTATAGATTGTGTGGCGAGAAATTAGTCACGCAAGCCATCTGTTCAGTTTGTAGTGATATCGCCGAGTATCACAAGAGGTATCGCCGTGTACCATAGTGTTGTCACCGAGCAGCACAGTTTTAGGGCTAGGTCTGAATCTTGTATAGTGAGGATTTTCTAAGAAATCAAAGCAGCATGAGAATAGGGACAAAGCGCCTTCCATAAAACTCACTGTGATGAGAGTATTGGTTATATCCGAGCTTGAGTGAAGGGTAAAATTAACGTCGGTGCATGATTATCTATAAACAGGTTAGAGTCCTGTACGGGTACATGTTTCATATCTATAAACAGGTGAGAGCCCTGTACGGATAACGTCGTTATTTTGCTAACGGTGCATGAATTCTATAAACAGGTGAGAGTCCTGTACGGATTTCATGTGTGTTTGAATTTAGGGAATTTTCCGTGTAAAAGTGCGAGTTTGAATTGTATTTTATGTTCAAGTGGAACTCTTAGAACTTTCACTTCGCGGTGGGTTCAGAGCAAAGCGAGTTCATAATTATACGTGCTAGAAGGGTGGGGTAAGGTTACTCTACTGACAATTGAATATTATCCTTAGTGTGAATAGCGCCGTCTATTCCGAAGTGTGGATACTTGAATGTGTGTAAAACTATCCTAATTAGTGAAACGAACAGATGTTGTCTTTATAGTCATTGTTAAGAATTAATTTACACTGAAAAGTGTTCTTAAAATGGCGCTGTGAAAGGATTTTGTGAAGGAGGGGTAAGCGCCAGGAGTGAGAAGCGAGAAACCGCAGCTGCTGTGTACGTCACAGAGCCGCGCTGGGATTGGGTGACCTACGTCACAAACTGTATTCTGATTGACTCTTGAGTCTCTGACGGCCTGTGAGCTGATTGGTCTTTCGGAAATTCTCCAAATTTATTGGTTGAGCAGAAAAGTGACGCAGCTCAACTGCCATTGGCTTGTTGGTGTGTTTCGCGCACGGATTGGTTGTTTTGCGGAACATCCCGGAAATATTTTACGAACGAATTTGTGAATTAAAATTTACTTTTAAAAATGAGTTATCATTTTAAACATGTTGAGAAAAAGACAACATTATTTCAGAAATTTAAGAATTTATTTTCACCTGATAAGAAAATCGAAACGCGAGGTGGTAAACTACTTCATAAGTATAAAACACCTGCAGCGTACATGGAAGGTGAATATGGATATCATACTGTCTTATGGTTCGACAGTTGGAAACGTTATACTAAAAACGATGGTGTTTTGGCTTGGCCTGATGATGGTTCATTTAATGTAAGGGTTTTAAGAAATTTACGAGAGAAAATGAATGCTCTTGTTCCAAAACCGAGACCAACTCAATTTGAAGCTTTAGTTGAGTGGGAAGATGAGATGTATCAGTTACAAAGAGAAGCTAGTGGAATTAAAAGACCTTCTAAAAATCCATCATGGAAAAGAGAAACTCATGAAGATAGATTGCGAATGTGGAGACAGGGTAACATGAGTGAAGGATTGTATTTAATTCATGAAATGGTAATGGGTTCTCCTACAGGAAAATCTATGGAAAGTGAATCTGAGGATGCAGTTATGGAAGAAATATATACTACTGCTAGAAAGAAACAGCCTAATCAGCCTTTGAGACCTCCTAGATCATGGTCTACTCCGGTGGTTTCTACTGAAACTTCACCGAGTGCACCTTCAATTAGCGAAGCTCCTAAACTTTACCCAAATAATTGTGAAATCACTGAAACTCCTAGAAGATCAGAATTTGAGAATGTTCGAAATGAAGGTAGACATTTTTCAATGACTCCAAGAGCAAGGGAACCTCCAAAAGATTATACAAGAGAGACGAGAAATGTTGAGGATGTTGATTATAATGAATATTTAAGGTCTAAAGAAGAATTAATTAAAAGAATGACAAAAGGCATGGAAGCTGTCACAGTTCCAGTAACAATAGGTCCTGTTCAGCCTGTATTTGATCAAAGAGAAACAAACAAAAATGGATTAACTATTCCTTTAAATACAGAAATTCAAAAGTCCACTGAAAAATTTTATTCAGACTTGACTGAATTAAACACTTCTAGATCGAGAATGCCTGATTTAACCTTTAATGAGGATTTATCTCCAAAAACACCAATGGGTGCTATGTCAGATGTAGGAAGTCCTGAAGTTAGGGTAACCACACCAAAACTTGATGTGGCCAAATTAAAAGCTAATATTGAAGAATTAATAATTGGAACAATTGGCCCAGATAGTTTAAATTACTATCGAGATGATGAACTACTATTCATTTGCAAAAGTATTCAGTGGAAAACGAAAAATAAATATGATCAATTAGAGGATCTAGCTGCAGAACTTGAAATCGATGTAAGTAAACAAAAGAATTTTGCAAAGCATTACAGATTAGATTTTTCAGAAAGTGACATTGAGAGTTTGAACTCAATGGGAAGAATAGTTCATATTAAAGATTTGATCGTATATATCAAAAAGCTAGGAGAACTGAACAAATGGAGAGTGAAATGGACTAAAAGAAAGGAAGATGAAAGATTGGAAAGATTGTCAAAACAATTTCCAATGAGAGAAGTTGCAGGTGGAGGATATGTTCATGTCCCATGGTCAAGACAGGACATTCTGTTATTCACAAATGACTTTCCAAAATTAAGAGAGAAACCTGTTGAGTGGTACAGGCAAGTCGATAGATTTATCAAAGTGTCAAAAGTTCTGTGGATTGATTTGGATGGATTTTTTGACATTGTAGTTCCATCTGATCTTTGGACAGAATGTAAAATATCTATTAGTTGGCCAAAAGCAGAACCTGAAAGAATTAAAGAAACAGGTGCCCCAAATCCACTTGTAATGGATTTTTACGAGAAAGTGATTGTTTGGATGAAAAACAAAATTCCACCCAAAGAAGTTGATTGGGTTAAAATAGAAAGAACAGAACAGGAAACAAAAGAATCAGTCCATTCTTTCTATGAAAGACTATTGTTAATCTTTAAACAATACAGTGGTTATGAAAAATTAGATGAAAAAGACATGAGTCATTTTATCTATAGATTTGTTTATGGACTAAAACCTGAAATTGGAGAAATGATCAGAACTAGTATTGTCGGATGGCAAGCACTATCTGTAGATGATATTCTAAGAAAAGCAAAATATTGTAGTGATGAATTAGAAGTAAAACAGAAGAAGCTGAAGGAGAAAGCCATGTGGGCTCAGGTAAAGGTGGCTGAGCAACAGATTGCCAGCATGGGAAACAAGAACACAAATTTTGTTCAAACTGGAAATACAAACCAGATACAAGGAAAGTTTAAAGGTAATAATTTCCCAAAGAAATTTAGCCCAAAGATAGAAGAGCTGAAACAAAGATTACCTTGTTTTAATTGTGGCGAAATTGGACATTGGAGGGACGAGTGTCCTCATCCTCCTAGAAACTCAAAGAATCCCTTATTGAATCCACAGATGCAGAATGGTGTTAACCTGCAGCAACAGCTACAGATGCAACAGGGGTTAAATGAATTTAATATTCAGCGACAGTTACAACAACAGCAACAACAACAGGTGAATAATCGTCAAGACCAATTGCCACAACCACCTTTTCCGAATTGTGGGGGAGTTCAAAAATATAATCCAAACGTGGGATTTCAGGGATGTGAACAGGTAATAAAACCACAAAAACAGCAAAGGCAGCAAAAAGTTCAAATGCAAAATGCTTCACAACAATTTTTGTTAACAGAAAGTCAAGACAGTGATTCTGATGATTATTGCTGACGGTGCCCGAGAGAGGAGGAAGAGTGTGTTGTTGGAGCCACTCTTGAGGTTGACCAGTCTGGTCCTTATGTAAATGGGAAAGTTAATGATGTAGACATCACTTTTCTAGTGGACACTGGTGCTACCCGTTCTACTGTTAGATCAGTGGAAATTGAAAACCTACCTCTCTCTGGGGATACCATCCAAGTTGTGGGAGTAAGTAATCAGCAAATTAAAACAGACTTAACTGATCCAGTACCAGTTGAAATTGGAAATTACAGAGATAAACACAGATTTGTGGTTTGTAACAGTAGTCCAGTAAATCTATTAGGCAGAGACATCCTATGTAAAATGAATTGCAGAATATATTGTTCTCCTGAAGGAGTTGAATTACAAACAATGGAGGAAGATGGTTTATACAGAATGACAATGATGATGATGGAAGCAGAAGAAACAAAATTGTTTCCTGCTTTTGAAGAAAAAGATTTACCTGAAGAGCTAAAAGAAACAGTGAAATCTGAAATATGGGATTTTACTGGAAATGAGATGGGTCTAATGAAAAATGTAGATCCTGTAAAAATTGCATTGAAACAGGAAATAGAATTTCCAAATACTCCACAATATAAAATGAAAACAGAAACAATTGAAGGTATTACACCTATAATTGAAAAGTTAATCAAGCAAGGTGTATTAAAAGAAATGAAGAGTAGCTCTTGTAATTCACCAATTATGGGAGTTAAAAAGGCTAATGGAACATTTAGGATCGTACAAGATTTGAGAAAGGTTAATCAAATTGTCATTCCATGTTGTCCTGTGGTTCCAAATCCAGCAGTTATTCTATTTCAGATTCCTCATGATGCTGAATGGTACTCAGTCATTGACCTTTGCAATGCATTCTTTACTGTTCCCTTACACCCAGACAGTTATGAAATCTTTGCTTTCAGATTCCAAGGTAAGACCCTTGGATGGACAAGAATCCCTCAGGGCTATACAGAAAGTCCTTCAATCTTTAACGAACTGTTAAAAAGATCATTAGAAGATTTAGACTTACCAGGTAGGTCTACGATGGTGCAGTATATTGATGATTTGTTAATAGCTGCAAAGACAAGAGAAAATTGTGTAACAGACACAATAATTCTGTTGAATCGCCTTGCAGAAGAAGGACATAAAGTGTCCCCAGCAAAACTACAGTTTTGCAAACAAGAAGTAAAATATCTTGGTCACAGAATTGCAAAAGGAAAAAGACAAGTAACAATAGAGAGAATAAAAATGATTCAAGCAATGTTACCGCCAAGAACACAAAGACAGGTCAGAATGTTCCTGGGAATGGTAGGTTACTGTCGACAATGGATAAGTGGATTTTCAGTAATTGCAAAACCACTACAAAGACTGACCAAATCAGATGTAAAAGATCCAATCATTCTTAATGATGCTGAGATGGAATCTTTTGAGAACCTGAAAAAGAGCTTATGCCAAGCTCCTGCTTTGGGTATGCCAAATTATGAGAAAGATTTTGAACTGTATTGCAGTGAGAGAGAAGGATGTGCATTATCTGTGTTAATTCAGAGACATGGAAATTTAAAGAAACCTATTGCATACTTCTCTGCAGTTCTTGATCCAATTGCAAAAGCATTACCAGGTTGTTTGAAAGCAGTTGCGGCTACAAGTATCAGCCTTGAACAAAGTGAAGGAATCATTATGGGATTTCCTGTAAAAGTTTTTGTGCCTCATTCAGTTGAAATATTACTGACAAGAGGTAAGACTCAACATTTAACAAGTAGCAGATTGACAAAGTATGAGAAAATCATACTGGGAGCGGATAATGTTTCGATTTCAAGATGTCTGAATCTGAATCCTTCTACATTACTGCCTGATTCTGAAATTGTTGATGACATTGAGACAGAACATGAATGTTTAGATGTCATGGAATTCTGCACAAAACCAAGAAAAGACATCAAAGACAGACCTTTGCCTGAATCGGATTTTGTCTACTTTGTAGATGGCTCATGCTTAAGATCCGAAGGAGGTGTCTTGAAAGCTTCATACTCAGTTTGTACAGTCGAAGATGTAGAAGAAGCATCATGTCTTGAAGGAGTTCGTTCAGCACAAGTGGCTGAATTGATTGCTTTAATTCGTGCATGTGAAATATCAAAAGATATAAGAGTTACCATCATTACTGATAGTCAGTATGGGTACGGAGTTGTGCATGATTATGGACAACTCTGGTCACAGAGAGGATACATGACATCAACAGGATCACCAATTAAAAATGCAGTTTTCATTAGAAGATTAATTGAAGCAATACAATTACCAAAAGAAATTGCCATAGTCAAGTGTGCAGCACACACTAGAGGAACTGATTATATTTCCAAAGGAAATGCCTTCGCAGACGAAACAGCAAAGTACTGCGCAAGGAAAAATTATTCTTACAATCGGAATAGAAGTACAGAAACTGATTCAAATTCATTAATGCTAACAACTGTTGTAGAAACATGGAATGAGATTAGAGATTTACAAAACGAAGCAGATGATGAAGAAAAAGACCTATGGTTAAGATCAGATTGTAGACCACGTGATGAAGATGGAGTGTGGGTTTACAAAGATGGCAGAGTAGTTTTACCAAATTGTTTGATTTCTGACATGGCCAGATTATATCATGGTCCTGCACATTTAGGAAGAGATTCAATGGTCAGACTTTTTAGAGAAACATGGTTCAATACCAAATTTAGAACCATTGCAGAATCTTTTTGTCAAAGGTGTTTATCATGCCAACAAATGAATCCAAACAGAAAATCAGTGGTGGGGACAGGAATAATTGGTAGAGAGGGTGGTCCCTTTACCAGGTTACAAATAGATTTCATTGAAATGCCCTTACACAACTGTTTGAAATATGTACTTGTAATTGTATGCTTATTCTCAAGGTGGGTAGAGGCTTTCCCTACACGACATTGTGATTCAATTACAGTAGCAAAACTAATGCTCAGAGAAATCATCCCAAGGTACGGTTTTCCAGTCACTATTGAAAGTGATGGAGGAAGCCATTTTGATAACAAACTGTTGAAATTAATTTGTGAAGCTATGAGCATTGAGCAGAAAATACACTGTGCATACAGACCAGAGGCATCAGGTGTAGTTGAACAAATAAATGGAACTATCAAAAACAGAATTGGGAAAATGTGTCTAGAGACAGGAGTTAAGTGGACTGATGCTCTTCCACTTGTTTTGATGTCATTAAGAAGTACACCAGATAAGAAGACAGGTCTGAGTCCTCATGAAATTTTAATGGGAAGAGTTATGAGGCAAGCTTTTGTACCTGTAGGTAAACTGTTGAGCATAAATGACAGTGCAATTTTGGATTACTGTAAAAGGTTATCTGATATGGTAACTTCTGTGTCTAATCAGGTGGGAACTGAAGCTCAATCAAATGACAAAGTTTTGACACATGATCTGAGACCTGGAGACTGGGTCAGAACGAAAATACATCGGAGGAGGAATTGTCTATCTCCTAGATGGCAGAAACCTAGGCAGGTTATTTTGATCACTACTAATGCTGTAAAGTGTAGAGGATTGAAACGCTGGATTCATCCAAGTCATACTATTCCAATACCAACTCCTGAGAATTCTGATGTTGAAAGTGATACCACAGATGATTCTGATTCTGAAGCAGAAGACAGAACAGAAGGTGAAGTAATTCCAGATTCTGAAAATCGACAAGAAAGTCGACATCTGGAAACTGTGCCAGTGAATGGAAACCTGACAAGAAAAGACTTAGAAATAATTGAAATAGATTCTGAAGGTGAAGAGAATCTGCTAAAAGGAAAGATAACTGAGGATTCGGTTGTCTATATTGAAGACAAAGAAGCTGAACCAAAAGAAGTTTCAGACCAGGAGAGTATCGAAAGGCAGAGAACAAGCTCTGAAGTAAGGAACAAAAATCCGAAATCTGGGAAGCTAGAGGTAATTGAGGAAGAGGAGGAGAACGAATTACCGAGTACCAGTGATGGAAGACAAAGTGAAGTTCCTGAAGGAGTGAAATTGCCGAATAGAGAAGTTCCTGAGTCAATTGAAATTTCAGACTACGAAACTGAAGAAAGTGACGTGGAAGGTGGAAGTGAAAACGGAAAGAAAAGGACTTGGAAGTCAGAATCAAATAATTCTGAACCAAAGAAAAAGTACGTGAGAAAAGCAGACTACTGGCCTGGTGGAAGATTGAGAGTCAGATTGATTAAAAAGCCAATAGAACAAGTTGAAGAAATAAGTAGTCAAAAGAGTCCTGGAAAAGAAGTTGGAGTTGGAAGAAAAATAGAAGTGATATCGAGAAAAGGAAAGAGAATAATTAGACCAAACCAGAAATACAAGTCTCCTGAGTGGACTTACTTAGTAATTCCACCTGTTATAGACATATATGATAGTAGTGAAGAAGAAAACGAAATCCAAGAAATTAGTGACAATGATTAAAGTACAGAATTATTAAATTGGCAAAAGGCTGAAGAAATCCTGTTAGTTGACACAAGGTCGAAGAAAAACTGTTTAGTTGAAGGAAACTTATGTATGACATAAGGTCGAAGAAATCTTGTTTAGGGATATAAAAGAAAAATATATTTTAAAAGGGGGGTGTATATAAATTTTAAAATTTATTTTTATTTTTGAGGCTAAAACTAACCTAAAAATGCCTTACGTTAAGGAGAGCACTTCAAGATGTTCTGTTTTTAAAAGATGCTGTAAGATGACCCTGGTATGTCTGCTCATTTTAGTTCTGCTCTGGTTGGTATTAGCTGTGATTATACCTTTAGAAATGAATAGAGAATTACACAAAGTTAACATAACAAGCAAAGCTCTGGTTAGCCAAACTAAAAATAGTGCATCTGCAAAAGTAATTGATCATCAGCCTAACATTCATCAAGATAAATCAATAGGTGATTTTTCAAGCAATACATTCACAAAGCTTTTGAGTGAATATGTAAAGGTAATGGATGCAAAGGATTGTTATGTATGCGTTAAATTACCCGCTTCTGTTTCTGAGGGAGTAACATATAATATGCTTCCTCTCACTTATGCTGTTACATGTAGTGTATTAACTAGTTTATTTTATCAAACTGGTCGTTTAGAATATTACTATTCAAATTTTGATGAAATTTTTGCTAATGTTAAGATTGATAATGCTTTAAATAAGCATAAGAAAGCTAAACAATTGAGAGAATATTTCCTTGTTACTAACGAACTCACTTATGAGTATGCTTACAAGAATAATCTAACATGTAAATTAAGTGCTGAAGGAAAGAAATTTTTGAATATGGTTGAGGAGAGAAGAGCAATTTATAAGAGAAATGAATTAGTCAAGCAGACTAAGTCATCCTTCTGGCAAAAAGAGGATGAGAAATTAAATGGCAAAATGCTTGAAAATATTGCAATTCACATAGACAAACCTGTTAGTGGAAAGCTTTGCATTAGAAGAGATAACACACTTTTTGATAATTATTTTGTAGGTGCGAGCAACTGTGAAGATACTTATCAGATTATGGGAGGTTGGGGATTTAAAGGTGGAAAAGATCCTATCTTTCCTGGAATTTATTTTGTTTGTGGTGACAAAGCTTACTATAACCTTCCAGACCATTGGTATGGAACTTGTTATGTGGGAATTGTTTTTCCTAAAGTGTTTCATGTTGACAGAGATTCAGAAGGATTATTTAAAATTCATAATTATGTAAATAGAGCTAAAAGAGAAACTTTTACTGAAGTTCTAGGAGATATTTTTCAAGCTGTAATACCTTTTGTTGGTATAACCCTAAATGCAGGGAGAATTAGAAAATTGTCCACTATAGTTGATAGATTATCAACTGACACTGCTGATGGATTTCAATTAGTGAATGTTGAAGTTATTGCTATTAGATCCATGGTAATTCAAGATCGTCTTGCTTTAGACATACTCCTAGCAAAAGAGGGAGGAGTCTGTGGCATTTTACATGTCCAACATTGCTGTACATATATACCGGATGAAAGTAAGAATATTGAAATGTATATTAAGAATATTACACAAATGCATTCAGAAATAATTCCTTTAGAAGAAGAAGATTTTACAGGGAAACTTTCAAAAAGGTTTCAAGCAATTAAAAACTGGTTTCATAATATCGGAAGTTCAATTCTTGGCAAGATTCTGGCACCTTTGATTATAATAGTATTCATTTTTATTTTGACTAAAGTAGGTTGTTTGTTACATAAAAGAAAGAAACACTTGAAGGAAAAGAAGAGAATCTATAAACTTAGAAAAGAAGAGGAAAGGGAGATCGAGTTACAGGAGTTACATAGAGAGCGTCATGTTAATTGCAAAGATTATGCTGAGACAGACTTTTAGGTTTACTAATACAAATGAATTTGAATCGATTTCTTAAAAATTTAATTTACCAAAATTTTGAGTGCTGGTGTGGTGATTTGTTAATCACCAGATGAGGGAGTTGATGGAGCGAGATAGAAAACAAAATTTTGTTTAAACTCGCAAAGTCACATTTCCATAACATGAATAAAATTATTAATGATTTGTGATATGTCATGCTAATACAACTTAGATTAAACTTTACATGTGGGGGGACTAACATGTGTGCTCATAAACGTGCATATTTGTTGCATCTTTTTGTTCGTGCAAAATAATAAAATAATTATTGTTTTCGTTTTTGTCATTACTAACTGCTGCAAACTTAAATAAGCATGTGCTTGTTTTGCTTTTCCTTGTCTGTGTAATGTCATTTCTACTATTCTAGGTGCATATGGGTCTCAATGAAAAACGGAGACTGGTAAATATAAACGCTGCTTTATTTGTTTGCAATGGCTAGGTAACATTTTGATTAATAGGGTGGGTTAATTAATTAGTAAACCATGGGGTGGATACAGAAAATACTTTATTTCTTACATTAATACTTTTCTTGTGTTTGTTTTATACTAGAAATCATAAGTTGCCTGCTTTTGAGGCCTAGCTATTTGAGCCGCAAAATAAAAGCTGATCTAAAATTCTGCAGAAAGTCACGAGACGCCCATTCTGAATTAAAACGTTTATTGAAGCTGCATTCACAAAGCAAAAACTGATGAGCTGACATCATTCTGTCGGACATGGCCAAGGTCGAAAGTGAACTTTTTGTCAGTCCTTAACTTGGCATCCGCGGAAGTCGCGCTGAAAGTCTATGGAAGCTGCGAGGATGTCTTTATACAAAGTTGCAATCGAAGGAAGCCTCTGGCTTCACGTGGAAGAGACAATGGTCTTTGTAAGACATGATTTTGTGGAACTTTTTAAGAATCGGGTGACATGTCACTTGTCACTCTCAACCAATGGGACGTCGTAGATTTCTGAAAACTTTCCTTTGCTAGTTTAGTTAGCGTAGAAAGGTATAAAAAGTCATGCCCTTAGGGTTGGGCTGGCTGCTGCTTTCTGACTTTCCGATGAGGGTGATGTGCTGCTGGACTTTGCGTGGAGCACGTAAGAATCCTCAAAGATCTTTACTTTAATTTCTGTCTATTTAGCTCAGTTAGGGAAATAGGTTTTAGAAATGCTAAACTTTATATAATTTCTTTAAATTTAATTCAATTGCTTAAATTGTGTTTTTCCATATTTCTTACCATCATGCTTGCTATATTGCTAATAAATTTCATTTATAAAACTTACAACATATATACTATAATTTAGAAAATAAAATCTTACTTTTGACAAACAAGCTGGTCTTGGTTATTTAGAAGTATAGGTTACCATTAGCTAGATCACGTCACCTAAGGTGGTCGTTTAAATGGTTGGGTTTTATTCTAAAGACAATATTCTTTCTGCAAATGTATAAATATGTATATAGTGTGTAGATAATGTGTATATAGATTTATTCTGACCACCTGATTCAGTAGGCCCAAAATATATCAGGTTCATAAATGGGTCCATGTTTAGTATAGAATTTTGTTTATAGGTTATGAAGTTGGGTAACGTAGTTTATGATATATTTTCTATAGCCCGCTGGATCAGCACCCAACATTCCATGGTGCATCACAGTGCAGAGACATTCCACTAGAAGGCATGAAGTAGGTAAAGGCATGCATAGGAATATGCAATAGGTAGAATACAACAATATGCTCGGCCCGAAGGGGGTATTGATGAGTTAACGATTGAGATGTAGACAGGAGAATCTTGGTCTGGGGTGCTGACTGAACCAGATTCAGAGCCTGATAAAGAGCCTAGTTCTGTAGCAAGCCAAGTGGGAGTTATAGGCAGTTGGCTAAGAAGACAGGAGAGAGAGAGAGAGACTGAGTCTGCCTCCAGAGCGTGTGCCCTACACTATCCCAGAGGATACTAAGGATTCTGGTCTGAATGACATTAAAGATGAACAACCTGTAAACAGGACACCAAAGACACCTAGAGTACCCTGTTGGGGGTACTCATCCCCTGACATACTTGCCGCAGATGACCGAGAAAAAACTTTGTGATATGGAAGATAACAGTGCAATTTCTGTTTTACCTCCTTGAACTAAAACTTGTGGCTGAACTGCATTTTGTGTTTGCTTTTCCTTTCAACAGACTGACGTGATTTATCACTAGAATGATCTCTCATCTGAACTTTGATCTGTGCTTATATTCGAGTCAATTAAATAGAATTAGGAAGATTCCTGAGGCTGCAGAAGGAAAGTAAGGGTGTCATATCGAAGAGGATGAAGTAGGGCAAGGGAACACTCACAAAGCCTTTGCAAAATAATTTCATCACACAATGTATGGAGTTTGTTTTTGTCATCTGCTAAGTAGAAATGCAAAGCAAAATTAGCCTGCTGCAAATTTTGCTTAATGGTCTGATTCTAGAGGAGTCATGGAATTTAGTAACCACAGTAGACGTAGGATTATATTAGCAGGTGGGTTGATAGCTGTAACTATAGGACTAGATGTTTTGCTTTTGGGACTATATTCACCAACGTTTTCCAATTTATTTGAGATTAGATCTAGAACTTCCCCTAGAACCTCATTTCCTATTGACAATAGTTTGCACACATTTGATTTTAAAGCACTGCATGTTGATTCATCTAGAGGAGACTTCTCCTGAAATGCTTATTTCAAGTTGCTTTATGAGTACATTGACACTATGGATGCAGATGACTGGTACACCACAGGTGTATGCAGTTACCTGCATCAGCTGCAGAGGGTATCACTTATCAACACGTTCCTTTACATGCAGTGTTCCTTGTAGTCTTTTGTTGTGTATTTAGTTCTTTCAGAAGCTTCCATGTTTAAGCATTTAAATAGTCACCCCAGTACCAAGGATATAGGTACAGCTGATTGTTTATTCAAACCCACAATGACATTAGCTATAGCTTATGCCCACAGGAATAACATGACTTGTTCCTTGACCGATGTTAAAAAGACATTTTCATATTTATTCGTAGATTTGAGAGGGGCAATGGATGCTGGATCGAAATCAGGGAAAGAGCAATGGTGTAGAAACAAGTGGGCTAAAGAAGAAGTAGAGCATCAAGAATCAGGAACAATGGCTGCATTGACTCTAGATTGGAAACATAAATGGAAGTTATGTGTGCTTAGATGCAAATCCATAATGCATACTAAATTTATGGGATAAAGTGACTGCAATCAAATTTTTGAATATGGGGGACATTGGCCATTATTCATGAGAGGTCGGGATCCTGTCATTCCTGGAGCTTATCATGTATGTGGAGATCATGCTTATTTTACATTACCCCAAGGTTCATTCGGCTCATGTTACTTGGCAATAGTCTTCAAAAAGATTTATCATGTAGACCTTTTAGATGATCTTGCGTGGAGTTCACATACTAGAACCAAACGTAACAGTAGTGGCACTGAAAAAGTTGAATACATATTTGATGCATTGATCCCCTCTGTAGGGGTAGTTCTGAATGGTTTCAAAATTAGAAAGTTGGCCACTATAGTTGATAACTTATCTACTAGTACTGTGGGCTCGGCAACTGCATTTTTATCAGGAGACCTGCGGGAACGCTGGGTGATATGAAATTTTGACGCGCGGTGATCCCACAACTTTCCCACACAGAAATGAGAGGAAACAATGTTTTTGTCAATAAATCAAATTTACAAGGCCTTCTGGGTAAGTAAACCTTGTGGGATCCACACAAAACTTACCACATATTATTATTCCCTTAGTGACCAGTTTCCAAAATGATTTGAGGGCAGAAGGTGTAGAAATCACCATGAGTTGAAGTAAGATGACAACTACAGGTAGGGACTTGAATAATAAGGAGAGTCATTTTAGAGAGTATTAGTTGATGCTAGTTGTGTAAAATGTATGCAGTATTTTTGAAGCTCCCATTAATGGAAATTAATTAATCTTTGCCAGTAGGCTTACCAACATCTCTTTAATTTTTTTGGAAGTCCGAGGATGCAGGTTACCTGACAATGATTGCGCTATCCTTGTTTCCGGAAACTTTGTTCTTTTTTCAAAATATCTAGGAGATGATACATGTTGGAGGTCAGAGTTTTTCCTATTGAGTTTTTGAATGAATTATGCCAACGTTCTATGGCATTATTGGATTTTGCACTTCCTGCTAAGCAGGGTGAGCAACAGTTTCACCATTCAAAAGGAAATCTCGGTTTCCTTCTGTGATCTGGCAAGCTTAGATGGCCAATCCATGTATCTTCGATGTAATTTAGAAGTGGTGCCAATTTTTCCTTGTTTTGTGAAAAATATTCTGATTGTATAATTGAAGTGTAGTAGTCATTCACACACTCAGGAGGTAAAAAACACAATGCTATTATTTTTTTAGTTCAAATTGTAGTTTACTATTTGATACATAATTCTTAGCAAAGGATGTTTTTTGATTTTTTTGCCAATATGCCTGGAAAAAGTGAAAAAAAACATCCTTGGATTTGTGTGTTATGTGGATTTAGTAATTCAAAGTCAATTATTATTTTCTAGGACTTTTATTCACTGTTTTAGATTTTACAATGTCATGACTGCTGCTGCACGGGAGCGCTGTGCAGTCAACATGGCCCCCGGGGCAGGACGGGATGACGCGCAGTACGCAGTCCTGTTGTTGTCCTGTCCTCCGCATCAGCACCATCTGCCAGAAGTTGCGTTTAATGTACTGCGGGCTCCTGAGTGCAAGCGTATGAAAATCGTACTTGGGAGTCCGCCATTGCCTGTAATTAGAGAATTTTGGAAGTTAAAAAGACGTGATATCTGAGTTCCTGCTCATCATCCCTGCTTGCTGTTCTCCTCGGTCTAGATGAGTCATCCTCTGTTTCCTGGATGTTTTTGGGAACCTTCTCCTTCAGGTCAGCATTTTCTAGCCTTATTTCCTGCAAAACCTAAGAAATAGAGAGATTACAACAACAGCAATCTATTATGTCAGCATTTGGGTAAGATGTATGCTTCTACATAAAATCAAGAATTTACTTACTGTACTTTCCTTGGACCCATCGTAGAATTTGCTTTATCTTGGGAATCTTAAGATTTGGATCTTGTAGAATCTGTTGTGCATAATAGAACAAAAAAAACAACAGGAAGAGGCTAAATCGGTTCCTTATTTATCCTGGTATTTAGCATTTGGGAATTAAGTAATTCCATTGTTTGAGAGTTTTATATGGTATTGATTATTGGAAGGGGTGAACACAAGGGATGAAAAGTGGTTTTCGAAGCTATATGTGCATTAGAATTATATATGCATATATTTAGGTGAATGATTATTTTTGTCTCCTTAGGAATTACCATCCTTAAGTGTCCTTGCTTTATTTTAGTGTGGAAAGAGGGAAATCTGGCTGAGTTGATAGTTATTTTGTACTCAGTGTATATTCTGCCAACTCTAGCAGCAAGAAAGACTGGGCTAAAGTGACAGTGCTTATTATCAGTGTTTTTCCAAACCTACTGATGTTTAAAGAGTTCCATTACCTACACAGGTCTAAAGTGAACATCCTGTGAAGACTCTGAGTTATCATATGTTGGTTATTTTCCTCCATTTCCCCTGTTGCCTGGGTGCTGTTGTGACTTGGAGAGTGTCATATTCTTCCAATGATAGCAGAGCTTGGGAGGCAGAGGAATTTGACTTCTGGGTTCTCATCTTGCTCCTACAAGACCCTATACAACCACTTATAATTAGTTGCATTGTTCTGTGACATAATTGCAGGTCCAAGAGTATCTTCTTGTCTGAGCAAGATGGGTTGTCAGAACCTCACATTGTTAGATGTCATTGTAGTATTAGTTGAGTTACAAAATGAAACAAAGCATTTGACGCAGATAGTTCTGCAATCTCAAAGTGAAACTCAGAAACGGACTCAGCCACTAGATGAACTACAAGGGGGTATGGGTGACAACCTAAAATTATTCCACCTGATAAAGGATCCAGGAATCCCCTGGTAAGGTCTCCCACTTTTGGTTATGCAGATACTCAGGTGTCAGATTCAATGAAGGGAGCTACTGGTGGAGATGTATCATAAGTCCAATAGAACAAGTATTCACACCACAAAGTGTCCTGCTGGCTGTACCCTGGCGTTTTGTGGGGGGCTGTCTAAATTTGCTACATTCCTTAATCAGTGTGAATTGCACTTTATGTGCAACTCACTTGTTTTCCCAATGACCAATCAAAGGAGGCATTTGTGCTTTCATATCTGGGGGGGGGCGCAGCTATATGGTCCATTCCACTAGTAGACAGAGATGATCATATACTATATAACTACAATAAGCTTGAAACTAAAATACAAACATTATTGGATAGGAATATTTTTATGCAGCCAATTGATACAAAGTATGAAACTTTAAACAAGGTAATAAAGACTTAATTACTTATCTAAATACCTTCAACAGGCTGGTTACTGAGTCAAGTTAGCCTAAAGGAAAAAAGGCAACCCTGTTTTATAGAGGTCTGAAGGTTGAGTTAATAAATATATTAGCTCAGGTGGTGGATCCACCAGAGGATTGAGATGAGTTGATTGATTTGGTAGAACGCTTGGATTATAGATTAGGGGAAACCAAGTTTGATAAAGCAAGAAGCAATTGAGACGTATTGTGCCTAGAGAGTGATGCACTGAATACAAAGCAGTAGATAAACCTGAACCAATGCAGATAAGAACTCTCTGTGACCCTCTTTCCCTTGAGGAGTGGCAGAGGAGAAGGGACAAGAGATTGTGGGGCATATTTACAAGCCCCTATTGGCACCACAACGTCACTTTTAGTGACGTTGTGATGGCGATAGGAGAGTCGCCTTACTTACAAGGCAGTGTTAAGCCACTTGACGTGGCTTAACGCTGCCTTGTAAATAAGGCACTCTTTCATGCTACAATTAGCGTGAAGGGGGCGGGCAATGGGTGTTATGGTGGGCGTTTCACCACAACACCCATTGATTTTGATTCTGCCCCCTATTGACAAGTGCAAAACAACAGTTGATGGACAGAATGCAGAATAATGTCATACATTCACCCCAGTACAGAGATCTGGGCCTAAATCCATCGTTTTTTTGCACTCCACACCACCCCAGTTCAGACATGGCCATATGTAAATCAGCCTTGACCCTGTGCCTCATGGGAACAGTCCAGCCCGAACTGCCAAGCCATGCCTTTCCTGGACCGGAATCAAGAATCCTAGGACTGGTTTCTGGCTATCAGCCGTCTTCAGCCAGGATAGCTTGACTCCAGTGGTGTGGAAAGCATGGGACTCACGTCTGAGCATACCCATCCCACTCGGGGTGACAAATGCAAAACAACAGTTGATGGACAGAATGCAGAAAAATGTCCTACATTCACCCAAGTACAGAGATCTGGGCCTAAATCCATCATATGAAACCGGTCCTCGGAAGCTTGTTTCCGGTCCAGGGAAGGCATGGTTTGGCAGTTCGGGCTGGACTGTTCCCATGAGGCACAGGGTCAGACTGATTTGCATATGGCTATGTCTGAACTGGGGTGGCAGAGTGGGCTAAAGAACGGTGATGGATTAAACCCATGTCTGTTGACTGGGTGTGAGTGTTTGATTGCTTCAGATGCTCCGTCCATCACCACCCCCTTTTGTACCACTTTGTTCACCATAAGTTAGCAGGGTATGCTCAGGCGTGAGTCCCTTGCTCACTTTGCCACTGGATTCAAGCAAGCTGGGCTGAAGACGGCTGAAATGCCAGAAACCGGTGCTCGGAAGCTTGTTTCCGGTCCAGGGAAGGCATGGCTTGGCAGTTCGTGCTGGACTGTTCCCACGAGGCACAGGGTCAGACTGATTTGCATATGGCCATGTCTGAACTGGGGTGGCAGAGTGGGCTAAAGAACGGTGATAGATTAAACCCAGATCTGTTGACTAGTTGTGTGAGTGTTTGATTGGTTCAGATGCTCCGTCCATCACCACCCCCTTTTGTACCACTTTGTTTGCCATAAGTTGGCAGGGTATGCTCAGACATGAGTCCCTTGCTCACTTTGCCACTGGATTCAAGCAAGCTGGGCTGAAAACGGCTGAAATGCCAGAAACCGGTCCTCGGAAGCTTGTTTCCAGTCCAGGGAAGGCATGGCTTGGCAGTTCGGGCTGGACTGTTCCCATGAGGCACAGGGTCAGACTGATTTGCATATGGCCATGTCTGAACTGGGGTGGCAGAGTGGGCTAAAGAACGGTGATGGATTAAACCCAGATCTGTAGACTGGGTGTGAGTGTTTGATGGGTTCAGATGCTCCGTCCATCACCACCCCCTTTTGTACCACTTTGTTTGCCATAAGTTGGCAGGGTATTCTCAGACTTGAGTCCCTTGCTCACTTTGCCATTATATTCAAGCAAGCTGGGCTGAAGACAGCTGAAATGCCAGAAACCGGTCCTCGGAAGCTTGTTTCCGGTCCAGGGAAGGCATGGCTTGACAGTTCGGGCTGGACTGTTCCCATGAGGCACAGGGTCAGACTGATTTGCATATGGCCATGTCTGAACTGGGGTGGCAGAGTGGGCTAAAGAACGGTGATGGATTAAACCCAGATCTGTTGACTGGGTGTGAGTGTTTGATTGGTTCAGATGCTCCGTCCATCACCACCCCCTTTTGTACCACTTTGTTCGCCATAAGTTGGCAGGGTATGCTCAGACGTGAGTCCCTTGCTCACTTTGCCACTGGATTCAAGCAAGCCAGGCTGAAGACGGCTGAAATGCCAGAAACCGGTACTCGGAAGCTTGTTTCCGGTCCTGGGAAGGCATGGCTTGGCAGTTCGGGCTGGACTGTTCCCATGAGGCACAGGGTCAGACTGATTTGCATATGGCCATGTCTGAACTGGGGTGGCAGAGTGGGCTAAAGAACGGTGATGGATTAAACCCAGATCTGTTGACTGGGTGGGAGTGTTTGATTGGTTCAGATGCTCCGTCCATCACCACCCCCTTTTGTACCACTTTGTTTGCCATAAGTTGGCAGGGTATTCTCAGACGTGAGTCCCTTGCTCACTTTGCCACTGGATTCAAGCAAGCTGGGCTGAAGACGGCTGAAATGCCAGAAACCGGTCCTCGGATGCTTGTTTCCGGTCCAGGGAAGGCATGGCTTGACAGTTCGGGCTGGACTGTTCCCATGAGGCACAGGGTCAGACTGATTTGCATATGGCCATGTCTGAACTGGGGTGGCAGAGTGGGCTAAAGAACGGTGATGGATTAAACCCAGATCTGATGACTGGGTGTGAGTGTTTGATTGGTTCAGATGCTCCGTCCATCACCACCCCCTTTTGTACCCTATTGACAAGAGCAGCGTAAATACGAGGCAGCGCCAAAATTAAGACCAGCTAAAACCTGGTCTTAAACAGGCAAAACAAGGAGAAATGCTTTATTTCTCCTCGTTTTTGGTGTTTCCATGTGTGATGCCTTGGCAACACACATGGAAACAGCAAAACGCCAATGATTGTTTATGGTCGGGAAAATCCCCCTTTCTGCAGATAAAAAATAATAAATAAAAAAATGCTGTTTTGCAACTTCTATGTGTGCTGCATTAAGCAGCACACATAGAAGTCACCAAATGGTATTTCAATATTGTTTATGTGCAGGAAGGGGGATCTTCCTTCACATAAACAATCTTCCCCTCAACACAGGCACCCTTGCACTATGCTGCAAGGGTGCCTGCATTGGCACTATGATATACACATATGATATCCCAACTGGTATCATTTAAAGGCAATTAGGAAGGATATGAATACAACATTATCAGAGAGGAAATAAGGAGCCTCTGTTAGATTTTTGCATGTGCTCATGGCATCATTTATATAGTAAATAGAGGAAAAAAGCAATTAGCAGTAGTTACAGCACTGCGATGTACAAGTAAAACAATTGACAACAACCCAAATTGTACTTGGTGCTCAAAGTGGGTGAGTGAAAAACACGGTGGCGACGCAGGTAACAATGTGATCAGCGTGGATGGCGCAAAGTGACTGGTGCATAAATATATACAGTGAGTTAAATACAAATTGTGGTTCCAGGTAGTTTTGAGAAATAATTTTCTACTTTGGATTTGTTGAATTATTTGTGAACCACTTTGTATGGAGCGTCTATGTTCACGCTGAATAGTCGACGGCTTTTCGATCCACATTAATCGGGAGCTTCATCAGGACTGGGTCGGTAAGAGAACAGTGCTGTACAGGGGGGCAAAAGGAAAGGGGTAAGGTGGGGGAGAGGGAGGGTGGAAGAAGAAAGCAATGGCGACGTAGGGTGGCGAGCTTGTTGGAAACGGACGTGTGGTGTAGGAGGACTAACTGGGGGTCTGCGCGCAGAACTGGGGCCTCAAGAACTGGGGGTCACTCTGTGAGGAACGCTGGTGGAGGGACCGGGAAGAAGTGAAAGTATCCCAAAGGCCAATAGGGGACTCAGTTAAACAGGGTATCACAAACCATGATTGTTTATGGGGTGGGGTTCGCTGGAGTCGCAAATCAATGTAAAAAGTCCCGAAAGCCAACGGCAGACTCAGTTGCACAGGTTATCACATACCGCGATCGGGTATGAGGTGGGGTTCGCTGGAGTAAATAGCGCGGAGTCCTAATCTGTTGGTAGAAAGGGGCCTCCATGGTCTAGAGTGGAGACGTGAGGCATGCGGTGGTGTTGCAATAACCCGCTTTGAAATGGTTACAAAGCGCTTGTGGGAGAAGGGGGCAGGGTTGTTCGGGGGCAAGTAAGAGAAAGTGCGAGCAATCGCTACCTGGTACGGAGTTCCGCACCAGGTATCGATCGCTCGCACTTTCTCTTACTTGCCCCCGACCAACCCTGCCCCCACCCCCTCTCCCACCAGCGCTTTGTAACCATTTCAAAGCGGGTTATTATTTCCTTTCTGATAATGTTGTATTCATATCCTTCCTAATTGCCTTTAAATGATACCAGTTGGGATATCATATGTGTATATCATATTCTCTACCCCAATCCCAACACGGTTGACGGGTTTTTGCTCCTGATATATATACATGCATTGGCACTAGGCAGCCTAATTTAGCGCTAGCACAGGGGGAGACGCAGGACTGCACCATATACTAGTAAATATGGTGCAACCCTGCATATCTAAAGTGATGAAGCATGTCGTTAGCCTTCTTGGCTTAACGAAACTTTTCGGCACGTACTTGTAAATATGCCCCAGTGATTGTATTGAGGCAAGGCAAGTCACTTTCAAAAAGAGTGCCCTAATAAATCTAAGAAAGGAGTTAAAACTTCATCCTCTACTCTCAGACCATTGGGAAACACCTAGACACGGTAATTGAGGAGACCAAATTGCAGGGTTCTGCAGAAACAATGGGATTTTTAAGTTGGGTAACACTAATTGGGAGTATCCCATAAAGCTTTTCACACCCTGTGTCTCTTGAGTGGGAATACAGTTCCACGATCTCCACTGACATTTTAATTGCTACAGGCAACTTTATGGACACTATTTATGCTCGTAAATTGGGTATTCCTATTATATCCAGATCTACAGTGGAGAGTATTCCTCCTATAGATGGAAGGAAAATATTGTCTGGTCCAGTGAATTCTTGTATGGTTCCATTGAAAGTCTCCATGTTTGAAGGACATCATGAGGTGATTAGTTTCGATATCATAACAGCCCCTCAATTCCAGGCTATTTTAGGGGTAGCTGGTTATAGCAACATAATCCCACTATAGAGTGGGTGAATGCCTCTCTCACATTTCTTTCTTCTTATCATCAGCAACAATCATTAGGTGCCATAGGGGACTCTAATCTAATAGTTCACAAGGAATAACAGAATATTTTGGACGTGTTTGAGTATAAAAAAAAAGCCGATGTATTCCCACCACATAGACCCTATGATTGTAGGATAGATTTATAATGGTTCAGTTACCTTGCAGTAGAATCTACACCCTGACAGAAAAGGAGAATACGTATGTAAGACACTATCTGGAAGATCTCTTAGAAATATGTTTCATTTGTCCTTCTCCTTCCCAGTTTCTTCCCCCTATTCTTTGTCCCAAAATAGGGGGAGCTTTGCGCTTGCATTGATTATTTGGCTCCTAATGACGTGACGATTAAGAACAGATATTGATTATTGGGTGGGGTTGGACACAAGGGAGGAATGGTGGTTTTTCGAACCTATATGTGCCTTTTAGTTAGAAATATGTTTATTTAAGTTAATGATTATTAGGAATTACCATCCTTATGTGTACTTTGTTTCTTTTAGTGGGGAAAGAGGGAATTCTGTGTAAGAGTTTCTATTAGTTTTCACTCAGTGTATATTCTGCCAACGTCTAGCAGCGAAAAAGACTGAGAAAGAGTAATAGTATTTTTTTTGTTTTTCCAGACCTACTGACATTTAAAAGTTTCCAATACCTACGGAGGTCTCGAGTGAACATTTTGTGAGGACTCTGAGTTATCATATGATGGTTTGTATCCTCCATTTACCCTTTCTCCTGGGTGCTGTTGTGACTTTGAGAGTAGCATATTCCTCCAGTGATAGCACAGCTTAGAAGAACGGGAATTTGGTTTCTGGGTACTCATCTTGCTTCTATACACAACTACTTGTAGTTGGTTGCATTGTTCCGAGAGATACAACTGCTAAAAATTCAGAGTAAGTTGAGATTGTTTGTCCGGAAGTAAACCATAAACTAATGGGATGGTAGTGTTGTTAATGTTTGCAAAAATAGTATAAATTGCAGTGAATGGATGTAGATTGATTTAAAAGCTCCATCTATCATCCAAATGTTGCTATTCTCCAGGGTTACTGTGTTATGTACCGTACTAAAGTTTAGTATGCATTTTATATGGTTGTCGTTATTATAGAGTACAAAAGGTTCATTAGTAAAATAAACAATAAGTTCAGGGGGAATGTTAATGGTAGGATAGGGTTGAAGAATTACTCTTTGGAGATTACTTTTGCCTGTTTTAGTCTTTGAACCATTGCTCTTAAATTTAGGATTGGGGGCATAATACTGGCAATATTCATGATGAGGTTCTGGGCAGCCTCCATCAACATTGAGCCACAGGGTTCATTGGAGGTGTCCTCTAGAGTCTTTATTTTTTAATATTTGTCAAGACCACTCACCAGAACTCCAGGATGTTCCTCTGGAGAGATGATCAGACCCAACACCCCATGGAGCCTGACTCATTACCAGTGACTAAACAGTGCTGTACCAAGGAAGACCCCAAGGGGAGGGGGTTGGAGGTAAAAAGAGAAAGAAGAACAGACCACACGGGACAATGGAGCATCTTGTTTTCAGACAAACGCGTCCTGCTTGAGGTCTGGGACTAATGTGTGCTGCTGCACCTTTGGAACTTCTGGTTAGGGAATACAAGCCTGTGTAAAAGCTGTTTCTCCTTGTTTAGGAGGTTGGAGGGCCAATAGTAGTTTCCTATTGGGTGGGGGAAGGGTCAGATAGTAGTGTGGGTTGCATTGCGGATTCTAATAGATGAATGTTTGTTGGCATAGACGAGTCATTGTGCACTCAATTTAAAATTGGTAGCTTTGATAGATGAATTGCTGCTCCTCAAGATTTATATCCCTCCGCACAACGTTTTCAGCACGAGGAAATCTTTTGACAGTTGAGTGCTATAGAAATACCATACTCATTCACTATTCATTAATTCATTGACATCAATCTTGGAAGCAGCAGTATTAGACATGACCACCTTTGGCATGGTATTACTGCAGACTTTTGGCCTTCAATACCCTATTTTTGCAGAGTCCCTAGTTGATACTACTACATGTACCCAGGCCTGTAAATTAAAGGTTACTGGTGGGCTGCAACACTAATTTTGCCACCCACTAAAGTAGCTCCATAAAACATGTATCAGGCCTTCACTGCAGCCTGTAGGGCAGTTTTCTGTTCAACTGTGCCTCAAGTACAAGGGGAGGGTGATCCATAGCTTAGAGGCTCGATAGCCAAAGGAGCCACCCCCATCCTTGCTTTTTTGGCACCCAGGATCATAGCAGGTGCAGTACCTGAGAATCAGAGACTCAGACGTGGTGAATAAGATTGCACTAGGTTGTGTAGATATTGTTGACCTCTATTGTTAAAATGTTTTTGACAAAGGCACATAGCCTTAAAGGTGATGTGTTTTTTAGTGGAAGCCAGTGAAGTTCGGACAAGGCCGGGGACACATGGGCTCATCTAGGGAGATTCAAAAGCAGCGTTCTGTACTCTTTGGAGCTTCTGAATATGGCCCTGGGCGACTCCGATGTAAAGGCTGTTACAATAATCCAGTCTTGAAATTACTAGGTGAACAAAATGGGGCATCCAGGTTTTCCCTTAGGGACTGGGTATGTTTAAACATAAAGAATACATGTCCAAAAGGTAATCATTCAAGTATGAATTATAAATTCAAAATTTTCCACATAAGTGATCACTAATGTATTGATACAGGGTGACAGAGTTTATAACTATGATAATTTAATTCCAATAGTATTTCAAAATGTAATTTCAGACAGTAAAATACAAAAAGGCAACATATATACTACTGATATTTTACAATCAGTTCGCTGTAGTATCTAGAACACCTTTTGCCTATAAATTATATGGAAAATCAAACACCATATAACAAGAGATCAAACAAAACATTGCGTGTAATTCATGTTCTGTGTACTCAATATAACTGTATAAACAACAAAACGGTGTTCTTTCGTCGACGTTTCGGTCCCACGTCGGTCTACAAGATCCCAGAGACCATCATCAGGACGGTATAAATTGCACATCCAATCTAATATCATATAATACAAAATACATACATATTCACATTCAAAAACCTCTTCAAGTACAAAAACTCTGTATATACAGAAAGGTATCGGCTGCTCCACACTCAAAGAAAACGCAAGTGAACCTTACAACCCAAAAGCAGGCTAGGTGAAAGTTTAAACATGCCACCAAACATATGTGTGCCACAAATCACCATAAAGACACCCGTGTTAACTAATAATCTAGAAGCTCTAAAACACTAACTGTCAAAGACTACTCACTCAGTCATACATTTTCAACTCAATGTCCAAAGAAGTAACTTCCTTCCATCTATCTACCATGAATAGAGTAATGCATCAATATTCAATACGACATGCTCTTAGTGAAAAACCTATAACCTCATCATGGCCACTACTTACATGTTTCCAAATCAATCAAACATACATGTACCTGCAACAAAAATCAAAACAACTAAATTATCCCAATGTCCGAGTGAAATGTACACCCCCTAACATTAAGGAGCCCATAGTGCCTTTAATCGGTAACATACTCACAATTCCTTAGTGTTTTGCGGAAAATCACCTAAAAAGTAATAACATGAGGCTAAACATTAGCAAATACTGTTTATACAGCAAACAGTCATAGGGCTGGTATTAGGTAAGAAATGTACTTATTTACAGAACCAGCAGTAGCTTAATTCTTCCACGCCCGACTCAATCGACCGAGTACGGAGCGAGGCTCGCGATGCAACAAAAGAAGGACACTCGTTGCTGACGTCATGCGCTACTCAATTCGGTGCCCATCTTTGAATGTCTAAACATCCGTGATCACCATAGTGTTGCACAAGTGATTAGCGGTGCAATGTAAGACACACTCGTTATCACGAAGAAATAATAACTATGTTACAAATAAGCTGCCATCAAGTATGTAATAACAATAACTGGTTGTAACAGAGAATACAACCCCAAGCCTATATTCGTCAAGAGTATTTCTTGGATCTAGCTCATATGATCTTAAAACTATATTCCAGTATACCACTCTATGTTAATCATAATAGGACAAATAGTTCTATCCTATATATTAGAAAAAATTCAGACCATTCGTGTTATAACAAGATGGCCAGATATATTACATCAGATGGCAAAAATGGAAGAACAACCTGCAGGTACTTACTCAAACACAGAAACCACCAAAGAGGTTATGCACAAGCACCAATATGCCCAATCTGACAGGATGAAAACTAGTAAACTCTTCACTGCACTTGATGCCATGGAGACTTGTCCCAAACTGTCCATGCATATATGTAGTTCCCCCCATAAAAACTTTTTTCACAGGGTAGCTAGTGTATGCCACTCAATAAAGGAGTTCAATCCATTCTTAACTGTGTTACAGGACAAGATCCACTTGTTCTCCTTCAATGTGAGCAGCCGATCAACATTCTGTCGCCTCTTTGAGTTTTTTACAACTTCCAGTACACACCAACTCATGTCTGATGCATTATGTGACTCCTTCTGGTAATATTCAACTAGTGGAGCCATGATTACATTACAGTGTATACGCGATTGATGTTGCATAATGCGTTTTTTAACTTCTTGTGTGGTCTTACCAATGTATGTTAAGTGACACGGGCATTGTATACAATATATCACATTTCTAGTCAGACAGTTGGAATGTTGTCGCAGTTTCCATTCTCTACCATTCAGATCACAACTCTTAAGTATACTCGTTGTAGCACATGCTGCACAATTCCCGCAAGGGTAATGCCCTACTACTGGCGTTAGACCCCACATATTCTGTATAGTAGATGGCCCCTGTTCATTGTAAGCCTGGACCAAATGGTCACGTAGATTTCTAGTTCGATTAAAAGCAAACCGTGGAGGACTCAGTTGTGGCTCTACCTTGTTAATAAGGTGCCAATTTTTTCTTATGATTTTCTTAGCATAGTTGGATTCTGTCCCAAAGGCCATTACGCATGTTACTGGTTGTACCGTGTTAGCTTTCAAGAGTTTGGTTATCTTTGTGAAGCAGTGCCTGACGATCGTAATACCACGCCCGCTTCATTGCGTGTTTAACATGTCTATAGGGATAATTTCTCATACTTAATTTGCATCACTATCAAAAAGGATGAGGGGGTGTTGTCTATGAGTCTGTACACCAAGCCTACCTCTAGGAATACGCTACTGAAATATAATAGCCATAATCCCCGTAATCTGAGGGATAATCTCCCTTTTGGTCAGTTTCTACGAATAAAACGGAACTGTACCAAAAGGGAGGATTATTTCAAAGAAGCAAAGATTTTGCAATGCAAATTGAGTATGAGAAATTATCCCTATACACTTTTTAAACACGCAATGAAGCGGGTGTGTAGATTATGAATGAAGCATTGTTATCTATTAATTGTAGAAAGCTTTTATGTTGGGTTGAATTAAATTAAATTAAATGTATATATTTTTAACACAAAAATATTTTATTTTTATTTTCTTACTTTCTTGGTGTGGTATTAACGTAGTTCTCTGCCTGCATGAATTTTTTTATTAGACTGTATTTCAGTACAGTGTTTCTTTTTATAAGAGCGAGGCAGCTGCAAAGTGCTAATGGGACTCTTGCTTTTTTTTTGCATTTGCATGCACATTATTTCACTTTTTTCTTTTAATTGACCATCAACCATTTTAGAAAGATACATTTAAAAAAAATGGCTAGTATGCATCTTTTACATCTCCATGCATGCATTACTACGGATGCATCACATCGCACGTTTCTGCATGTATCACATAACAAACGTGCTTGCATAACAAGGGGTTTGCCATCTTGGAATGGGTTTTCTTTAGTAGAAAATGTGTTCTAAAATTGCTGGCCCTGCATGCACATGTGTAATGATGCATGCATTTGCAAGTAAGCAAGCATTGCCAAAGTCGATAGCTCATCCTTTCACAGCTGAGACCTACTCACTTTGCCATTGCTTATTTATATTCCGCTGTGTCCTTCACTCTTACAACAATGAGCATACACTTAATATATGCCCTTAAGCAGCCATTCGAAGTGCGATGCCCAACTATAGAAAACAATTGTTAGCATATCCTAACGTGACACATCAAACTACAATTTGTATATTTTGACATTTGTAGAAGAGTCAGACACTATTCTCGATATACAACAATACTCTATTGCTATTACTCCCTAAATGCATAGTAATTCCTTTTTTGTCTTGGATGGTATTTTTGTGTTTGATAAAGTCTAGGTTAACTGGTCATAAAAGGCTTGCTTATTTTTAGGTCTTGCTTAGGCTGTCTCTATGAGAAATGTTGTATATACTTTGTGGGCTTAAACCCGCCCATTGCTTTTCATTTGTTTCTTTGAGTGTCCTTTAGAAAGCCTTGCTTCAAAGCTTTCCTATTTGTCCTTCCTTTTTATGGGTTGTTCCCTCCCACAGAGCGCCTCCTTACACTTGTTCCATTATAGCACATGCTTCAGGAATTCTTTTTTTTAGTCTTTAACAGCAATTAACACGAGCAGCTCGGGTGTTCAAACGCTCCGGCCTCTGTTAAACAGGCCTATTTCTTATTATCTCTTGACATTTGCAGTGCATTCAAAGACCGACATCAAATGTTAGATTACTTTTATTTGTCTGACTTCAAAGTGTTGCTTGTTTAAGTAGAGATTGCAACAGAGAGCAAGAACCAATTATAAAGAAAGAAAAGCAAGAGTCAAATTCCCAGCAGGCTGATCCTGTTCTCTCTCTGGCCTCCTTTTTTTTCTGAGAAGCTGTGGCCCTGTGTCTCTCTGACCCGCATCAGGTTTTGCTTGTCGCCCCCCCCCCACTGCCCGTCATTTTGTTATTTTAAGCTTGCAGTCCATCACTCTCCGCGCTTGTACACATTGACCTTAGAATATTCATGTCTGATTTTGTGCTGAAACCCAAGGCCTGAATCAGCAGACAGTGTAGTGACGTAATGCTTTTTACAGATGAGTGCAGGGAAGCATGTGGTGATACTTCAGTGACTCTTGTGTGCAATCACTCACCAGTGACCACTACTCTTTCGAGCAACCCCCACCCCACTGGTGTAAATTGTAAGTGGATCTACTGGATTTGACATCTCAGCTGATGCTGGGATTACTCACAGCTGCTGTTGGTAAAATCATCAGCAGTGACTGAAGCTCTACTGACGTTACTCGGACCCTGGGCAGTGTCCTCGAGCAGGCCGCTTGCAGGCCCAGCTCCCAGAGAAGGGTTTGGGGAGGGAAGCTAACTGGCCAACTGTGCCACCAGCCTGATGCCCCCCTCACCTTTCAGGATGCCAGGTCAAGATGACCCAGGTACCTAGAAATAACATTCTAATTCCTACTTCCGAAAATGTCTAAAACTCTGTCTGACCTTCGAAGTAGTTCAGTGTGATGTGGTTAGGTATAGTAAAAACTATGCAATACAACACTAAACTTGTTCCTGCTATATGTGTTGGAATGAAGCCACCATATATCTCTCAATAAAGACACCCTTCTTAGAGTATCACTGCAGTGGATTTTTTTTTCACAACTGTGCCAAATTGTCCTAGATCACTGCATTAATTTAAAAGAGTGTGGTTTAGTAGTTGCTAGATCCCCCTCGCATCAGTGTACACAAGGCATCAGAGAAGGAGGCAGTAAGGAAAAAAGGTGAGGGGAACACCAAGGGAGGTTTACTAGCTGGTACTCGCCTGCATCCTCAGGTTCTCATCATCAGCATCTGCCTACTATTGAAACCTTTTTTCCTTCTTTTTTGAAGGAGGCCGTAGAAGGGTTCAGTCTTGTTTCTGTGGGCAAAGCATTCCAGATCCTGGGAGCCATTCCTGAGAAGGTCCGGTTGTAATTTTTCTTCTTGGCAAATCGTTGTGGTTTCAGTAGAATATTCCTGGAGCTCCTGGAGGATCTATTACCACAAGAGAGTACCAGTTTCTGAACTAGATAACTCAGAGTATTGCAATGTAAGGCCTTGTGCATCATACATGTGATTTTCAGATGAATTCTAGCCTCGAACGGTATCCAGTTGAGGGCTCTAAGGTATGGGGAGAGGTGACAGTTTCTTTTTGAGCCTGTGATGAGTCTAGCAGCTGAGTTGATTGAGGCTCTTAGAGGGGCCGTCTTCGATCTGGGGAGGCAGCATAGGGTGACAACCCCATATTCCACTATTGGGATTACTAGGGCTTGAACTGCCTGTTTGAAGTTGCTTGCTGGCAGGAAAGGTTTCAGTCTTCTCATGGTGTTCATGTGGAAATAAGCTCCTTTTGTATAGTCGCCGATATGTTTCTGCATCTTTAGCTTTCTGTCCAGCGTCACTCTCAGCAATTTCGCTGACTCAGCAATGTGAGGTTGCCCTTTGAGTGCTGTTAGGTGCTTCATCCAGTCGAGGATGATGAACAATTGGTTGGGGGGGTCGATTAAGAGGCATTCCGTTTTGAGGGAGTTTAGTTTCAAATGGTTTTCGGCCAGCCATGTTTGAGTTTTTTGTAGCATTGAGTTGAGAGATTTGATGTCCTCAAGTGAGTGGATCTTTATGTAGAGTTGGGTGTCATCTGTGTACATGTGAAAGTGGAACTTGGAGAGACTGAGAAGTTCGATGAGTGTTTCCATGAAAAGGTTGAAAAGTGTGGGTTAAAGAGAAGAACCCTGCGGTACTCCTAACATGACTGAGACAGGGTTGGATAAGGATTGACTGACCTTGAATCTTTGAGATCTATTTTGGATGAAAGAGGTGAACCAAGTAAGCACAGATCCAGATAATCCCCTTCTGCATTTCAGGAGCTCTAGCAGGTTGCCGTGTTTGACGGTGTCAAATGCTGATGAAAGGTCAAGTAAGATTAATAAACAGGCTTAGTTTTGGTCAAGAATTTTTAGTGCCTCTTCTTTTATGTGGGTCATGGCTGATTCCGTACTGTGACCTGCATGGAAGCCTGATTGGTATTGGTTTAGCAGGTTGAATTGTTCAATGTTGTTGCTAAGCTGTGTGTAAACACACGTTTCCAAGTGCTTGCCCAGAGTGGGGATGTTGGTTATCGGGCAATATGTAAATGTAAATGTAAATGTAAATGTACAGGAATTTATATAGCGCAAATCACCGAGCGGTTTCTAAGCGCTTGCTTAGGGAACCCGTCCTGGTATTCCCCTGTGAGATAACCCCGGCAGGGTATCCGCAAGGTGAAAGCCAGGCATCCCGCCGCGAGGGGCTGTTGTGGAGATTAAGCAAGCTATTGCCCAGAGTCGCAGAGTGTGAACCCGTGAATCGAGTAGACACCGGAGTGAGAATTGTTGAGTCCATGGACATTTTAGGACTCAAGACCCCGCCGAGCCGGGAATTGAAGCCTGGTCCCGGGCTGACCTCTGCTTCCAGGTCTGCCTCCTCTAACCAGTGAGCCACACTTCTCCACTCCATAGTTATTTAAGTCCGATGGGTCGGCTGTTCGTTTCTTTAGGATAGAGGATTCCTGCCCTGTTTTAAGGATTTCTGGGATGGTTCCTTGAAAAAGGGAGGTATTTAAAATCTTGGTCCAAAGAGTTAGTAACAGAGGGATGAAGTCTTTTACGTAGTTTGTGTGAAGAGGGTCTGTGAAGTGGCTGGAGGAATTCAAAGCAGGGTTTACTAGTTGGAGGGAATCTGACCCAGGTCCATTTAAACCCATTATCTCCCCAGCCAAATTTAACCCCCACTTCACTGCTCCTTCAGCTTCTGCAGGAGCAGGTGCAGAACAGACTTTACCAGTAACTGTAGTCTCCCCTAGTCCTGTACCCTTGGCCAACCCAGAGCGTTTTGCTGGAGATAGCAATCGTTATTCCACCTTCGTGAGCCAGTGCCAATTACATTTTATGTGTGAACCTCAGATATTTACTACAGATACATCTAAGGTAGCATTTATTATTTCTTACTAAGGTGGTGTGGCAGCAAACTGGGCCATGCCCCTTGTTGATTCAGACAACCCCTTATTACACAATCTAGCTGCCTTTAAGAACGCAATATCAGGTCTTTTTGCCAAACATGTCTTTATCCATGCCTCTGACAATGAGTTATTACATCTTAGTCAGGGTTCTAAAGACCTTATAACTCATGTCACGAATTTGAATAGGTTATTGTCAGAAACGCATTGGCCAGTGGATAAGAGGATCTCTTTGTTCTATCATGGGCTACGGGATGATCTAAAAGACTCCCTGGCCCACATAGTGAATCTACCAGATGATTATACCGAGTTTCTAGACCTAGTAGCAAAACTTGATCACCGGTTAGGTGAACAAAAAAATGAAAAGCCAAAGACTGACATCAGAACCTTACATTTTAGAACTCAGAAAAAAGGCTTGGAAGACAAAAATAATCATCAGTAACCAATACAGATAGGAGTGTTGAAAGGGCCACTCTCCTCAGAAGAAAAGCAGCGCAGGAGAAAAGGAAACCTGTGTCTCTACTGTGGCAAAGCAGGTTATTATGCCAAAGATTGTCCCAATAAACCAAACAAAAAGAAAATAGTTGAAGTGATTCCAGAATAGTAGACTCGGAAAACGAATTGCCCCGGGGAAAGCTGAGATTGTTTCTTCGGGTATTCTTGACTCTAAGATCTCTTATTATGCCACTAATGTAATCACAAAAACACCTAAACATTTAACCTTGAGACTAACTTTCATTCTTTCTCCTCAGCATAGACACAGTTTATTAGTGATGATAGACTCAGGGAATTTATTTGACCTTGGGTTAGCTAGTAAACTAGGAGTAACTTGAGTCCCTAAGTCTGAACCTGAAGTAGTAAGAGCAGTTGATGGTTCGGCATTGTCTTCCGGCTTGATTAAATTTCATACTCAACCACTAACCATAGTTAGTGACAATGGACATACCGAAGAAACAATTTTCGACCTCATAGACACCCCAACCTTTGGTATTATTTTGGGGGTTCCCTGGTTGGAACAACATAACCCCAAAATTGATTGGTTTAAGAGAACGGTAACTTTAGACTCACTATTTTGTAGAAAAAATTGTTATCAGGACACTCAAGATCCAATACCTCCTTTGTTTTGTTCGGCAGTCAAATCTGAACCTCCTGTACTACTACCAATTGAATACCTAGAATTCTCTGAGGTCTTTGATCCTGTACAGGCAACAAAATTACCACCTCATAGAGTATATGATTGCCGAATTGATTTGATACGTCGCGCAGTTTTGCCATGTAGCAGGATTTACGCCTTGACTGAGCCAGAGAATCAATACTTGCAAACTTACCTGGAGGACTTCCTTGAAAAGGGGTTTATAGTATACTCCACGTCCCCCATTTCTTCGCCGCTCTTTTTCGTAGCTAAAAAATCTGGCGATTTAAGAGCGTGCATTGACTATCGCGCCGTAAACAAAGCCAAGATAAAAAATCTTTTCTCCTTACCACTAATCCCAGTATTGTTAGATCAGGTTAAGGGATCTAGTATCTACACTAAGCTTGATTTGTGTGACGCTTATCATCTTGTGAGAGTTAAGGAAGGTCACATGTAGAAAACGGCCTTCTGTACCAAATTTGGCTTGTATGAATACACAGTAATGCCTTTTGGTCTCTGTAATCTGCCTGCCGCATTCCAATATTTCATCAACGAGGTTTTGCACAATTTACTGGACGTGTGTGTTATTGTCTACATAGATGACATACTAATCTATTCTAAAACAGTTGAGGAACATCCTGCCCATGTTCGTTCAGTACTTCAAAGACTGAAAGACAATTCTTTATATGTAAAACTTGAAAAATGCGTATTTTACACCCGGAAGGTCGAATTCTTAGATTATTGGCTCTCACCAGAGGGCATAACTATGATTGAAGCAATCCTGAATTGGCCAACTCCATCTTCTGTTAAAGATATTCAAAGAATGCTAGGCTTCGCCAACTTTTATCGGCGTTTCATCTCCAATTTCTCTGAAATTGTGACTCCTATTACTCGTTTGCTCAAAAAAGGGATACAATTTCAATGGAATCCTGAATCTGAAGTGACTTTTTCAAAACTAAAAAAAGCTTTCACCTCGGCCCCCATTCTCATTCACCCAGACCCGGATAAACCATTCTTTGTGGAAGCTGACGCCTCTCAAACAGCCTTAGGTGGAGTCTTGTTACAGAAAGATAGCAATACTGGACACTTGCATCCTATCACCTTTTATTCTCGCAAGTTGTTGACTGCTGAGCAAAACGACACCATTGCTGAAAGATAACTTTTGGCAATAAAAGCTGTTTTTCTTGAATGGAGGCATCATTTATTAGGATTCAAACACACAATCACCATACTCTCTGATCATAAAAACCTGCAGTTCTTTACAACCATAAAGTCTTTGACTCCCAGGCAAATGCACTGGTTGCTTTTCGTTAGTGAATTCGACTTTATCATAACATATCGTCCAAGTGAGAAACAACTTCTATCAGATACTCTATCAAGATTAACCTGTAACAAAAACAAAGAGATTAGGGATGATCCACCCAACATAATACCTCCAGAGAAAATAATAGCAGTTGCTACAGCAGAGACATTTCTAGCCCAAGTAAAATCAAATTCCCAGAAAATTGATAAACCAAGATGGCTTCAGCAAAAAGGAAATACCTTTCAGGAAGGACATTTATTTCACAGAAAAAAGATGTTAAACCCTACTAAAGACTTACAACAACAAATCTTAAAATGGAATCATAATTCTAGTACAGCAGGTCATCCTGGGATGAACAAAACTGTAGAATTATGCCTAAGACACTTTTGGTGGCAACAAATCAGTCAGGATGTCGTTATACGTAAAATCTTGTCCAACTTGTGCCAGACAAAAAGCTTCCCATCAGTCCCTACCGGATTTTTACAACCTCTACCCATTCCACCCTCTCCTTGACACACAATCAGCCTGGATTTCATTATGGATTTACCAGAATCCCACATATTTACCACAATCTTAGTAGTCGTAGATCATCTTTCTAAAAAGGGTCACTTCATTCCCTTACTGAAATTACCTTCGGCCAAAGAATTCAGCGACATCTTTGTCAAGAACATAATCAAATTACGCGATTGGCAAGTAAAATTATTTCAGACAGGGGCTCTCTATTTGTATCAAAATTTTGGAATCAGCTCTGTAAACACCTAAAAAATCGAGGTCGCTCTGTCATCTGCTTTCCATCCTCTAACAGATGGTCAGACTGAGAAGCTTAACCAACATTTAGAGCAGAGTTTACGATGTCTGACCTCAACAGTCTCTGCAAATTGGAGGGGCGTGGCTAGCAGCCGAGAGGAATGGCCGTGTTTTGAGCCGGCTTCTCGGCCCTCGCCCGAAAATAAGGATCTATCCTATCGCCAGTGCCGCAGAACACCCCATTTCCAAGAGGGAACACATTGCTGATCTGCTTGGCTGCCACCGTCGTGTCCCTGGTGGCATCGAGGATCTTCACGACCCGGCGGCCTAGCTGCTTCAAAATGGCGACCGAGGCCGTTGCCTACAGCCGGGGCTGACTCCGGAACACACTCAGCGCTCTGGGAGCCTCCGGGATTGAGACCTGCCGCTGTCGGGGATCGGATACCCGACCACCGAGCCCCGCGTGCACTTCCTACCCCGGGGGAGTGCTTGACGCCGGAGGAATCCTGCGGGAAGAGGGCCCCCCCAGTATCCGATTTGCTGCCTACGCGAGTCCCAAGCTTTGGGCCTACCGCCGGGGACCGCTTCCTATCGCCTGCGCCCTTGTCCGTGACTCCAGCTGGCGCTGCCTGTCGTCTTACCTCCCCCGCTTAACCGCTGGCCACATTGGGGTGAGGGGGACCCTCGTGGCATGGTGAGGACCCCCCCATCAAACCATTCTTCCAGCAACCAGTAGCGGCGCGCTGCCGTCTACCCCTGCCTCACTGAGAGAGTCCCTGAGCCCGGACACTGTGGCCTGGGTGCCTGACTCGTACCAACAGGGTGAGTGGTGTTGCACTGTGGGGGGCCGGCCCCAAGAGCCTCGCAGACACTGGCTCCAGACTGTTTTATTGCACACAGGACTGCTATCTCATGGTCCACCCTGTGACACGGGGGCAACCCGCTTTTCTGTCTCCCACAACGGCGCTATAACTGAAGCAACTTCATTGGTGCGGCCCCGCGAGATGGTCTGTAGTTGGGGGCACCCCCCCCTCCTCCTCTGTATGATCACACTTCTGCCCAGATCCCTGATTGCACTGACGCTCTCTGGTGAGACCTGGATTCTCCTACTGCTTTCGTGCCGCCTGCACGGTCTATGAACTGGGGTGCCCCTCAGCCTTCCTCCTCGATCTTAGCCTAAGATATATGCATCCAGGAGTTCATAATCCCCAGAGGAGTGCGGCGACCTACCAGCATCGAGGGAATAGACTTCTAATCTCACTCATTGTCCCACACTCTCGCCACCGGACTACGCTGGGTCCCTTAGCGCCTCACCATGGCAAGGGGTAAAGGCGGCCGACCGTCTCACCAGAGGCAGATTAATAAGCTTTCGTGGGGCTCTAAAGGAGAGCCCAAGGAGGCGAACTCGAACGCTGCACCTAAGACCGCTACCCCCCCTGACTGCACGCGCCCCCACACTGGACAATGTGATGGAGGCAATAGCCGGAGTTCGCTCGTCGCTGGAGACCCGAATAGACTCGGTCAATAATGAAGTTACCCTGTTGCGAGCGGACCTCCGGAAAATGGACTCCAGGGTGCAGGATGTGGAGGTCAAGACCGCGGCACTTGTAGATGACACTTCCACTCTCCAACAACAAGTGTCCCAATTGCAGACGCAGCAGGCACAGATGGGAGAGCTTCTTGACGACTATGAAGGACGTGCTAGATGCAACAACCTCCGCATCCTTGGGGTTCCGGAGCGAATGGAAGGGCCGGCGGCCGACCTCTTTGTTGAGAATCTAATCCTAAAGAACCTCCAGCCGAAACAACTGTCTAACTACTTCTCCATTGAGCGAGCACACAGAGTTCCCGGGGGTAGACCAAAAGTGGGCGCCCCCCCCCCGGCCCATAATAGCCAGAGTGTTTAACTTCAGGGACCGAGATGTCATCCTCCAAATTGCTCGAACGGGACCATCCTGGTACCTAAATGACACGCGAATGGTCCTCTGATCCTGGCTAACCGGGGACAGAGTGGTTATTTGTTGGCTCCTGCTGACTCGTTTACTCTTTTTTGCGGCTCCGGCGCCTGGAGGCGTCCAGGTTATGTCATTGCTTAATGTACTATGGAATATTATTGCTGTTAGTGTTTATTGACGCGGCACTAGGCCCAAATATCTGGTTGCTCTGGGCGGGGGCATTCAAGGCTCTCCACACACCCCGTACATGTTAGGGAGGGCGACAGGCACTCTGCCTAGTTGGGGAGTGGATAGTTTCAAGTCCGCGGGCAGGGGGGCTGGGTGGGGGGTTGGAATGGGAGGGAGGGGGGTTTTGAGATGTTGTGTTCTGGTTTTGGTTTTGTTGCTGTTTACACACTGCAGAGTTTTGTCAGACAGGGAGCTTGCTACATGGCGCTACATGCCTTCACAAGGTATTCCATACTCATCACTGGGACAGGTCTGGTCCCCCTTGATCTCCACCTTTGGCCGGGTTGGGTCCGCTATCGGCCCTGAGGACCACTCTGTAACCTACGGGCCAGTACTCTGTGAATACCTCCCATTTTTTGAACCACCATGACACCCCCCCTGACTAAGTCTCTCTCCCTCGGATGTATGACATTACAACGCATGCTTTTACATCGCATGCTTTTACAACGCGAGTTTTACAACGCATACCATTACAACGCATAGTGCTTTGGGGCGCTGGATAGTGAATAGTTTAATTTACTATTCCAACTCCAGTCCCCGTGGATAGTAGGGAAGGTGTTGGACAGTAAATTAAACCTATTCCCTATCCTAGAGCGCCCCCCAGCGCAATGTGTTGTAATGGTTTGCGTTGTAAAAGTTGTGTCGTAAAGGCACTGCGTGGTAAAAGTTGCGTTGTAAAGGTTGTTTCCCCTCTCCCTCATGACATGGAATGTCAATGGCCTAGGCAGTAGAGTAAAAAGAGGGATAGTCATGCAATATCTTAAACAACACGCTCCGGACCTGGTCCTCCTCCAAGGGACATGATGGGTAACACATGTCTAGCACTACACCGGGGGGGTACAAACTGCTCGGACACGCAGGATTTACCTCCGGCTCCAGAGGAACTGGCATCCTTGTCCGCAAAAATGTTGCACTGACATGTACGAAAACATGGGCCGACCCACTGGGTCGCATTGCGGTGATAGAGGCCATTTGGGAGGGAAAGCCGTTAAATGTCTCAGTTTACATTCCTCCAACCTTGGGAGTAGATGCATTGCAGACCCTGCAGCGACTCATACTAGATCTCCGGCAGGGGCCCCTGCTCATCGGGACAACTTCAATATGACAATGAATGACGCCCTCGATCGACACCCCCAACGTGCATCACATAGGCAAAGCTCTGATCTCCTAGATTTTACACAGGCACTGGGACTCGATGATCTATGGCGTTCGTTTCATCAGACTACCATATTTCACACACTACTCTAATGCCCATAATAGTAGCTCTCGTATAGATTATTTTTTCTCCCCCGCAACTGATTTGGAGCTTTTCCGCCACCCCAGAGGGCTCCCCAGGGGAATCTCTGATCACTCCCCACTCCTTGTCGAATTTACATACCATCGTCAGAGATCCCGTGATCCCATAATAATAACCCCTTGGCTCCTAAAGGTCCCTGATATAAAAGACTGTCTGCTGGAACAAACGGAATACTACTTTACCAAAAATGTTGGTTCCGTGAAGTTGGCTATAACCATCTGGGAGGCCTATAAGGCCGTACTGAAAGGGAAGGCGTTAGCTCTCCAAACCGCATATGTCCACAAACAACTTGAACACCTAATCCAGGCCGAAGTGGACCTTGTCCACTTGGAGTCGACCCACAACGCAAACCCCTCGGAAGAAACCGCAACCCGTCTCTGAGTGAAACAACTGGAATATAAGGCATTAGCCTTGGAGAAAGCGCAGGCCAAACTCCTAAAGACGCGCCACTGAGTGTACGAATTGGGTGATAGAGCAGGTAAAATGCTGGCATGGCTCGAAAAACGCGAGCAGGGCTCCAGATGGATCCCTGAAATATCCGGACCAGACAAATCTCCTGTTACAGACCCCGGGGAAATAGCAGAGGTCTTTGCTACTCATTTTGAGGGAGAATATACTGCCGGGCGCACTATACTGCCGAAAAGTCTAGACTCCTCCTGAATGAAATGCGCTTAACTACTCTCTCTGAAACTGACGCGAAGGAACTAGAGGCAGACCTTACGAGGGAGGAGATTGGCAATGCACTGTTTGCCGTAAAATCAGGTAAAGCCATGGGCCCCAACGGTGTCCCTATTGAATTTCTGAAGGGTATGGCGGGTGAGGTGCTCCCACGCCTGAAGGCAATGTTTGAGGAGAGCCGGGATATTGGATGCCTCCCACTAGACCAACGGTTGGCCACAATTGTAGTGATTCACAAACCCTCTAAACCTGCTACTGATTGCAGCTCCTATAGACCAATTTCCCTCATTAACTCTGAGGTGAAGGTTTTGGCGAAACTCCTCGCCACTAGACTCCCCTCCTTATTTCACGAGGACCAATCGGGATTCCTCCAAGGCCTTAACACAGCGCTTAATCTCCGTAGGGTCCACAACGTTATGAGCAGAATATCTTACCTCCAAGACGACGCGTCTATCCTTTCCCTATTCAGTGGGTCCGACTGCTCTATACTGACCTTTGGGGTCAAGTTTTTGTCAATGGTCATACATCCAGTCGATTTCCTCTTTACAGGGGACTAGGCAAGGATGCCCCCTCTCCCCATTGTAATTTGTGCTCACCCTAGAACCTTTGGCCCATTGGATCAGAACGGATAACTCTATCCGTGGACTCCGGTCGAATGACGCCACAATTGACAAGATCTCCTTATATGCGGACGGCATTCTCGTCTATATTTCTTCCCCTAAATCCTCTATCAATAGTCTCCTACATGTGGTAGTGTTAACTTTATTTCGGCTAATATAGCCATAAAAGCAGGAAGTACAGAAAAAAAGAAAACATTAACAGGCAAATATTCCAGTGCCCTTTGCCAACAATTAGTCACATGGACACATTACAATTAATATGGTGGGACAGAGTAACAATTAATTCATAACACTTGATATTACAGTACTGCATTAAAATCTATATAAATCGATAAAAAGGGTTAATTTCATAGTTAAAAAAGCCAGGCTAAAAACCGAAATTTTAAAACCATTAAAACCACACATTATTACAAAGATGAACTCAGTACATTCTATATTGACTAATACTCAGCAGAAAAAATTACAGACTCCAATATTATGTTACAGCTTGCATCCAAGCCGTTTCCTGATGAGATACACATTGAATACAAATCTGCTTATGCAAAAAACTACCAATTGTGAGGTATTAGACTTAATTATACGTTCTGCCTATTTATACGACCTGACACCCATGTTTTTGCAAAGGGATCTAATCCAACGGTGCCTGGGTAACGTATAAGCAGAACAAAAAAACAATAGATGGACATCATCTTCCTTTGCCTTTGGTGAGCAGAGGGTACAGAGACCATCATCATTTTTACCTCCCCATCTACATGTGTAAGCATTAGTCTGTAGTACCCCATATCTATATTGCAAGTATAGAGTTTTTGCTAATGGAGGACCTATCTCATCCATAAATGGTTCGAATGCAGCGTTATCCTTTATAGTCAGAAATTTCTGAGTCAATATACCAATAGATGGACAGTGGGATATCTCATTATTGACATAGGACCAGTAGGTAGACTTTAAAAGCTTTTTACACACCGGTGTCATGTTCTGGGGTTCTTCCCAAAAGTGGGAGAGCCCTTACCTGGTACACCAAAGGGCGATATGTTTTAACCACGTAATTTTCTTGTACTCATCAATCTGGCTAATTTCTACCAATCCACTTTTATAGTTGCTCAACTCCGGGGTTGTCCATAGCCTTATCCAATACAGCAATGGCCTAAGGGCTGCTTGGTAATCTGTCCGCTTAATATCCAAATCCAAAAATACTGGGACTAGGGGGGTTCTGGTTGGTAACCTGAGTAACCTACGCAAAAAGTTATTTTCTTCCCGTTCAAAGTTACATTTACAACAATGCCCCCAAACCTCAGCACCGTAAAGTGCGGCTGATTGGGCCTTTGCCTTAAATACTTCTAGTGCCGGTGTAATTGCTTTGGAGTGGCTAGCTCCATGCACTTTTAGGATGGGCATCGAATTCTGTTTAAAAGACAACCTACTTTTTACTAAATGTCCCTTCCATGCGAGGTTACTATCCAACGTGATGCCTAAGTAGTTGAAACTCCCCACATATTCTAATTTTTGGTTATTTAAGGCCAAGTTCTTTCTAAAGGACTTTTGTGGGTTTATGGACATATATTTTGTTTTACATGAGTTTATTTCCAACCCCTTCTTTACACAGTAACCATAAAATGAATTCACCAGATTTTGAAGACCCTTCGGAGTCTGTGAGATGAGGATCGTGTCGTCGGCAAAAAGTAATGCCGTAATTGCCTCATCTCCTAGTTTCGGAGAGTCATGGTCACAATCCCTTAAATAAGTAGGTATATCATTGACATATAGGGAAAAGAGCGTTGGTGCCAGCACGCAGCCTTGACGCACTCCACGACTCACATGTATGGGCTTTGAAAGTTCACCTCCCTTTCCCCATCTAACTTTAGCATAATTCCCTGTGTGTAATCGAATAAGTTCTTTAAGTAGCTCGCCAGGGACCCCCATGTCTCTTAATGTGATCCACAGAAGATTCCGTGGAACGAGGTCGAAGGCGGCCCTCAAGTCTATGAATGCCACGTACAAACTGCCCTTTCTTATATTAATATACTTCCAGCAGATGCACGTGAACCTGAACACTTGATCCACCGTACTAATTTTGGGTCTAAACCCTGCTTGGTATTTAGACAATATCTGTGATCCCTCTATCCATTCATTAAGTCTATTTAAGATATGTCTGGCAAAAACCTTCTGTATAAGATCAATTAAACTAATTGGGCGATAATTGCCCAGATCATAACGATCCGCTTTTTTAAAAATTGTTACAATTTCGGCCCCTTTCCAAATGTCAGGGATTGGTGTTCCAGCCACTATAGAATTACACAAAAAATTAATGTAAGGCCCCCATACTTCCAAATCATGTTAAATAAATCACCAGGGATCTTATCCGGTCCTTGAGCTTTGCCCGCTTTAATGGCCCGTAGTGCCTGCATAGTCTCCTCTGTACTAAAGCGTAAGGGCACTGTACTCAGTTCTAAATTACTCTCTTTATTTTGTATAGGCAACTCCTCGTCATCATGTGAATAGAGTTTAGAAAAATGGTCACATCATGTTTTTTCATCTAAGTAAAGGTCCTTAGGTGATATTGTAGTGTAGTTCCTATTATCCCAATAGGCTCTGCGCATTGGAATAATATCTTCAATAGTATAGACCTAGGGCAGAGTTTAACTAGGTCTTCCACCGACGATATTAGACTTAAAGTTTTGTGTTTGCCAGCTAGCTCAGAGTTCACTAGAAACTTTCTCGAATAGGCAAGGAGGATCTGAACCTCCCTGGGTAGACAAGAAGGGATTTAGTTTCTGACAACCATAGAACATGACAACTTTGCTCTCCCCTAATCAAGAGTGTATCTCTAGAGTCGTGTGAAAACAAAAGACAACTTATTTTACTCAGTCAGTTCAGTGCATTCTTAGTTTCACCAGATTGTAGAGAAAAGGAAGAGACGGGCGTGTTCAATAAAAGATGTTATTTATTGATCAGTCTCTTTTCTCGTACAAGAGAAATGGATCGCTATTATTGCAATACTTATAGTTAAGTAAAGTGCATACAGTAAAGACAGAATTATAAAATAATACTGTAAAAGCATTGATATGGTTTCTGAGCCATATGATACTTTAAAATGGATAAAATAGATACATACATATATACATTGACTAATCGTACTCAACTGGTGCTTCTAACCACGCCTACCCCAGTGTACCTGACCTAAGCCTAATACGTGGGTGGGAGTAGATAAGTAGCAGTTTAAGTTAAGTTTGTTTTGCCAAGGGACTGACTCAAGAATTCTCTGCAAGGGGTTATTCAGTTCTGTACCTGGGATCTAGAAGGTTGGAGGGCTGGTATCTCTTATCCCAGGTCTTGATATTCCAGCTGCCTGCGAGGGCTGCTTGGAAGCGCCGGAGCTGGATTTCTCTGCAGGAGAAAAGCAGCGTCTCTCTCTCAGCGCGTCAGGAAGGAGGGGCAGCGTCTGTGGGCTTCGCTCTCAGCTGGGCTCCTCGGCAAGTCTCGCTGCTCCAATCTCGTCACCACCGCGTGTGTTTGCTTAAGGCAATGTCGGTAATATTTATACCTGAAAGGTGCCGAGATTGACGTAAGGGTGGACATAAATACGTCAATAAGGATGTCATACGAACGGGTTCGTTCGCACATTCTTTACTGAAGTTCTCGATGAAATCAAAACAATGGCTGCGGGGATTTTCCCAGGTCGCTGTAGGTTTGATTTGTTTTGAGAACTCCATATGCCTATCAGGGGGCTGGAGGAATATCGCTTGCCTAATTAGATGGCATGCGTTATGACTTAATCAGATAACGCGCTTCTGTGCCGTGGTGTGGCTTAATCAGATAACGGGTTTTTGCGCTGTAAGATGGCTGCTAGTTAATTATTAACCAAACCAGGGTCAGGAATAGGGGGATCGATATAGTACCCATAGGAATACATCACAATATGCCCTTTCTGTTGCCCTTTGATATTAAGCTCCAAAAGGTACCTTGATCTCTCAATTTAGCTGCTGATAATAAATCGTCCCACAGTGCATCATCCCATATTTTTTTCGCCTGGGTCAGAATTTTATTATATGCATGTCTACTTTCTTTTATAGACTGGGAGTTTTTTGTTTTAACAGCCTGGATCAAATGGTACTTAGCTAGGCGACATTCTTTGTTGTACCAAGGGTTAGCCAACTCCAAATGACTCTCATTTAAGGTCTTATCCCCTTTACAAATTTTACTCAAAAAGGGGATTAAAGCGTCAACCAATTTATAATGTAGATCTAAAACCCCCTGGCTGCCCAATAGGGGCTCCTTGCAAGATGCAATAGTGTCAGACACGATGTTATAAATGTTTAACATTGACTCATCTTTAGCCAGAATATAGGGCCATCTCAGTGCTCGTCTATTATTAGATATCTGGGGTTCCCCAGAAAAACTATTTAATACAACCTCTTTGTCTCGTTTAGATATAAAAGGATGAGGGTTTAGCCATAGTTGGAGTGGAAAATGGTCACTATGTTCTAGCATCTATTTTGAGATCAATGAGTAAATGCCATAGACTCAAAGAGACCAGTATGAAATCTATGTGTGACTTACAGTTGCCTTTACAAAATGTCGGGGCTGCTGGTCTATCCGACTGTAAGCGGCCATTGCTTGCCCTTAAGTCATGGCCTGCGGTCAACTGTAAAATTTGGGTTACTGCTACAGTACATTTAACTGACCCAGTAGAATCCAAATTTGGTATGTCATTTGCCATAACCTATTCTTCAAATAAGTCGTCAAGGCCCAACACTGGTTCATATTTACAATTAAAATCCCCTCCTACCACCACTTGGGCGTTCGGTCCTAAAGTGTCTAAAAGGGAGTCTAGAAGTTCTATTACCTTGGATTCTTTATTTGCTGGGTGTGGCCTATTATATATGTTTATAAAGTATACAATTTCCCTTTCTCTTGTCGCCACCTTTAATCCCAGTAAATCAGAAGAAGGGATTTTCATTAGGCTAACTTCTATTTCTAAATTGACTCTAACCCAGATCACCAGGCCCCCCGAAGCTCTCCCTCTTACGGAGGGCGTTGCGTCACAATGAAAAGTTTTATACCCAAGCCTGTGTGGAGTTTCTAAAGACCAAGTTTCCTGGAAGAGGATAATATCATAATCCTCGATGTAAGTACACCAATCTAGGTACCGAAGATTCCTAGCCAGCCCTGCTATGTTCCCTGATATTAATCTTACGGATAGTTTATCTTTGGATCTGGGTGAGGAAGGATCCAGCAATGTATCTTGAATGGATTTATCGCCCAGAGGAACGACTTGGATACTTGTTTCTTCCAGTGAGATATTTCTAATAGCCGATCCATCAAACACATTACTAGTTATATGACATATACTGGTCTCTCCCAGAGTGCCAATGTTGTCACCATCACAGTTAAGGATCTTATCCCTCTCCACTGCCTTTGGGGTAGGACCTAATATAAGCCTATCATCATGGATCAATATGGGCGCCACTAACTGTGGTTGCTCAGACTCAAAGTTAATCATGTTTAATTTACCTGCTTGGGTACTAAAGGTTGGTCCCAAACCAGGGCTACCCGTTGACCTTAGTCAATCATTCTGATCCAACTCACTCAGTGCCTGGTATCTGTTGTGTGTTGTGATCCCAAAGATTGGACTTCTGTCAGAGTTAGGAGGTCTAGGTAAGATATTACGCTGAGGGGCCTTGGCTAAGTGGCTATAGAAATATCCCAAGGGATGCACACCCACACTATTCTCACCCTGCTTCAGGGATGCCGCTCTAAGGAGCACAGTCGCCACATGCTGAGGGTGCCTAAAATTGATGATGATATACTCACCCCTACAGGTTTTCCTGGCATTTCCAATCCAGGGTACCCGTCTAGTTGTCAATATCTGGTCAGAGTAATATATCGGGAATCCGCAATTTTTATTCAGCCAGGAAACAGTTTTATGTTTAAGTGAATCGTGTGATTCCTGGTGGAAATTGGACTCTATAGGGTCTAAAGGTGGGACATTTGAAAGTACGACTACGTATGGTTCACAAGCTGGTGGGAGATTAGTTGGTCCTATTTTTCTTGCTGGAGTCAAAGGCCCCCCTATACTTACTGGGGTTACTTTGGTCTGTATAGACTGGCCGTCCAGTTGGCTCGTCTCCCTGACTGTAGCCGTATTTACCCCCCCCCCCCCACCAATGGCTGCTGTATAACATTATCTGGTAAAACGTTCCTTTCCCTCAGTTTTGGGCTCTCGTTATTGGTTATCTGATTTAGAAGATCTCCCAATCTAGATACTTCAGTAGTCAGGGCATCAATTTTTGCCACTAGGGGCTTGACAGTCACTTCTAATTTAGCCTCAAACAACTTAGCAATATGGTCCAAAAGATCAGCGTTTGTGTTAATGCCAATGTCAGTAGTCATAGTCCCTTTATGGCTGACAATACTCCTCTTAGCTGTGTCAGGCATTATCTTAAGGTGTGTTCCTCCCCGCTTAGTCGCTGTTTTCCTACATTTCCTTATTGCTCTCTTGGCTGGTGAGCGGTGTAAAGAAACATCCATGGGATCATCAGGCAAATCATCATCTAATGTGTCCTGGTCTACCACGAATGTCTCCGGGGTTTCCACTGTAAGAGCATTGGTGGTAACATCGGTAGTAGGAGGGGTAGTAGGAGGGGGGGCCAGATTCGGGCCACTACTGTCATCTGGTGAAATAGTTATTATCTCAGGCAAATTGTCACGTCCCAGTGATTTCCTTCTATCATTGTTAATTTTGCTCACCATTTTGACTAGATAGTTGTCCATAGTTACTTTGCTCTTAGCCATCAATAATAGCTGATTACAGACCCCTTAGATACCAATGTCTTTCAGACCACGGCTAGTAGTAGGCAGGCACACAGGAGCAGAGTTATATAATATCAAGGTACTTCCTAATATAATTGCAGAACCTAAGCTGCATTTACAAAATGTTCTAAAAGTTCGTAATTCTTACTTCTTAATGGGGTGGCCCTGCCCTGCCTCGATCTGCCCGGACTGCCCAGACTGTCCGCCCTTTGTCCGGGTTTCGTCCGGCGCGGCCCGCGCGCGTCCCGCGGGTGCGGGAGGCGTTCCTTGCTTATCAAGCGCCTCCGGGCGCGGTGTAGCAGGTGTCAGGTGAGCGCCGCCGGGGCACCTTGGGAGTGTAGTCCAGCCGTTCCCCTCACGGCGTTAGCGGGACTGACTCCGGTGCAGCCGTTCCCCTCACGGCGTTGGTCCGGTGACAAGCGCAAGGCAAGTTTGCTCCCCCACTGAGCGCCCGATGCTCTTGCTTATCAAGCGCCTCCGGGCCGGGTGTAGCAGGCGTCAGGTGAGTGCCGTTGGGGCACCTGGGGAGTGTAGTCCAGCCGTTCCCCTCACGGCGTTGGCGGGACTGACTCCGGTGCAGCCGTTCCCCTCACGGCGTTGGTCCGGTGACAAGCGCAAGGTAAGTTTGCTCCCCCCATGTCATCAACAACTTCGGCAAGTACTCGGGCTTCTCCATCAATTGGTCCAAGTCAGTGATATACAGACTATATGGCCCACCCCCTCCTCTTCCAAGGGGATACTCAATTGACGTGGCCTAGGATGGATTCAAATACCTCGGTATCTTCGTTACCCTAGACCCCACGGTCTTCTATGACCGTAATTTAAAGGGCCCGTTACAAAGACTCCATATGACGTATCGCACTGGAGATCGCTGCCTCTGTCTCTCCCAGGCAGGGCGGCCCTCTTTAAAATGCTCGCACTCCCACGCTTCTTGTATGCCTTACAAAATTGCCAATTTCCTATTGCTGACTCCTATTTTAATGCATTAGAGGGAGACCTCCGCCTTCTTCTGTGGGATGGCGGCTCCCTCCCGCATCGCTCTTCTCTCGCTTACGCAGGGGTGGTACGATGGTGCTATCACCTTGCCAAATATTAGACTCTACCATTGGGCGTCTCAATTAACAGCCACCAACTCTTGGCTATATGGTCTACCAACGAACCCTGCTTTCCATCTTGAACGATACCAGACGGGCCGTGAGGATTACCTTGGTGCCTTATATGGTAAACCTTCCCGCACTCGATACATAGGCCCGATGTCACACACGCTGGCAGTCTGGCACCGAGCAAATAGACGTCTTGGTTGGTCTGACGCTCTCACGCTGTCCACTCCGCTTTGGGCCTCACATACACTGGGCTCCCTCTGTCCTTACCAGGGCTTTGATAAGTGGGACACGATCGGCATTTCCACCCTAGGTGACATGATTCATAAGGGAAAACTGCTGACTTTCGTAGAGCTCCAGAAGAAATACGACCTAGCCCACTCTGAGGCCTTCCGCTACCTCCAAATCAAACATGCCATACTCACTAATATCCCTGATCTCTCTTCCCTTCCACAATCCTTGCCTCTTGAAGATAGATTATTATCAGAACCCCTTCAGGCCAAGGCGATATCCTGCACCTACCGCAAGCTATGCAATGACATGCCTAACACCTTCCACCTCCTGAGAGGCAAATGGCAGAGCGACATCGGGGTCATGGAGGACACTGAATGGCAGACGGCACTGATGTCTCCGCGCAAATCGGCTATCAACCACAGATTCAGGCTCATACAATTGAAGATATTGCATAGAACATACATGTCCGCTCCCCTCTTAGCCAAAATTGGTAGGCGCACAAATTATCTTTGTCTTCGTAATTGCGGGCTTGTTGGTACATTTTATCATATTATCTGGGACTGCCCAGTGATCCAGGACCTTTGGGAACGAGCGGCCTTGGGGGTCAGTTGGGAACAGTAAGTTAACCATACTCTTACTGGTCCTGGGTGGTCTCCGGGGGAGTTGGGGATTAGCAGCATCAAGAAAGGAGCTACTCGAAGTTCAGGTGAATGTCTTCGTGACACATTAAGCCATGTTTCCTTTAGGATTAGTGTTATTATTAATTGAAATTTGTAGGGGAGAACAGCTACCCAATGGGTATCCCAGCACCAAGCAAGGTAGGCATGGCAGAAATGGTGCAAGAAAGGGTTAGTTTAAGACAGGTAGGTTCTCAAACCCATGCGAAGGCAAGCAGAGAGGTCTCAGCTCGCAAGGAGGCTGGTAAGGAATTCCATAAGGTCGGTTCCAGGTAAGTCAAGGATCGGCCTCTCATATGGACCCATCCGATTTTTGGAACAATTAACTGAATTTGTTGAGCGGAGCACACGGGACAAGTAGGAAGGTGATGCTGCATCAAATCCTGTAGGTATTTCGAAGCTGAATCTGTTTTAATTCTCAACATATAACACAGAGCTTTACATTTTACCTGATTCGACACGGTCAACCAGTGTAAGTCTCGTAGGCACCCTGAGAAAGAGAAGAACTTAGTTAGCCAAAACAGAAGTCTTGCTACTGCATTTTGCACCAGCTGCAGCCTCTGGATGGTCGTCTTATCTGCTCCCAGATAGAGGACATTTCCGTAATCCAGTCTTGAAATAACAAGAGCCGGACCATAATTATCTGGGCTGAGAGAGGAATCAGCCATAAAATCTTCAAACATCGCCGGACTGCAAAACAGGTTGATGAAATCTTGGCCACTTGTTGTTTCATCAATAGATGTTCATCTATAATGAAACCCAGGTTCCGAACATTGTTCACTGGTGTGGGTAGAGCTCCCAATTCGGGGGGCCAATGTTGTGGTCCTCAGAGGACAGTCCTGCACTTTCGACAACCTCCGCTAACAGGTGGTTATATGTATTAAATTACAGAGGACTCAGCACCGAACCCGAGGTAACACCGTGAGGGGATGCATGAGAGTTGGAACAGGCCATTGCTGAGGAGACCTGGAAGGTCCAGTCCTTAAGAAAGGAATGAAACCATTACAAATCAATTCCTTCAAAGCCTAGTGGTTGAAGGGCTCTCACCAGGGTATGATGGGATACCGTGTCAAATGCGGAACTAAGTTCTAAAAGAATGAGTGCCACAGTTTCGCCTTTATCTAGACGGTTCCTTAGCATTTCTGTCACCCACAACAGCATGGATTCAGTAGAGAATCCAGCTCTGAAACCTGATTGGGACGTGTGAAGAAAGTTCTGGGATTCACCGAAGGTGGCCAGTTGACCATTGCTGTGCTTCTTCAGAATTTTTGAGAAAGTGGGGAGCAATGAGATAGGGCAAAAGTTAGACAGGATGGTGGGGGTCAGAATTGGCTTTCTTTAAGAGGGGGAGGATCATAGCGTGTTTCCATCTGTGGGGAACTATCCCATCCTTTAAGGAGGCATTTAAGAGCTACATTATCATTGATAGAATGGAGGGGTCCAGCTTCCCTAATACATGTGGAAGTAAGGGATCAAGTGGGGAGCCAGATTTGATATTGAAGTAGAGGTGATTGAAGGAGGTAGAGTCCATGGGGGCCCAAGTATCCAGTTTGAAGGAAAATCTAGTATTACTTATGGGATCGAATATAGCAGGGGTCGCTCTAGCATTGAGTGATTCTGCTACCTCTGACTTACTCTCAAGTGTGTTTTTACTTCGTAGCACCGTGTGTATATTTTCAACTTTATCAATGAAGAAGAGGGCAAGTTCTTCACATTGATTATGGGTAAGGGCAGGAGACTTTGTCAGTTTCTCAGTGCCGGATAGTTCTTTTACTACTTTAAAAAGAGTTTTGTGCAATTTTGTGACTGTAGGAATTTTTGTAAGAAAAATTCTGCACTGGCTGCTTTGCATAGACTTTGGTATGCAATTAAGGATTTTTAACATGTTGTTTTAGTATCTGCATTGCAGTGTTTCCTCCAGCGCCTTTCCAGCGTTTTACACTTGGACTTTTCTGCTGCTTTCAAAAGCAAGTTATGGATAAGCTTGTGATCTCTTACAGAGATTTCTTTGAGATTAGGGCTACTATTGACCAAGATCTTATTGAATGTTGGAACATTGAGCCTAGCCCAACTGCTAGATTTTTGTTCTAATGCGGTGCATGGCGGACTATGGGAGGAGACCACTTTTAGCTTAAACGGCATAGCAAAGCGTAAACGGCACAGCAAAGTGATCAGATATGGGTAGAGGACGGAGAGGGAAACTACTAAGGTCAGGCAGGTTGGAAAAAAATGGGGTCCAGCAAATGTCTGGCTACATGAGTGCAGTTGAAATTGCACAGTTGCAAATTCATCACCCCCAAGTCAGCTGTAAGCAAGGTGTTTTTCAAGCAATTGGAATCATTTAAGTGAAGATTAAAATCACCCAGAATATTGAAGTTAGCTGCCTTTAAAATAAAAGGGCCTGCTCAGTCTGAAAGAGAGAGCATCCATTTTCTCTCTGGCCAGAGGGGCGATATAGCAATATGCACGAAAATGTACATTTGGGCGTAAGTGCAATTCTGAAGAGTAAGCTTTCGCAGTCCAGCTCAGTGAAATCTTCTATTTTGCACTCAAATTTTGTTTAATAAATAAATAATTGCCACACCTCCACCTATTTTGTGTTGCATATCTTTTCTTTTTTCACTTTAAGAAAGTTTTTATTTTGTTTAAACAAAGTTCAATACAAAGACGATAAAATAGTACATGAGAACCAAGTGAAATACATGTGAGGCAAAGAAAAGCTATAAAATAACGGTTCATCTATAAAAGAAGATATGAAGAGATAGAGAGATAAAAGGCAAAGAAGAGGGGAGAGGGGAAAGAAGAGAAGAGGAAAGAAGAAAGAAAGAAAGAGAAGAAGAGAGGAAGAAAAACCAGAGGATATAAAGGCCCAGCAATCAGACAGAAGAGTAGGATTAAAGATAGTTGGAAAAGGGGAGCCAAAGAAGATCAGATTTAACTTTAGAGGAGACAGAAGAGGAGGAAGCAATAGCAAACCTATGTTCATCACATATGAAGTTCCACCAAGTAAGAACAGATAATTTGGAATTATCCTTCCAACAAGATAAAATTACTTTAAACACAATAGCAATGAATAGATCCAGTAATCTAGCACTAGAAGGAACAATATCAATATCAACTGAATCAGAGCCTAAAAGCACATTCAAGAATGATAAGGGAACAGAACAATGAAACATGCACATGCAAATATCCCAAACAGAGTTCCAAAAAGCCAAAACAGAGGGACATTCATATAATTGATGTTTGAGTGTACCTGTGAGTGAACAACATGACCAACAAAGAGTAGTAGATGAGGGCGAGAACTTGGCAATACTAAGAGGAGTGAGAATAGCTCTATGATAAATAAAATATAATGATTGAGTAATGCGGGCTGCAACAGAAATCTTAGACAATTTGCTCCATATACAATTCCATTCATCAACAGAAAGAGAAACGGACAAATCAGATTCCCAAGCAAGCTCAGTAGCTGATTTAGACCGTTCCAGAACATTTGAAGACAATATTTTATAGGCAAGGGCAGCTTTGGGTTGATGGAGGGAAAATAAAGGATAAAGGGGGGTGGAAGGAGAAAATGATGGTAAGGTATCAGAGGAAGGAAAGGTTGATAAATATGAAGTTATAGCATTAGTAATAATGGTATATTCCTTGAGACAAGACATAGGTAAGTTGTACAAAACTTGCAGTTCGGAAAAAGAAATAATGACATCATTGGCGAAAAATTGATGAACAAATACAATATCCTTTTCTTTCCAATACTTGTAGTAGAAAGATTTGCCCTTATATTTGAGGAATTTGTTGTACCATATACAAGATGACAAAAAACACTGGAGTGGAGATAAATCTTTAGCGAATATATCATGCAATAGAGTTTGTGAGTATTTCAAAACCGTATGCTTAGATAAAAACGAGCAGTTGGACATAAAAACAGTATGTTGAAACGAAAAACCTTGTAACAATGATCGTGCAAAAGTAATCCATTTAGGAATCGGGGAATTATGAAAGTCAAAAGCTAAAGAAAAGGGTTGCTTAATGAGGAAGGCAGAGTGGTAGAGCTTAAAATGAGGGAAACGAACCCCACCTTCCGTCTTAGGACGTATGAGTTTATGTAAGGCAATGCGAGGGTGCTTGTTATTCCACAAAAATTTGGAGCAAATGGAGTTTAAACGAGTAAAATAAACGTTCGGAATTTTCATGGGAAGCATTGATACAGTATATAATATGTGAGGCGTAATCATCATTTTGATGGTATCTAGTCTGCCCCACCAAGATAAAAATAAGGGGGACCAACTTTGAAGGAGGGATTGAATTTTCTGAGTGAGGGATGTGAATGTAACTTTGAGAGTGTCGATAAGGGACGATGAGAACCAAATGCCAAGGTATTTGATTTTGGAGGGACACCATGCAAAGTCAGTGGAGTTAAACATGTATTGATAGCAAGTAGAGTTTAAAGGTAGTACTTCAGTTTTAGATAAGTTGAGTTTATACCCAGAGACTGAGGAGTAAAGGAGGACTTCGTTCAGAAAATGGGGAAGTGACGTAACAGGATTAGACATGTAAACTAAGATGTCATCTGCATAAGCAGATAATTTAGTTTCAACAGAGGAAATTTTAAAGCCAGTTATTTGGGGATTAGAGCGGATTCGTTCAAGAAAGGGCTCAAGGCAAAGTATAAACAATAACGGGGATAGGGGGCAACCTTGTCTTGTTCCCCTACATAAGGGAAAGAACCTAGAAAATTGGTTATTAACAAAAATACTGGCACGGGGGGCTGAGTAAAGGAGTTTAATCAAGGAGATAAAAGAGGGACCAAAACCAAACCATTGCAAAGAGCGGAACATAAATTGCCAATTAATGCGGTCAAAAGCTTTCTCCGCATCTAGGGATAAGGCAGCTAGAGGGGCTTTGAAGTGTTTACTATGGGAAATGACATTAGCGAACATACGGGCATTGTCAGCGGCAAGTCTGCCTTTGACAAAACCAACTTTGTCCGTTTTAATGAAAAGTGGGATGATAGAATCAAGACGGGAGGCGAGGATTTTAGCAAAAATTTTACAATCATAATTGATCAAGGAAATAGGACGGTAGTTTTTACACTGGGAATGATCCTTATCAGGTTTGGGAATTATGACGATGAGTGCATCCAAGATAGATCCTGAGGCCTTAGCGTCAGCAACGAAGGAATGAAATAGTTGCAGTAATTTAGGCACAAAAATAGCATGGAGGGCAGAGTAAAACTCAATTGGCAATCCATCAGGACCAGGAGCTTTTGATTTTTTTAAGGAGTTGATGGCCAGAAGGATCTCTTGAGAGGAAATATCTTTTTCTAATTGATCAAATTCATCAGGGAGTGCAGGAGGAGGGGGGAGACCCTCAAAAAAAGAAGATACATTTTGATCAGTGGGGTGTGTGTCATCAGTATAAAGATTGTGATAGTAGGTATGAAAAACCTCCGAAATATCTTCATCGGAAGTAACTAGTGTGTTTGTAGAATCATTCAGGATAGGGCCCACAGTTTTACGCTCAGATTTAATTTTTAGGTAGTTCGCCAACGTTTTACCAGCCTTATTCTGACCCCCATGAAACTTAGATTTAATTTTCAACAGAGTGTTACACGCTTCAGTTGTAGCAATTTTATTCAGTTCAGATTTCGCTTTAACGAGATTATGGAGGGCATCAGAGTCTTTAGAGGAGAAATACAAATGCTCCAGTTTTTTAATGGATGTAAGTTGCTCCGTATATTTAGATCTATTAAGTTTCTTTTTTTTAGAGACATAAGAAATTGTAAAAGCCCTCAGGGCAGCTTTGAAAGCATCCCAATTATTGGGGACCGATGTGTCCGTCGGAACATTAAAGGTGAAGAACTCAGCTATAAAATTCTGAACCTCTTTCATATAAACAGCATCTGACAAAAGGAACGTGTTCAATTTCCATCGACTGAATTTGGAAGAGGTGAGGGTAAGGTCAAGGGTTGCAAAAACTGGGGCATGGTCCGAGATGAAAATAGAACCAATTTCAGATTTGTGCAGTGTGGGAAGGAGAGACTTACTAACTAAGATATAATCAATCCTGGATCTAGTATGGTGTACATTCGAATAAAACGTATACTCCAGAGTATCAGGATTACAAGTTTTCCATACATCGTATAGGGGACGGGAAGAGATAACAGATTGGAAACATTTATGAGTTTTGTCAGGACGAAATTTAGTTGAAGAGAGTCTGTCAGAAAAAGGGATCCATCCATTGGTTAAAATCACCAGAAATTACAATATTGGGGCAGTCAATAGAGGAAATAAGAACTTTAACATCATTCCAAAATTCAGGATCAGGGCGGGTAGGACCGTAAATGTTCACAAAAACCATCGTTTTGTTTTGGATCACAACTTTAGCCATAACCCATCGACCTTCAGTATCAGCCTTTGAGGAGAGAATTTGGACACATAAACCTTTGTGAAATAAAATTGCAACACCCCCCTTGTTGTTGACAGCAGGAGAATACACAACTTGACCCACCCATTGTCTCTTGAGCTTAGAAGATTCTGAATCCATACAGTGGGTCTCTTGAAGAAAAACAACCTGTGAATTAAGCTTGGATAAATGTGACAATACCTTTTGACGCTTGACGGGGTGACCCAGACCACGAACGTTCCACGTGACAAGGTTACACACGGTGGGAGGTAAGGAAGGGGGCGAACATCTGGGGCGAACACACTCCAGGAGAACAACTACAATAAAAGAGATAAGCAACATAAACATTACAAATACAAATAATATCCTACAAAAGTACATTAATTTGAAAAAATATGCTAAAAAGCACCAAGGGCGACATATCAAGGAACAGAAAACTGAGATCAAGGAATAGAACAGTCAAAAAAGAATGAAAAGGAAAAGAAAAGATGGAAACAAATAAGTTTTGGTAGAACAGGAAAAGAGAGACTAGGAGGAAGAAAGAAAAGAGATAGAAGAAGAAAGAGGAATAAGTAAACAAATCCAGGCAAGAATGCCAGATCTGAGAGGAAAGAAAACACCAAGACATCTGGAGCGAGGAGACGCCGAAGGAGAAACAGACCCCCCTAAACGTCAGGAGAGTATTAGAGAAAACCAAGAACAGCACGACATAGAGAAGGGAAACATGTTGAGGCTAGAAGCATCACAATAATTCAGCAGAGGGCGGGAAGAAAAGGAGAAACAAAAGAAGCAAAAGGAAGGCATCAGGTAGTAACATCCATGTTAGGTGCAGAGGCAAATTGCAGGTATTCGTGTAGCTTCTGAGGATCATCAAATGTGCGGGTACGACCATTATGGGTGATTTTGCAAAAGCACGGGTGTAGAATTCCATATTGAATGTTTAGTTGTCTCATCTGAGGACGGAGGTTCAGAAATTCCTTACGTCGGGCGTTTGTTGCATTTGACAAGTCTTGAGAGATAAAGATATTATGACCCGACCACACAAGGCGACGTTTGAGCCTGGCAGCTTTGAGGACAGTCATTAATTCAGCAAATTCGAGGAAAAGGAGGATAATACCAAGAGGTTTTGAGGAATTAGAAGTAGGACGTCCGAGACGGTGAGTTCTCTGGATATTTAGAGGATGAGCATTCGGTTGAAGGTCTAACAGATCATGTAGGAGTTTACGAACAAAAGACACCATATCAGACCCCTCAAGATTCTCCGGAACTCCGTAAATACGTAGGTTGTTCCTACGATTGCGATTTTCAAGGTCCTCTGTGTGTAGTTTAATAGTTGAATTTCCTTTTCCAGCAGGGGTATCTTAGTAGAGACATCCTGAATATCACTGACACGTTGCTCCAGACTCAAAACCTTGCCTTCCATAACAACCCACCTCTCTTCAATCTGCTTGAGCTTCTCATTGGTGGCAGACAAAAAGGGTTTGAGACCCCGAACCTCCTCTAAGATGGAATCCAGAATAGGGTTCTGGGAGGTGTGAATCGGAGAAGGAGGGTCATTTTTAAGGCGTTTGGGCGTGGTTCCTGTGTTCGACGACCTTATGCTGCCTGCGACATGCGCCATTATTCCAGTATAGGAGCACACCAGGTACACAGAAAAAAAAGACGGTTGCTACGAAGAAGCAGCACAAAAACACCACCAGGCGCGGAGAAAATGAGCAAAAAATGAGAGCAAATGACTCAGATAACTTGCTCAAGATCCCTGAGGCACAACCCGTGCAAATGTAATAAGCGAGAATAGGTCAGTCAGACTCCGCAAAATTGCAAGGTGAGGAGAACCACAGAAGGCGATATGAAGAGCATATCAGCAAAGCGTTCATTCAAGATGTTAGGAGTAGGAGCTAGCAATGAAGCACCACATCACGGTAGTTGAAAAAAGCAGGTACACAGCACACCTTCGCACCAAAATTGGAAAATTGGAAAATGGCGGTCGTTATTTACTAAGGCATAGAAGTCGTGATAGGAAGAGTGAGCCACGAAAGGAGCAGCCAGTGGTGCAATAACGCCATACCTTATGGAGGTCTGCGAGGTATATAGAGCGTGGAGCATAAAATAACTCAGGAAGACAGCCTGAGGTGATAACGAACTCTTGTGAAGAGTGTGAGAAGTTGGCCTGGTATATGATGCTCACTAGTTCTAGTGATCACCTTGTACCATGCCTAGCAACCCTTATGGTGCAGGTTGTAAAGTCAACCTTATAGACAAGCTATCCTAGGGGTAGCATGGACTAAGCAGTCTTAGGCTAAACTCTGTAAAGGCATGTGAAGCAAGCTGTTTTTACCAATCACAATCCCCTTGAATACCAAATGAAAGGACACCACACAGATATATATTGAAAATATATATAGATTTATTTCTACAAATATCCCCTATGCTCTTTATGAGCACAGAAGCAAATGCGTTAAAACAAAACACAGTTTAAATATACAAAAGTTGCACAATTATGGATGAGCCCTAGGGGCCACCTAAACCATATACTAAAATAGTGGTATAAGAACCACTATGGGGAAAGTGAAGAGGCCTAGGGCCTGGGGAATCGCTTGAGCTGTTCGAGACTAGCAGTGACGAAGTCGGGAAAGGCCCGCGGGACTCGGGTGCAGTGCGGAAAGTGCACGCATGTACCAATGCAATGTCAATGGTGCGTAAAAGTTACAAAGTTAGTTATTAAGGAACCTTCCGAGTAACCTAGAAGGATGAAACTTTAGACACGGACACTAGAGGTGTGTACCAGTGTGGGAACACCGGCGTTGCTGAGTTACCTCACCCACAGAAAGCGGGTGCATAGGGTCGAAGTAGTGTCGGGTTTCGTCACGCAGGTCGATGGTGCTTGGAGCTGAAGATGCTGCAGGCGGCTCGATGTGAAGGGTTCCGGTGGATCCAAGGGTGGATCTGAAGAGGTGAAGACCTGAAAGCAGAGGGGACAATGTTCAAAGTCACTAGCCAGTGACTACCGTGGAACGAGGAAGGAACCAGGCAATGTCGGGTGCAAACAGGCGATGTCGTGAAGATTGTCTCTGCAGCCACGTGGACACGAAGAGGTCAAGGACGTCCAGGCGTTGGTCGTGAGCTGTCCCACAAAGGCTCTCGCTGATGGCGGTGTCGGCAACTTGATTGGAGCAAACAGGCCTTGGCTAAAGCAAGCCACGCAGGAAGTGATTCAAGCTCCTCACTCGGACCAGCAAGGTCAGAGCGGGTGCTCCTTTTTTAGGGGAGCAAGGGCCAGTCTGGAGCAACCAGACCAGTGGTGTAGTTCGTCGTTTTCGTCGCCAAGATGGCCGCTAGCCACGTGGCAAGTGGCCGGGATGGCGCGTCGAGTGGCACAGTGCAAAAGGGCCCCACGCAGATCGTGGAGATGCTGGGGGGCTGATCTTCAGTGCAAGGGCTGCTCGAGGTTGAGGCTTCTCAAACCCCAAAGCACAGCATCGAGGGTGCCTCTGATGCTGCGCAGTCTGCTTCTCGGGGGTCCGAAAGATGCAGACAGGCTCAGCTCATGCCAGAGCACCATCTCACATATTTCCAAGCACTCTGCCTCCAGGATTGATGAGGCCTTCCATAGGAGTGGCTGATAGGAATATATGTGTCCATTTTAGGTTAGGTATAGGCATACTACACCTAAGTAAGGGGTGGTTACACCGACTTACCCCAGCTGAGTGATCAGCCAGTTGTGTCAAATATGGAGGCCAGGCCAGGGGTGGCACAATACGTGCTGCAGCCCCTGGTAGGCCTTGGAAGCACCTATGCCCTGGGTACCTAGGTACACTGTTACAGGGGCCAATAAGGTGAACCAGTTCCAATTTCGTAATGCACCTAAAGTACATTGGCATTAATTTAGAGAGAGAACAGCAGGCTGTGGGTCTGATTAGCAGGCCCACAGCCACATTAAGTCATAAACCAGTGAAGCAAAAAGCAAAAATTTGGGGTGACCATAGGATAGCAGACCCTACTCTCCTACACAGACGCGGGCTCGGCGGCTCAAAATGGCGGCCGCCCGCGTCCCGATGCAGCAGCTGAACGAAAGGCTGGTATGACTCCAAAAACTGCGTCAGAAGCTCCGGGACTGCACACCAGCAACGCAGACCATGTTCCGCCGGAATATTATGTCAAATTCCGGCCTCAAAGTGGAAAATACGAAGCTAGAAAACCATCAGGAGCCCGTACCTCTCCAGAGCTCACGGGAGATCCGCCATCTCACGTCGGCGCGTAAGCCACGCCCCACGTTGCATATCTTTTCTAATCATAGAGTAATTGGACGGGAGGGCAGCTACTACTTGGGGCCTGAGCCCTCTTGTAAACGGTAAACCCAGATTCTACTCAGGTGCACAGTGTAGCATGCTTGACCCACTCCAGGCTTCGCCTCTGTGAGCCTGTCCACTGCCACACCCCACAGCAGTAATAAACAGCACATACACTCTTTGCAACGGTTTATGTTACAGATTGGATGTAAACCATTCCGTAGGTAAGGTTCAGCTGCTTCCTTCAAAACAAGATTTGTTAATTAGTAAATTTGCCCTTTTGACCAGCTAGCATGGAATTTGTTAGTGACCCACTCTGTCTTAGCAAGGGTTAATTTTGAAAACAAGGCACGAAAGAATAACTTCACTAAAAATATGTGATTTTTTGTGATCTGATTGCTTAGTGGTTTATTAATGCAAGTGTTGTGCTGGTACTGCTAATCCTGGACACACGTTCTCAGAAGTCGTCTTCTGTTTCTGTTCTGCGCTGCTGTGGGGAGGGCTAGGCTGGCACAGAGAAACAGTGCTTGTCTGACTAAGAGCTAGTTTTGTATGAAGGTGGGAGAGAGAAATTAACCCCAACCTGGCTTCCTGTACATTCCAAAACACTGGCGTTTTCATCAATCTCTGGATCTTGGACCTGGGCTAGACCTACCTCTCTGTCACTTGCTGCTTTAGATGGCAGAGCCAGGATGCCCTTCGGCTGGCTGCACGCTCTATAAATGCTGCCCTCTGCCCTTCACCCTGCTGTCATCATTCTAAAATCCGTCTTGTGTCACCCTATCTTTCATTTGTTCTGTGTCGGCTGTCTTTCTTACCCTTCATTGCAGTATGTTTTACCCCCAGCTCCTGCCAACTCTCCAAGCTTTCTTCTCCTGCCTGTCCTTTCTCCTCTTCCTCCTTTGCTCTGGCTCATCTCCCCTTCCTGCTTAGTTTTTTTAGTCTTGAATAGACAGCGCATGTGTTGTTTCTTTGAGACATTTTGTTTACCAAAGCCACTCTTGATTCCTTGCTTCCTGCTGGCCAGCTCTGCATTACGCACTTCCCCCTTCTTGCATGTGACCCTGTCCTAGAGCATGGTCCAAGTACTTGTGTCTTTACACTGCTTGCACTTTTGGGACTTATTTCTTTCTTTTTGTTGATCCACTCTACAGAGTGCATCTTTCCTAGCTGGCTCTGTCGTTTGCTGGATGTTTTGAGCTGTCCAGCTTGACTTCGTCTCTCCTGTGAGAATTCCTTCTTTGCTGTATCCTCCCTAAGTACTTGCAATTTGTAAAAAGGCCTTTAAATCTTGTTTTTATCTTGTAATTTGCTGTGCACTCAAAAATAGAGGTCAAATGCCAGGCTTTTTTATTCCAAAGGAACCTGGTGTTTGTCTTTCTTTTGCTGATTTTAAAGTGAGAGAATTTATGTGCCAATCCATCCTGCTGAGTACCCAAGTAAGAGGACAGGCTGTAGGATGTTATCTTTTCTGGCATACAACAAAAATAAACTGTGCTGATATTTCAGAATACAACAGAATGAAATGAGGCTCATTTTGTTTGTACTTCTGAAGTGTGGTGGACACAAATATTTCAATACGATCAAAACAAATCAATACATTAGGTGATGACATTATCACATATTCTTATTTGCCTACAGTAAAACTGTTCAAATGTAATGGCCATTTTCATTTACAAATGTGTTTGTTGTCTGTAATGCTTTAGTGCTTTACCACACCATGCATACCCCACTCAGTGCCACCCCACTTTACACAACTCCTCTCTACACCACTCTACACCCCTTCAATCTTCAGCACTCTGCTCAACTTCATGCCCTTCCACTCTTTGCCATGCCAATTCACGACATTCCAATGTAAGACTCTCTACAACATAGCTCGCCACTCCACTACACACCCCTCCACTCCACACCACTTACACCAACCCACTCCACTCCAATAAACCCCAATCCACTTCACTACAATCTACCCCATTCTACTCCAATCTACCAAATTCTAATCCACCCTATCTGCTCCACTCCAATGTACCCCAAGCCACCCTAATCTACCCTACTCTACTCCGATCTGCCTTATTCCACTCAGCCCCGCTCCAATCTACCCTACTTTAAACCACTCAATCTACCCCACTCCAATCGGGCCCACTCCACTCCAAGTTACCCCAACCTACCCACTATACACTTACCCAATCTACCTCATTCCATTTTACCCCAATATACATCATTCCACTTTACCCAAATCTACCCCAAGCTACCACACTCCTATATAATGTAATCCACCCAAATCTACTCCTACCCCAATTCACCCAAATCTACATCACTCCACCCCACTCCTTCCACTCCAATCTACCCCACCCAACCGCACTATCCCACTTAACTCCAATCTACCCCACTTCACTCCATTCTAACCCACTTTTCTCCACTCAATCTATCCCACTCTACTCTAAACCAATCTACCTCACTCGATGCGACCCTAATCTACCCCACTCCACTCTACTCTAAACCAACCTACACCATCCACGCTAACCCAGTCTACTCACACTCCATGGTACTCGATTCTGTCCCATTCTACTCTACCCCAATCTATCCAATTCCAATCCACCCCACCCAACACCAAGCCACTAACGGAACAGCAGCCACACTGGTCTACAACATGGCTAAAATATATTGCCAAAGCCAATAACGACCTATTGGCTTTGCCAATGCTTGTTTCAATATGGTAACCGATTTTTGAGTATTAAAAAGTACATCGTCTGTTGCAAATGTATAATGCTGTTGTTCAGGGACTTTCCTAACAGAGCCATCTAGAGGCTGCGGATACAACTTATCACACATTTTTAACATTTTTTTCTTTAATCAAAATAATTTTGACATGGAAACTTGCTTTCTATCGGTTTTTATTTGTTCTCCGCTACAAGTCAGAATTTCCATTTGTTACTTTAGTATTAATATGTTGCTTTTTCTTGTTAGATCACTATCGTGAATATTTGAATCTCGAAGCACGAGTGATGAGGGGACTCTGGGCAGGTGGGGGCGCTCTCTTGTCGCGTTGCTTTCATGGATTCTGGCCGTGTTGCATCAAACAGCGAAACTCTGTGGCTCCCTACCAGAATTTTATTTTTGATGAGCATCATGTTTACCCAGTTGCTGTATAATCCTAGCAAGAAAAATGGTTTTGTTTCTTATTTTATCTGATTTTCCACTGAACTCTCAAAGTATCCATTTATGCAGGGCTACTGCATATTCCCATGATCCTTGCACTGCATAATAATGATTGTATGATTTTACAACACATTCCGTTGTAACGCATGCCTTTACCACGCATGCGTTACAACGGAATGCAGTCACCACACACATCCTTTACCACGAAAATACCTTTACACGCATACTTTTACAACGATTTTCGTTGTAAAAGTATGCATGTAAATGGTATTTTCATGTTAACGGATTCTCACCCTAAAAATGTACTTTTTTATTTTTACTCTCCGCTACACCACCCGCTCATTCCTCCTTACCAGGCCCGGACTGGCCGTAGTGGGCACCGGGCAATCCCCCGGTGCGCCGCACGGGTGGGGGCCGGTTTTGGGCCCCTGGCGGCCGGTTTTGTTGCAGGGCCGTTTTTGCAGCAAAATCGGCCCCTGTAACAAAATCGGCCAAAAACCGGCCCGGCAAAGAGCTCGGCGGCACCTCCAACTCCCGGAAGGGGGGCTAGGGCTGGCCGAGCACTTTGCCAGGGTCGGTTTTGGTTCCCAGTCCGGCCCTGCTCCTTACCTCTCCTCTCCTTGTTTTGCTGTGGTGACGTTGTACGTCATTAAGAGGAAGAGGAAGTGTTTTTCCATTTCCTCTTAAGACGCCGCACTCTTTCACATCTTTTTATTTCACAAACAGGTGTGTCTTTTTCTTTTTAAACCCACGCTTTTATTTTGTGGGGGGGAGACTCCCCCAAACCCCCCCTTTATTTTTTTTTACTTTAGCACACATGCCTTTACTACGTTTTTCGTAGTAAAGATACGCGTGGTAAAGGCTTCTCGTTGTAACCACATGCGTGGTTATGGTGTGCATGGAAACGTCCGCGTTGTAGTGGCCGTTTCCCCATAATAATTTGATATATATGCTGCCTTTTAAAGATGAAAGTTGTATTGTTTTGTTACATTTTGTTATGGTATTTAGCAATTATAGAGCGCGCAACTGTCATTGGGGAAGCATTGTAGCGCTGCCCCATCCTCTTCCAGCAAAGATTAAAGAAACAAGCATTTGCAATGCAATAGGTATCGCATTAGTGATAGTTTGAGTTATTGGAGCTATTGGAGTTTCACATAAAAATCATTTTACAAGGGCTGCAGGAAACTGGCTATACTTGTAGATTGTCTTCACTATCAAATACGATCTGTGGTGAAAATGCACTCATAGCCTGATATTGTGAACCAGGACCTGCCCTTTGTTAAAACAGATGACACTTTTTGTGCATCTAAACGCAAAGTAAATGAGCAAAAAGTATAGTAAATTCATATTTGAATGTGTGCTACGTTTGTTGCACACATTCTACATGTTTTACACTAACCCACATTGCTGTATGACCAATAGGAATAATTTTGAAGTGAATGAACTGCAATGAAAGAAAAATATATAATGTGTTCATTTGCAATCTGCTCTGTCAAAGTTGTGAATGCTAAACCCCAAGTATGTGTTTTGAATGTAAAATTAAGGAGTTACTGGAGGATTGTAATAAAACGAGTAAACTACTGTAATAACTGCTCTTAGTATAACCAGTATGGCTACTTCAGGTGTGCTTGACTGCTGAATTTGTAGTTTTCTTCAGCAGCACTCGTTTGTGCATAACAGGGCTTGAGAAGCATTTGTGTGTGTGCAAAACAGGGTTTGAGAAGCACTCCTTTGTGCATAACAGGGTTTTTTGGGGAACTTTCTTTATTGTTTCATCAAATTTTACAATAGATAACAATCATTGTATGATAATTCTTTATACATCACGTTATCTGCGATATTATAACCTTTAGGCTTCTCACAATTACAATTACACTCTTTGTTAAACTCCAAACTTGGAGATAATAACTTGAAAAACACCCTTCTCCCCCTCCCCCCACCAGCTTCCATCTGACAGTATTGGGTATGCTATTTTGCTATTATGCTTTAACTTTGAAAATTGATCCCCCCTAAAAGATGAAGTTCGATATTTAGGGGCCCTGTTGAGTGCCGGTAGCTTGCAGGGCCGGACTGGCCGTAGCGGGCACCGGGCAATCCCCCGTGCGCCGCACGGGTGGGGGCTGTTTTTGCGCCCCTGGCGGCCGTTTTTGTTACAGGGCCGTTTTCGCTGCAAAATCTGCCGAAAACCGTCCCTGGCAAAGAGCTCGGCCGCACCCCCATCCCCGGGCGGGCCGGCCAAACACTTTGTCAGGGCCGATTTTGCTTCCCAGTCCGGCCCTGGTAGCTTGTCCTTCCTGGCTATAGGAGATCTGTGTGTCTCGTTGCTCTCCCTTCCCTGGGTCTACTTCCGATGTCTGGGGAGTGGCCGTCATTTCCTGTATCATCATTCCCCCAGGCTAATAGTACCTCGGTAGTTTCTCATCTCGTCTTGTTTTTCTCATATGATCCTGTTCTGCTGTCGCCCATTCCGCTATCTCCCAGCCCGTCACCCTATTAAGTTGGTACACTGTATTTGTAGGCACTGCCAAACAATGTGCACAAAGTCGGCTTGCGGGTATCTACATCTAGGGCACTCTGGGTATCGCGTTGCATTGATCGTGTGTAGCCGTCTGGGGGAAAGACACGTCATATGTAGTACATTATATTTATACTGTATTTGTTTCAATCTGGCACTTATAGACACTTTACGTACTCCCTCGTGTATTTTCTTCCAATCAGAAGGCATTAACGGGTGCTCCACCACCTCCTGCCATAATTTTTCTATTTTTTGGGACTTGCCCTGCCTATCTTCTCTTAATGCTCAATGTAGGTGGGTTACAAACTTACGCCCTCCCGCCATGTCAATTATGGTGACCAATATTTGCGAGTGTTCAGGGGCTTCTAGGAAATTCGGCTAGAGGTCTCTAACCGTAGCTGCTATTTTTGCATATTGCAAGAATTGTCCATTGCCGAGATCAAATATTTAGACCGCATCTTGATAGGGACACACACACATCCACACCCCCTACAAAGTCACACCCTTCCAACTGCACACCTCTTGACTACCCAAGAGCACACATATCCTGTAGGCCATGGGACTAGGACTAAGGGCCAACACAAGATGACCAACAACATACATAGCTAGGCACACATAAAGGAATAACACACATACATCATGATATTGCCCAGCCTGCATGCAAACCTGTGCACAGCACCACACCCTGTTCTGGCAGTGTCCCCCAACCTGACATCTGAACAATGTAGCCAACAATAGCAAACCACTAAAAAGAGAACTGCATGACAGGTAAAATAGCCATCACAGATAACACCAGTATCAGTGTCTGAATGGACTGAAGACCCTGTCACCCCTGTTTAAAAATGTGATGCGGCCAAAGAGCTTGGCAATGTTTAAGTGACACATAGAGCATAGGGGACAGCCAACCAAATGCATACACCAAAAGAACTTTAATCAGCAAGGACACTGACAAAACAGACAACAGGAGTAACTGTCTCTATTCACATATTGCATGGATGTGGCAGTAGAACGACAGTAGACAAGAGCAAGGCACAAAATGCTGATCATATGCAAGATAATCTGCACAGGCAAACTCCAAACAGGAAGGCCACTGTCCATGGCAGGTGGCACAGCAAGTACATGAGAGGCTGCACAGGTGAGACTCCAACACAGCAGAGCAACAGGGTCAGTGTCCAGGGCATAGGTGAGATTACAACACAGCATAGCAACAGGGCTATTGTCCATGGCAGGTGGCACAGCAAGTACATGAGAGGCTGCACAGGGGAGACTCCAACACAGCAGAGCAACAGGGCCACTGTCCAGGGCACAGGTGACAGTACAATACAGTAGAGCAATAGGGCCAGTGTCCACGGCACAGGTGAGAGTACAACACAGCAGAGCAACAGGACCAGTGTCCATGGCAGGTGGCACAGCAAGTACATGAGAGGCTGCAAAGGGGAGACTCCAACACAGCAGAGCAACAGGGCCAGTGTCCAGGGCAGGTGGCACAGCAAGTACCTGAGAGACTGCACATGTGAGTCTCCAACACAGCAGAGCAACAGGGCCAGTGTCCAGGGCACAGGTGAGAGCACAACACAGCAGAGCAACAGGGCCAGTGGGCACGGCAAAGTGCAGAGTCAGGACATGAGAAGCTGCACAGGCAAAGCCAGAACAGGAAGGTCAGTGGGCATGGCAAAGTGCAGAGTCTGGACATGAGAAGCTGCACAGGCAAGGCCAGAACAGCAGTGAATGACAAGGCCAGTGGGCAAGGCAAAGTGCAGAGTCAGAACATGAGAAGCTGCACAGGCAAGGCCAGAACAGCAGTGAATGACAAGGCCAGTGGGCAAGGCAAAGTGCAGAGTCAGGACATAAGAAGCTGCACAGGCAAGGCCAGAGCAGGAAGGTCAGTGGGCTTGGCAAAGTGCAGAGTCAGGACATGAGAAGCTGCACAGGCAAGGCCAGAACAGTAGTGAATGACAAGGCCAGTGGGCATGGCAAAGTGCAGAATCAGGACATGAGAAGCTGCACAGGCAATGCCAGAACAGGATGGTCCGTGGGCATGGCAAAGTGCAGAGTCAGGACATGAGAAGCTGCACAGTGAGTGTGTTGGACTGTACCCTACCATGACCATCAACACACCCAGGTGGTAAACAATGGGCAGGACTAGCACACCTGTATGAGAGACAAGTGTATGAGGGGGACTACCACTCACTCTTGGCTGTCAGGCGGACTTGGAGCTGGCTGTGTGTCGGGGACAGCAGGACCACTTGACTGGGGAGACAGAGGCCCGGTGATGTAAGGCTATCAGTAGCTTGGTAAGCTGGAGGGCTGTTTGGACCAGGTGGTATAGTGGCACGTGGAGGCGGAGTCATGCAGACCTGTGACACAGTGTAGGTGGGAGAGGTTTTAAGGGGTGCCTTTCCACTTCTTGGGAATTCAAAATGGCTTTCCTGTACTGGGGTTAATGGAAACTGGTGTGGACACAACAGGCACACACACCAACAGAGCCACATCAGGTGCAGACACTGGCACTCCCTCTGGTGACGTGCTGGATCCTGCGGAACGCTTTGTCTGGCTACGACTCTAGACTAACTTCCCGTTTGCCAGGTGTCCCTGCTACAGTACCCTCCTTTGCCTGTTATCTAGGGGTAGCCCCTGCAGTGCCCTCCTTTGACTGTTTGCCAGGGTTAGCCCCTACAGCGCCCTCTTTTGCCAGTTTGCCTGGGGTAGCCCCTACAGTGCCCTCCTTCACCTGCTTCACTGGGCTTGGAATTGGAGTTGATGTGGCGAGGGAATGTGGCCCTGAACCCTTCCTAGGTGTACCCTTGCCATACAACACCTCCTCAGTGGGCATAGGCACTGCACGCCTAGCTCTGCGTGAAGTTTCAGGGACAGGAGAGTCCTTCGCTGGTGATGCCTCTGAGGCATGTGAGCCTGATGTCTGCTTCATTGCTTTTTCGGCCTTGCTCTTCCTTGATGGGCTCTTGTCTTTGAATTCTGGGGTGGCCCTGAGCCTTCCTAGGTGTACCCTTGCCATACAACACCTCCTCAGTGGGCATAGATACTGCACGCCTAGCTCTGCGTGAAGGTTCAGGGACAGGAGAGTCCTTCACTGGTGATGCCTCTGAGGCATGTGAGCCTGATGTCTGCTTCATTGCTTTTTTGGCCTTGCTCTTCCCTGATGGGCTCTTGTCTTTGCATTCTGGGGTGGCTCTGCTCTTCTGTGGGGATGGTGTCTGTGGGCGGGCCCACTTGGGTTGTTTCTGCTGGGTGCTTCTTGTGCTGTATCGTGACTGTGACGCATGGGAACCGTGGTCACTATCATCCAATATGGCCACTGACTGGGGGGTGGACAAAGGCACTGGAGCAGGAATGGGAGTATTTGCCTGTTGAAGGTCAGACGTCACTGTGGATGACAAAGCCTGGACTTTACAGTGTAGCCCACCAACATCAGAGTGTATGCCCTCCATGTAGGCAACCACCTGGCCTAATTTTTTGTCATGGTCACCGAAGGCATTGAGCAGGGCTGTCTGGCCCACACAAAGCTGAGGCAGGAGATCTACAGACTCAGCACTGAGGGCAGCAGGGGGGACAGGTGCAGGCTCAGCGGTGCCAGGTGTGAATCTAACTCGTCCCCTCTTAATGACACGGACACGGGCAGCACCAGAGGAAATGGATGGGAGGGTGGGCATTGGCTGCTGTGTGGCAGTAGATGATGCAGCGTCCCCATTCCCTGTGCCTGCCAACATGGATGCAACACCGCTGGTATCAGATGATGTTGTACTCTGTGTCTCAGGCAGGGATTCTTCCTGCATACTACAGTCCTCCTCAGATGCGCTGGTGAGCTCTGTGTCACTGGGCTGCGGTGCAGCTGTAGTGCTAGTCTCGCCACCACTGGTTTCCGGCTATTGTTTCTCCGTGTCCCCTGGTGATTCTGCATGAGAGAGAGATGCAGGGTTGTGTTAGTGTCATCAGCAGGACAAATCAATTCAATCAATGCAGTACAGGAGATGCCCAAATCAACATGGTGACCACCACACCCTGCAATCACATTGCAGCAACACACTACATACACCACAACAGTGCCTGTAACCCTGAATATCTGCCATGACTGAGCCATGTTAAGGCCACACAGCACAACACCCTGCCCGTGGATGAAGTCTACCAGACACACAACTTGCTCTGCCCACACCTAGGGACATGATGTGGGGCCACCACTTATTACCACTGACAGACCTTGAGGGAACAGGAGGGGACACCACACACACCTATTAGGACCTGACCGTCCACAATGGCAAGTAGCCCATAACAAACACCATGTGGTACTCTGGGGCACATAGTTGTCAGATGTGTGGGCCTCAACGATCATGGTGCATGCAAAGTAGGCATACATGAAGTCACACTCAGATAGTGGACACTGCTGTTTACCCCCTAATAGATTACCCACACTATCTCAATGCTGAATGACCATGTAGATACTAACACATCTGGCTATGGGAATGCACTGCAGGTAGGATCAGCGTTGTAAGGTTAGTTTGGGCCAAAGCATGACACTGACACCCATCCCAGCAGCCACTCACATTACACAGCACAGATCCACCCCACGAACATCACATGGGCCACAGCTGCCACAGGCCCTGTACTCATGCATCTGCTCCCAGCCAAATTCACCCTCCCCAAATTCTCACCCCTGCCTTGCTGCCGATGCTCCTTCAGATGTGCATCCAGCTCAGGATGAGTCACAGCCAAGATGAGGCCCTTCAGTGGTGTCATGCTGCGCCGTGCCAAACGCCCAGTGCGTGGTAGCAGCCCCAAGGTCATCTCTGCCACGTTCTTTGCCAGCTGGCTGATGTCGTCCCACCTCTTGTGGCAGTGGGTGCGTCGTTGGTTAGATACCCTCAGGGCTCACACCTTAGCTGCAATGGCCCTCCACACGGCCTTACTGTGGTGTACCTGGAGCTGCAGGCTTGGGAGAAAAGAAGGGGAAATGATCAGTGACACAGTGTCATGTACCAACATCTATCATTACAGTCGCAATACACAGGTTCTTTATCAAATGTAATCCCCCTCCATCCCAAACTGGGGTACACCTCACAAGGGCATTCTGCAAGGGCCAAGCAGATGTAATTGCATGCATTTATGAGGGCATACAGGGTCCCTGATAATCTCACACACATGCAGGATGACTGTACTGAACCCCCTCTGTGGCTTGCACACATCCCCAGTCCTATGCATGGCTGGCCACTACATACATCACATATCGACCTGTGTCTGTGCATAGAATGACTGTGTGCATGACTGGGCAGCATTCAATGAGCATGTCCTGTGTACATATGTGTATGTTATGTGTGTGGCATCGGGGTACATGGACTCACCAACAAAATATCCATCTACACAAGTGTGGTCGTGTGCAATTATACAGGGCTGAGATGGTGCATATTTCTATTTCAGTGTGAATGAACAAGAGTAAGGGCATAGTAAGTGCAGTGATGTGATCTCGTCTTGGTGTGCGGGCACTGGGCATAGCCTCTGGGTTCATATTGAGTTGGACAACAGGGGCACACACACACAATCAGCCAAGCTATTATTGTCCTGGCACCTGCATGTCCAATATCATGTGGCTCTGTATGGCTGACAATGTAACACACACCCTCAGGCATATACTGCAGCAGTACAACTACATGTCTGTCCCCCCTGCCGTACACCTCCCTTTACGATGACTTACCACAACATTGGGGTCACCATACAGCCTTGGGTACTGTGCGAGCACCTCGTCCACCAGGACCTCCAGCTCCTCACTTGTGAATGGACTGGCACAGATCTTCTCTGTCCTTGCCATCCCTGTGGACATGGAACACCTGTGGTGGGAGTGGGTGGTGAGGGGTCCCAGGCAGCAGGCTCTGTAGGCAGCAGCAGGAGAGGGTCCCAGGCAGCAGGCCCCGAAGGCAGCAGCAGGAGAGGGTCCCAGGCAGCAGGCTCTGTAGGCAGCAGCAGGAGAGGGTCCCAGGCAGCAGGCTCTGTGAGCAGTGGAAATGTGAGGCTCACTCCCACAGATGTATAGCCCCCTGGGGTCGTTTCTTATGTGCTAAGCTGCAACAATTGGTTTTCCAGGTCTGACTCTTTCAAAAGCATCCATGCCACTGCAATCATCGTTCTCATTGGCTGCAGGCAATGCTCCATGGCAGTGATGATGAACCGCAGGGGCCCGGGGTGCGCTACCGCGATGGTGTATTGTTCAAAAGCATATAATGACCGCCTCTGCGGTGGCGGAGCAGGCCTTCCGCGATTTTCAAAACTGTATCATGCCACCGCAATCATCGCTCCCATTGGCTGTAGGCAATGCTCCATGCTGGTGATGCACCACAGGGACCCGGGGTGCGCTACCACAAGTAGGGTAGCGGAGCATGCCCACCGCCATCTTCCCATGTCTCCATGCCAATGACCACCGCAGTTGTGAAAGGGGTGGTGCTGGTGACACACCGCTGGGGCCAGGCGGTAGCTACCGTGAATAGGGTAGCGGAGCATGCCCACCGTCATCTTCCCGTGTCTCCATGCCAATGACCACCACAGTTGTGTAAGGGGTGGTGCTGGTGACACACCGCCGGGGCCAGGCGGAAGCTACCGCGAGTAGGGTGGCATGCAATGCCAATGTCCATCAGGAACAGTTGAAAATGTACACAGTGACAATATCGTGAAGGGCACATCATGGTCCACACAATGTCATTATTCCATTGAATCCACAGGTGCCCGCATGTGCCATGGTTGGGTATGTGTGAGGTACGTTGGTCTGTAGTCCCTGCCATGTCAATTGTGCATTTGATGGTTGATGATGTGTGACAGTGTTGAAGTGGACTCAACAATGTGTGCACTAATCAATGTGTTGTGGGTCAGTGATGACCGTGAAAAGGCTTGTCTCACTGTATGATGTTGTTACTTACTTGTGCTTTTATATCTACTAATACAAACAACTAACAGTTCGCAGACTACTGCGATCATTGTGTTGTGGATGTTTGCCAAGTTTACATGATGCATTGAGGTGTGACAGGTACAGCAGATGAGTATGAGACAGTCATGTTCATTTAACACACAGTGGCTGGATGGCGCACTGCAAGGCGTGCATATGTGAAATGTGGGGATTAGTATGTGTGCATTCACATTGACCTATGTGTTGTTAGAGGCACTTGTGTATGGTAAATGGAGAGGTGTGCCCTCTGTGTGGCTCAAACGTCCACCCGTGTAAACTGGTGTGTCATGCATTTCTCAGGGCAGTCTTTGTTTTTCCGTGGCATCCCTAACGGGATGTGCTGTGGCCATCTCATGATGGTTGTCATTGACATGTGTCCATTTTCATCTGAACTAGGAGGAGGCCTAATCTCCTACGTCACTTGACACTGCTGGAGGACATGGAGGATGTTGTGATCATTCGCAAATTCCGCCTCGACAGACCCACCCTGTAGACCCTTTGTGATCTGTTGGAGCCCCACCTGCAGCCTCATCGCCACTACCCAACAGCTTTCACACCAATGTACAAAGTGATGGCAGCCCTCCATTTTTTTGCAACTGGTTCCTTCCAGGAGACCGTGGCCAGCGCTGCAGAGATGTCTCAACCCATGTTCAGCCTGGTGCTGAGGGCTGTTCTTGCAGCCATGATGATCTATAAGAACAGATATATACATTTCCCCAGAGGAGCAGAATTGGTCGCTGTGAAGGGAGACTTCTATCTGCTTGGGAACATCCCCCATGTTGTTGGTGCCATTGATTGCACACATGTCGGTCTGGTGCCACCACAGGCGAGTGAGCACATTTTTCGCAATCGTAAATATTATCACTCGATCAGTGTGCAGGTGGTGTGCCTGGCAGACATGACCATTTCGCATATGTATGTCAGATTCCCCGGCTCAGCCCATGACTCGTGCATCCTGAGGAACAGCATTGTGCCCCGGATGATGGCAAATCTGCTTCCCGAGCATGCTTGGATTTTGGGTGAGTATGCCTAGTAATATGGTGTGTTGTGTGTGTGACCTGCTGCCCTCTGCCTGTGCAACATTGCAATGTGTGTTTGTCATTACTAGGTGACTCTGCATATCCCAGCCGTCCATGGCTGCTGAGCCCACTACGTAATCCCAGGACCCCGGCTGATATGAGGTTCAATGAGGCCCATGGCAGGACCCATCGTGTCATTGAGCGGACTTTTGGCCTGCTCAAGTCAAGATTCCGCTGCCTTGACAGAACTGGAGGTGCACTGTCATACTCGCCTGGGAAGGTCTGTAAGATCTTTGTGGAATGCTGTATGCTCCACAACATGGCCATTCACAAGGGGATTCCCCAGCTCCAGGATGATGATGAGGACCCAAGGCCCCCCCTTGCCCAAGGACCTGAGTCCAGTGACGAGGACAGTGGAGAGGAGGAAGGAGTTGACATGCTTCAACAGCTCATCACCCGCTACTTCACTTTAAGGTGGGTGACGAGGTACAACTTGTACTATGTATGGTGTGATTGCTTTGGTCATGAAGGGCTATGTACTGATGGTACAGACAGGCACATGTAAAGTCACCTCTGTGTGGAAATGTGGCAGTGACATGTCATCTGTGAACATATACGGGACTCAGTTTTTTTACACTTGTTGCACATTGTGTTGTCTGCCTGTTGACTCATGTAGATGGTTGATGTAGTGTACTGTCTGTGATGCCACACTCACACCAGTGACTGCTGTTCGGTTGTGTCTCCCTAGGTGCCTTGAAATTATACATCCCTACATACTGTACAACTTTTGGATACATTATGGACATTTTGAACACTGTAAATATTGAACTAAAGATGACGCTGAACCAATTGAAGTGTGTAAGGTATTTTATTTACATAGTTGACATGTGAGGGGTGCGGGCAGATTTACATGAAGGTGGTGATGTAGTAGTGAGTTGACAGTCATGGTAAATGAGGTGTAAGAGTAGACACCACATCGATGTGGTGACCTAGTCCAACAGACAGGTGCCATATACACGGCAGTGTGGGGAAGGACAGTCCAAACAGTCAATGCAGTGGGGAAGAGGGTTGCCATCAGGGCTGGCTCCGTGACTGGCGTTTGGCTGATGCTTTGCCTTCAGAGACTCCCAGGCTCTTCTTGGGACGCCCCCTTGATCGCTTGGGCAGGGGGTCCCTGCTGCATGGCCAGCGGCGTGTGAGGACTCACCCCTCTCTGTGGCCGCAGGGGAGGATGGTGCACTGTCATCCTGCAGCACAACAATGTCGATGGACCTCATCAGCAGGATGAGCTCGTGTAATAGTTCTTCAGACCGGCCACTTTGTCCCTGGACCTGTTCGTAGGCCCTGATGACTCTGGTGAAGTGGTCCAGGGATGGTGTCCCAACCTCCAGTGGTCTGGGGGTGACCCTGGCCCTCCAAACTGCCCTGCTGCCACAGACATGTTGCCTCACCACTGTGGGTCCACACACACTCTCCCTGTCATCTACAGTTGTTGGTGTGGGCTGGTCATACCTGGGACAGGGAGGGTGCTGCAGGTGGCACTGGTGGTGGTGGTGGTGCCGGCAGTGGAGGCACAGGCCGTAACTGCAGGGGTCTGCTGTGCAGTTGTTGCAGCAGACGTGGTGGTGGGGAGGATGGGGGCCTGGGACCTGGTGCTCCCCGGCACACCAGATGGGCCAGCCTGGAGCTCATCGTCTAGAGAATCCTGGGAGTCTACATCCGAGAGTCCATGTACCGGGGGTGGAGACTGGCTCGGCTGGTCGTTGTTGTCGTCCCCAGCAGTCAGTTCTTGGTCACCTGTGCATTAGATGGGGAATGGTCAGTGTTGTGCACTGTGCAAGAATTCTGTTAGCTGTGTGTCATCCACTGTCTGTAAACTACACAATTGACAGTTCATCACTATTTTTGTAAGTGCAATACTGTGCCTCATTACATGATGCAGAGGTACATAAATTACTCGTACATCTCAGGTATCGATGCATTGCATGCAATTGATGCAGGTCTCCCACCCACAAACAGCCAGTCCAGGGAAGATGGCTACCTACCTGTAAGTTTGTTTGGTGTACAATGCAATGGCTTCACAATGCTTGTTGGAGGGAGTGCTCCATCTTGCTGGGGTGTGGGCATGGTGGAAGTAGTAGTGCAGGCCTCCCTCCCAGATACAGGCCTCCCAGAGAAGATGGCTACCTACCTGTTCATTTGTTTGGTGTACAATGCAATGGCTTCATATTGCTTGTGCGAGGGAGGGAGTGCTCCAACTTGCTGGGGTGTGGGACAGGGGGCATGGTGGGAGTAGTAGTGCAGACCTCCCTCCCACATACAGGCCTCCCATGCAAGATGGCTACCTACCTGTTAGTTTGTTTGGTGAACAATGCAATGGCTTCACAGTGCTTGTGAGAGGGAGAGAGTGCTCCATCTTGTTGGGGTGTGGGACAGGGGGCATGGTGGGAGTAGTAGTGCAGGCCTCCCTCCCACATACAATCCTCCCAAGCAAGATGGCTACCTACATGTTAGTTTGTTTGGTGAACAATGCAATGGCTTCACAGTGCTTGTGGGAGGGAGACAGTGCTCCATGCTGCTGGGGTGTGGGACAGGGGGCATGGTGGGAGTAGTAGTACAGGCTGGCTGTGCTAATGCTCCCATGGTTATCTTGCTTGCTACGTTTAAGGTACATGGGAGTGGGTGTCTGTTGGATCTGTGAGACAGGTTTTTGTGGGTGTGTGGTGCAGAGGGATGTGAATTGTCTGGTGTTATGTGTGTTTTTGGATGTGCAAAACAGTACATATCAGTGTGTTGGTTGACATTTGTTTGTACTTACCAGCCTCCAATCCCCCAGATACTCCTGTGAGACTCTCAGGATGCAGTATGGCAAGCACCTTCTCCTCCCATGGTGTGAATATTTTCTGTGGGATGGGAGGGCCACTGCCGGTCCGGTTAGCCAGCTCCCAGTTCTTGCTCCTCCTCTCTTTGTCAACCCTCTTGAGATCATGCTACCGTTCATGATCTCCTTCTTTTAACGCGGGGTGGACCCTATTGAATTGACCCTTTGTACTATCCTTTCCCACATTTGAGTCCTTGTGGCTAATGGTGCCTGTTGGACTAGGCTACCAAACAGTTCCACTTTGGCTATCTCATTTACCATGACTGTCAACTCACTCTCTGTGAATTTGAGCATTTTCTGAGATGCCATGGTGTGTGGCGTTTGAAGTGTTTGTGGGTGCAGGAATGTGGGTGGTGGGTGTGGTGTTTTTGTGAGAGGTGTGTTATGTGCTGGGGGATTGTTGGTGCTGGTATGATGGTGGTGGTGTTGGGTGTGCAGTGTTCTCTTGCCTCTCCTGTCAGATCTGGTGGATGCCCTTCTCTTCTGGAGTGTTGCAAAGGATTGTGTTCAGTGAAGGGGCTGGTTTTATACACAGCTGTGTGGGTGTGTCCACATGGGATTTTGCTGTCAGGTGTGTTGTGGGAGTTGTCCTGGGAATTGTATGTTTCTGTTTGGCATTTTTCCTTTTCATTTGGTTGTGTTTTGTTTATTTGGGGGGGCATGGCTACTTTGGTTTGTGCAATTTTTGGCATTGTGGCGGTGTTTTTGCTTCGGACCGCCATGTTTTTCATGTATTGTCCGCTGCGGTAGCTATACTGCAGCTCTTCCGCTGTCTCTCACATTCACTCCTGTATGCGACCGCGGCGGGCGGAAACAGCGGATCGTACCGTGGGACCATCGGTGATACACTAATTTCCCGTGCGGAGTCTCTGCAATGCTTGCGGCGGGTTGTAGCTTTTCCGCTGCGTTTCCGACTGCAGCGGTCGATTTTTGGACGTCACAGCCCACGTCGGGCGGTTTTGGTTAGCCCGCTACCGCCGCTGTCGTTTTTTTTGGGTTTTTGTTACTAATTTGACCGCCAGTTTCTCCACGGTTCCAGCGGGCGGTTGCTTCCCGCCTCCATGGCGGTCGGGGTGGTTTTCTCATAGCATTTCCATGTATGCCTTTTCAACAGTCTTTACCACGCTTACCTTTACCACGCAGTTACATAGGCTATTATTAAAATTGCCATTACCACGCTTAATGTTACCACACTTGCCTTTACCATGAAGTTAAACATGTTTTTAAATAAAATACTATCACTATAAAGAAGTGCATTATAAAACTGCCACATACATTTTCAGTATGTTTTTTCTAAGTTATTGCTGTTAAAAAAGACCCCCATAAAGACGGCGGACTTCAAATACAAAGGGTCACAAATTAAACGGGAAAAATACCAGCATTAAAATGAATGAATCAGTCATGTTTGGAAACCTGAAAAATCGAGGAATGAGAAGCATTTTCCATTAATAAATGTAGTTGTTATTCACAAATACTATAAAATCGGTCGTCAACATTTTATTTTGTGTACAGTGGTACACTGCTATCTAAAGTGACCAGATGTGTTTGTAAGAAGAGTCTTTTCTCAGGGAGCTGATTTAATAAACACTGCCACCTTCCTTTCTAAGTACTACTACAACAAGTAGGATAAATTGGCACTTTAATATGAACCCATTTTGCAATAAATTATTATATTTTAAATCTATTTTCTAATTAATTCTCTATTATTTTTCTGTAAAAAAAAAGAAAGAACAGAACAGAAAATCCGTGTCGCTTGGCAACAATTTCGAAACTAATTTCCATTGCATAAGTATTATTCATTTAAATTTCTTTCAAAATTAAATTGTTATAAAAAAACACAAAAACCCATGTGTTTATTCTATCTCTATAGTTATTGCTAATCATTTACTTTTTTTTATTTTTGAACTTTTTTTATTGATGAAGTAAAAATGCAGCTACCGGTTGCATAAATACATTACAAAAAGGACAAATTTCATTAAGTTAGCCATTAATACACGTATTCAAAAGATTGGGATTGTGTGGAAAAGACATATACAAATGTATTCACTCCCAGAGTTATAAAGACCTAGCGGCTTATTTGAGCAAGGATACCCAGGTCGAGAACGGCCCTCAGATCCTTTTCCCTTTAACCCTTCCCTTCTTGCCTTTCCATTCATAAAGTGCTGTCTCTAGATTTCAGATATGCAGGAAGCGCCCCTTCCATTGTTGAAAGAACGGGGCAGTGGATCAAGCCATGCTGAAGATACACATAGCCTCAAAATCAACATAGTAATAAAAATTAGGCCTTCCCCAACCCCATTATCTGATTCACTTGTCCCCTATAATATAAGATGAGGTGACAGGTATATGTTAACTTTAAGTGCATCACCCAAAAAGCCTGCTATTTCCTGGCAGAGTGGATTTAGGTTAGGGCAGGTGGAGCACATGTGGACCAGATCCGCACAGGATGCCTGGCATCTAAAACAACAGGTCCCAACATCCCACCCAATTTGGCAATTTTTGCTGGTGTTATATATAGCTAAAAAAGTGTTTTATAGTGTTATGATAGCAGATTTGCTGAACACAAAATGACCGACCCAACTCAAGTGATTTCAGAAAGCCATAGTCCGACAACTGGAGCCTCCCCTGCCACTTGACGTCATGCTTATCCAGGTTGTCTGGGACCCCCTCTAGCAAACAGCCATATAATTGCGACATGGATGGGCTTCTGCCATTTGTTAATATTTCCATTAGGGGAATCTGCTCGAAGCCTGCCGCGCCACCCGCCTTCCTTAAAAGAAAATCCCTCTGCTGTAGATATTTAAAAAAATCCTTAGGGCCGATGTTAAATCTACCCCTAACCACTTCAAAGGACGTAATATGATCCACAACCACAAGATCCCCAATCCTACCAAGCTCCCCTTTCCCACCTAGCTAAACAATCATCCTGAAAGATCCTAGGGAGCTGATCGTTCCTGAGCAGAGTGTACCTGCTGTATCTGTCCTCCACCAGTTTTTTATGAACACATACCCAGTTCTGAAAAGCAGTGATCAGGGTCTTAAACCAAGTTCTTTTAAAGTAGCTCAGCTCAAAAAACAACAGCAAGCAGCTGTTATCGGTTGCCCCAATCAGAAGTTTGAAAATTGAGGGGACATAACCTGGGGCTTCTCCGTCCCTAGCCTTGTAGTTGAATAAAGGACCATAATATTGAAGAGTTGTCGCTAAGTAGTATAGTTTGAAATTGGGGAGCCCCCCCTCCCCTTCTCTAGGTAAACACAAAAAAGCATTAGCCCTTCTAGTCCTACCATAAAACCAGATACATCTAGCCACCAATCTATGCATTAGTTTAAACCAGTTGTTATGTATCTCTAAGGTTAATGTGCGAAAAACTAATAATAACTTTGGCAACACCATCATTTTAACAAGATTGCACCTCTCCATGATTGAGAGTTTAAGATTGTCCCAACAACTAAAATCTTTCTTGACTTTTACCATGATTGGAGACCAATTTAAATTGACCATAGTATCTACCCTTTCTGTGATACTGACTCCCAGATTTATCGTTTCATCAACAATGCTGCTATCAGTGGCTAAAGTAAATCTGTTTATCAGGACCTGAGTTTTAGCCCTGTTCAACAACAACCCTGATTGATTTCCATACTCTTCCACTATCATTTCCACAGATTGCAGAGCCCTGTCAGGATCAACTGTGATTATAGCCACGTGATCAGCACAGGCCAACATTTTAGTGTCTCAGCCCTGAAGACTGACCGGGGGGATGTCTGGGGAGGCTTCTAACTGCTTAAGAAAGAGATCTATATACAGTGCAAATAACAAAGGGGCAGAAGGGCAACCCTGTCTACTTCCTCTTTCAATTAAGAAGGGCTCCGACCCTCCCTCCATGATTTGCAGTCGAGCAGTGGGGTTAAGATACATTAATGGTATTGCTTAATGAAGGATGTCCCCAAGCCATTAGCCTCCATAATCATCCAGTGATACCCTGTTGAAAGCCTTCTCAGCATCAAGCAAGGCGGCCCCCATCAGCTTCGCAAGGTCCTCAGTGGCATCAAATAAAGAAATTACTCGCCGCACATGATCCACTGTTCACCTTCCCTGGATGTAACTGTGCTTCTGGGCTGAGACGAGATGCTGTATTACACTGCTTAACCGACTCACAAAGATCTTTGAATGTAGCATTACATTGCCATTTAAAAGAGTGATTGGCCTGTAAGAGCCCAGGGCTGTAGGATATTTGCCTTTCTTTAAAAAAAATACCAATATTACCTGTGCCCCAGGAGCCTGGCGGTGGTGCCCCTTCTCTAATTTCCTTAACCAGCCCCAGCATTTCCTGATGGATTTCTTTATAAAAAAACCTTATAAAACTCAAAAGGAATACTATCTGTTCCTGTGGCTTATCCTGATGGGAGAGCTTGGAGAGCCATCTGAAACCCCTCTAATGAGATATCTGCCCCCAATAGGAGTCTCTCATCTTGGGTTACCCTAATGCTTGGCACAAAATCATCCAGAGACATCTGAGAAAAGCCCATAGGGGTGCTTTGTAGAGATCAGAGTAACATTCCCTAAAAGCCTCCCTGACCTCACCGGTATCAGTTACTACACCACCTTGCATATCCCTTATCTGACTAATGTGCCCCGCAGCTTGCTGTTGCCTAGCCCTGACTGCGAGGAGACGCCCCACACGTTCACTGTACTTATAACATTTTTTACTCTTGGCTAGGAACATCCCATCAGTTTTTTTCTGCGGTGAAGTCATTAAAACATGCCTTGGTTATGGCTATTGAATTCGACACTGGGGTCAGACCCTTCCCACTTGCCACAGCGCTAATCAGTTCTGATTCTAGGAGACTACGTTTTTGGTATAATTCTTTAAACTGTCACTGTCCTCTCTTTTGTTTAGCCAGACTGAACGCCATAGTTTCACCTTTTACCGCTGCCTTGAAGGCATCCCACATCATTCCAGGAGAGGCACTGCCCTTATTGATAGTGAAATATCCCATAATCCAACCCTTCATATGGTTCAGATATTCTTGGTTAGACAAAAATGCCCTTTCAAATGACCACTTTCTAGCCACCTTTTTTATTCCATCAAGTGGGAGATCGATAACTATAGGGTTGTGATCAGACATTACTCTATGAAATAGTTCCATCTGAGCCCCCAGAAAATAGTCCAGTCTGGCAAATGTGCCATGGGGGCTGAGTAATAAGTATATCCAGGCTCAGAAGCTTTCAGCGTAGGCCAAACATCAATCAAACCAACATCTCTCAAGAGATTTTTTAAAGATCTTGAAGTTTGGGGCTTGCGCCCAACACTGGCAACTTTACTGCCCCCATGCCCTTCTTTAGATCCATTTAAATTTAGATTCCCACAGACTACATATGGTGCAGGCCAGGAAGGCAATTTCATAGCTAATAAATTCAACAGTCTAGGATCATCTAAAACCAGGGCATAAACTGAGCACAGTGTACAAGCACCATTGCCAGCTTTACGTTCCATTATTACCCATCTGCCATGCTTGTCCACTGGTTTACGACCCGGTATAACAGCATTCCCTTTAACTAAAATAGCTATCTCCTTAGTCCTAACGTGAAGGGTTGTACGACATGGTACATTCAAACCTTCAACACAGCATTATAAACCCATGCTATATGGGTCTCCTGAAGGCAATATATATCTGCTTTTAAAAATGTAAGATATTCTTGCACCCTTCTCCTTTTAGATTTATCATTAAGCCCACAGATATTAATATTGGCGATACGGAGCTTAGCCATCCCCCAGTAGATTTCTCTAGCCACCAGTAATGTCCTCCCAAGACTGATAAAATTCCTAAAATGCCTAGACACAGTCCTTCACCCTATCTTTTATTCAAACCCCAGTCTGCCCTTCAGTGCAACCAAATAGACCAACCCACGAAAAGTTTATTGCTGCAAATTAGATGCCACTTCATCCAACCCCCTTCTCAACCCTCTTCCCCCAAAGCCCTCCACACCTGAAATCCACCTCTCCCTCCCTCCCCCCTGCCATTGAAAGCAGCTAGACCAACCAGGTCTGGGTGATGGAGATGGCAAAGGACACCGCAAGCTCCCGTCCATAACTCCTCCTCCACACACTCACACACCAATGTGATAACGTGAAAGATACTGCCAATGAGAACCTACGTCCCCAATATAAAAAATATTTTTTTATATATATATATATATATTCACTGAAAAAACCATAGGTTATAGACCATATATAGTTAGGAATTAGCATTTACAAAACCTTGAAAATTCACTGAAAAAACCATAGGTTATAGACCATATATAGTTAGGAATTAGCATTTACAAAACCTTATTTTACTCACACAAAACCATTGAAATTCCATATATAGTTAGTTGCACTAACTATATATCGCGCATCCGCAATCCACTGCTGATGATGTCACATATTACATCATTCATGACATGGTCAGTGACATCACTGATGACATCACTGATGACATCTCAAATGACATCACTGATGACAACATCCAGTGACTGTATGTTTCTGTAAAGTTAAAATATTTTTACATATTGAAGAATGAGTAGATGTATAAGTGTCTGAATGAAGGTTTTAGTAGGTGCGTGGTTGACTGTATGAGTGAGTGATTAAATGCGTCCTACTGAATGCATAGGTTAGTGACTAAACTGTGTGAAACTTTGCATCAGTATGTCTGTTGTTGTGCAAGCTGCTGCATGTGTTGATCAGTAGCTATATGAGTGGCTATATGGGTTATTGATTGGTTGGCCAAGTATTTGTATGGGAGACTGAGTGTGTGTGTGGCTGGTTGGGAGGTGTGTGACTCTGTGCAGATCAATGTGTACTTGTATCAGTGATTGTATAAGAGAGTAAGTATGTGTTAGTATATGTTTGAAAATGTAAGGTGCTCTATGTTTAACTGTATAGATTAGAAAATGGAGGTGTGATTGATTCTTTGCATGACTGACTAGGTGTGTGAGTAACTCCATGGATGAGCAACAGAGTGTAAATGTCTGTATAGGTGTATGAGTGCATATGATAGTGTTGTAAAGATGAGTGATTGTATGTATGAATGATTGTATGGATGAATGAGTGAATGTGTGTGTAGACGTAGGAATCAGTGAGTGCGTATGTAGTAACTAGTATTGGTGTGTCAATGGTTTCAAAAATTATACTCTGTATTTAACACTGGTTGTAACAGAGGTTATATTAAAATGTGAGGAGATGCATTGTATTGTCACATGAATGATATCATCAGTGATGTGGTCATTGATGTCAAATGAGATGTCATCAGTGATGTCATTTGAGATGTCATCAGTGATGTCATCAGTGATGTCACTGACCATGTCATGAATGATGTAATATGTGACATCATCAGCAGTGGATTGCGGATGCGCGATATATAGTTAGTGCAACTAACTATATATGGAATTTCAATGGTTTTGTGTGAGTAAAATAAGGTTTTGTAAATGCTAATTCCTAACTATATATGGTCTATAACCTATGGTTTTTTCAGTGAATTTTCAAGGTTTTGTAAATGCTAATTCCTAACTATATATGGTCTATAACCTATGGTTTTTTCAGTGAATTTCATTGGTTTTTTAACAGCTAATATCTGTAGCTGTAAAATGTATTCTTCTTTAAATCCAAAAATATATTTTATATGTTTATGAATAATTTTTTTTTTAAATATTTTTTTTTCTTCGTTCCCGCTTCGCGAATCGGGAAGCTTCCCGTTAGCTGACCTTGATGCCGCGAAATAGACCGCGAGCCAGTAAACGTTTCTTTACCGCAAGTGCCGCGTTAGAAAACAACATCGTGACGCCTCCCGTCCGCATGACATTTCACGTTGTCGCGTGATACGTCATATGACGTGCTACGTTAGCGAACTGGTACGCGAAGCGAGTCGCAAAGCGCAGGTTTCTGGAAGCAAACCGGGAGGCCCTGCAAAGCGCTTAACGTAAACACAGCAGGTCATGTGACTTGGTAATAACACTTTTCATTGGTTCATTTCACTTTTGGTTTCCTAATGATGTAAGACTAGGTCATATAATCTAAAATGAACACTTTTCATTGGTTGAGAACTCTTGTTTTTCCCAAATGATGAAAATCCCTCCTTCTTTCCTCACTCTGACTTTCATCATTGTGAGAGAAAGACCCTTTGTGATCACTGAGCAATGGCTTCTTTAGTAGCTTCAGCTGGTGCTTCCCCACCACCTCCACCACATCCAAGGAAGAGTGGACCACCTGCTCAAGTTATAATTCAGCAAGAAGAGGAAGAAGAGGAAGACGAGGAAGAGCAGGAAGAGAGGCAGTTTTTGCCTGAGGAGCCCAGGACGTCTCACCGGAAAGAAAACTTCATTTGGCAATTTTTTAAAATTCCCAAAGGTCAGAAAAAAGTAAATGCAAGATACGTAACTTGCCTTATATGTCAAGATAGACTGTCCAGAGGAACCGAGAAAAAATACAGTTTCGGAAACTACACAATGCATCGCCATATGACTAGGTGGCATCCTAACAACTACAGTGCTGCACAGTTTCGGAACGACCTAGATAATCTCCCTATTATGGCCAGAAGATCTGTTGTACCGGAAGTAACGGGACCAGAGGGCAGGGAGATGGTGCCAAATATACAAATGAGATTTGGTGAAGTAAAACACATCTGCGTATTTTGCGATGGATTCATTTGCTACGGAGAAAGAAGCATCACTCTGATCAACAGAGCTATTGACTATCATATGCAAGTTTGTACGAAACGCCCAAAATAATAAATACTTTTTTTTTGTTTTGTTGCTCCTGTTGAGCCCTTTACAATGAATCGTTTTCATTGCCCCCTCCAAGAAAAACCCAAAAAAATATAAAACTGTTCAGAAAAATTCAAAAAAAGTAAAAAAATGTTCCGAAAAATAATAAAAAAAATATAAAACAACAAAAACAATAAAAAAAAAGTTCTTTTCAGAACTACCTCCCCGTTATTAAAAAATTGGTACAATATTTGGAACTGTGCCAACCTCTATTTCTCTTAGTTCGCTTCCCAGTTCGCTCGCCGGTACGCGAACTGGAAGCGAACCAAAAACAGTAAGTATAAGGGAAGGAAACAGACACTTATGTTAAAAGAAAGACAGCTATAGGGGAGTAAACTAGAGATACTATTACCCGTAATCCACTGCTGATGATGTCACATATTACATCATTCATGACATGCTCAGTGACATCATCAGCAGAGGATTGCGGGTTTTTTGGCAACGTGCCTTATCCACGTTTTAATAACGCTGCCTTTTGCTTTATATAAGTTTTCAAATTGTATGAAATATATACCAATAGGTCGTTATGAACCTTTAGGTAGTGCTTTTCTTCATGAGGTCTGGTCGCTTCCATACACATACAGATGTTTCAAAGATGATCAAGAAGTTTATCTGAATGGAGAGGAATGCACTGAGACGCCAGATCATTCACTAATGTGTAGGCACATACAGTTACACGGTTCATGCAACAAACACCGACCAAATATGGCTTGCGTGTTGCAAGGCACGCCAGTTCCTGCTATCATCCCCACGTTCAAATTGTTGGAAAATTGTAGTTATTTGATGCTCAATAATGAAGATTGTTCTGGGTTAATTAAAAGTATTCCTTTTATCGTAACAGTAAGTGAACGGGTTATTTGCTGCAGAAATGTTCTATTTCCTCCCACACATGAACATAGAGAGTTTTCAATCTGGCCACAAATACCAACCTTGGGAGCAGATTTCAACGGCATGGCAAGAATAAGAGCTCTTTTGTCTCAGAGAGAGGTGGCCTTGAGTTCGGCCCGTGAAACTTTCGTGCTTCACATAGCGAACACCCGTACAGAGGTGCAGACCCTTTTCAATTCAGATTTGCCTTTCAATTTCAGCAAGATGGTTCGGACTATCTTTAACGCATCCTCCACAAAGGCCCTGGCGCACTTTTTTAAAGTTGTTACCAGTGGTCTCGTGACTTCATTTGAGAAAATCTTTAGAGTCATCCCTGCTTTCTTTCATTCTATTTTCTCCACTCTGCTTCGTGGATTGCCATTTTTACTTGCATTACCAGCGGACGCTCTTGTGCTTTTTTACATTTTTAAATATGGATGTCCCTCCTATGCAACCTCCCGCCCTGCAGCTGCTGACACTGTTCCGCAATCGCATGCTAGAATATTATGGCACAATGCCGTTGGCGATATTAAGCACGGCATATGGATTATCTTTTCGATTCTCCTACTTCACCTGTGTCCAGCCTGTATTTCACTGCCTGACCTGTGATTTCGATTGGGCCATTGATTTGTGTCTCTGCGGACCGGTTTCTCCTGACGTCGACTTTAATCAGCTGATGACTCCTATCATTACTCACGAGTTGGTTTGTCCTGGCGAAAGGATTATGGCTGTGGCATTGATGCATGGACTAATTGGTCCCTGGAATTTACTGGCGGCAGCACAGTCTTTCTTGGAACAGAGCTTTGTTGAAAACCCACCGAGCTGTCCTCTGATGGTGATAGAGGATCCGGTGCTGGGAGAGCACGTATGTTCTTTTCCGCTTTTAAATTGGATGGCTGAACTGTTTTCGGATGAAGACGGTGACTTCCTATTGGAGGCTGTTGCAGCTTATTTTGCATACACAGTTATGTCATAGACCTTTTTCATGTTTGATATGCTGAGTACTAGCATTTCATTGACAATTCATTGACTTATTTGTCAAGTTTTTATTATTTACCTTGCCTATTGGCTTAAGACTCGATAAAGTACTTGGCTGTTTTATTTTTCTTTAGCATTAAATTTTCCTAGTTTTTAATGCTTTACCTTGCGGACCGTCCACATATAAACTTGCAATCTGCTCTCATGAGATGGCACTTCTATTATCTTATTCAGTTCGTTTCCGGATCATGGGGAGGTGTCATCTAGGTCCTGGATATCTTTACACCGTGTTAAGTTAGCATGGGCTCATTACCGGTTTAAACGCCATTTTTCCTTTTTTGCAACTTCTGCACACGACACTTAGTTGTTGCTTTAGCTTTCAACCTAGTAGTTCATCGTGGTTTACATGAGAATAATATGTTATTGCTCTACTATCTGCTTTGCTTGTTAAACTATATCTGTACAGCGAGTGCTAAAGTTTCAAGAACAACCCGATACAGAATTGTTATGAGGTCTGATCTCCACGACTTCATACTCATAACATAAGTGCAACTTCTGCCAATTCTGGGCATGAGGCGGGTTTTATATTACTTTGCCGAACACACATACACAACACTTGATGCGGTTCACATGAAGAGAGAGCTGGTGTATGCTGATGTGATTCCTTCAAATCTAAGACACTAAAGTATGGGCACGCCCTAAACCAACACAAAGAGACCTTCTTAGCAAATAATATAATATGTGTATTAGGGAGGGTGAGATATAAGCAGCCGCGGGCCGTGGAGGGAGTTACGGTGAGGCAGGGAGGCGGGGAGGGGGAGAAGCAGGGTGGAGCCCTCTCCACCCTGCCCCTCCCCCTCCCCGCCTCCCTGCCCCACCGTAACTCCCTCCACGGCCCGCGGCTGCTTATAAGTGTTGCTAACTCTTATTCATTTACAGCATGTTAACATACTATCACCATTCGCTTTTTATGTACTAGTAACTATGCTGGTAATTTTGCTACTGATAATATGTGTACTTGTATTCTCCACCCTGCTTCTCCCCCTCCCCGCCTCCCTGCCTCACCGTAACTCCCTCCACTGCCCGCGGCTGCTTATAAGTGTTGCTAACTCTTATTCATTTACAGCATGTTAACATACTATCACCATTCGCTTTTTATGTACTAGAAACTATGCTGGTAATTTTGCTACTGATAATATGTGTACTTGTATTATCTAAGATACTACGCCTGAGAAGACGGCATTAGTAAATAAACATTTCAAATACACATGTGTTCTTCTTAACTCCATGTTCTGGTTTCTAAGAAATATATAACGACCGACTGTTCATGAGTTCCACGTATCCTGAGGTACTATAAGTTCATATTCTGGATTGTCTAAACATTGAGAGTTTGTTATATCCAATGTGACACTGTACCTAGCTTGCTAAGGGGTTTTTGATTACTAACGTGAGTTTTGGGACACCCTAATTCACCGAGGTTCCAATCCTCTGTCCACAGTTCTGTGTGAGAACAGAAACCCTGCGACAGGGGCACCCCCGACCCTTGCTGGAGCTTCATCACACTTGCGATACAACTCCAGCAATGCGCCACCTTTACGGCACAGATACATCACGCATCTGTGCTGTTTTTGCCCCATAATGCGCCGCATTGTAAATGCAGCACACCATAGGTGACGGAACAGCGGCACAGAATGACTAACACATCCCTGGTGATGCGCCAGTCATCATAAATCTATCCCTATGCTTCTTATCTTGTTAGAGATGAACCGCCATATGTATCATCAAAGTTTTTTGCATTTCCTAAATAGCGAACTTTAAGGAATAAATAGCGATTCTTTACCATTCCTAGTTTGCGATTAGCTATTTGCTAATTACAAATTACCCATTCATTTCCTTCATTTCCATAGGGCGGTTGGACTCACTTTTAGCTCGAACGGATTTCCACGAAACTTGGCAAAATTGTAGGGACTGGTAGCCCGATGTGCCTTTGCTATGTCTCAAGATATATGCTCCAGTGGTTTTTACGAAAATTAACTTTGAAAAATATATATTGGGCTACATTGGCCTATATATATGTTGGAGCCCAAATGTAGCCCAATGTAGCCCGTCCCTAATATTTTGCCAAGTTTCGTGCAAATCCATTCAGCCGTTCGATTATTATTATTATTTTTTTTTTTTGCCCCGTGGGGCCCTTTTAAAACCTCCACATCAAACCTAGGGGGTCAGCGAGGATCTACTATGCCCCCTTATAGTTATTTCCCCCTTTGTTTTGGCCTCCTCTTGTCTCTCGATCCTACCGAGAGACAAGATGGCGGCCGCTACGGACTTTTTGGAATGTTGACAGACGCCAGAGAACCAATCAGCTTCGCTTCACAAAGCTCCGTTGCGCGAAAAGTACGCGTCCTGGGACGCTGCCAGGTCCGCTGTTACAGATATATATCTTTTTTAAACGTTAATTTCTCAAAATCCACTGGAGCACATATATTGAGACCTACAAAAGGCACATCGGGCTACCAGTCCCTACAGTTTTGCCAAGTTTCGTGCAAATCCATTCAGCCGTTCGGGCTAAAAGTGAGGCCAACCGCCCTATGGAAAACTCAATGTTAAAAACATGTTTTGGGACCCCCCTTTTTTCTCGGCCCCCCCTTGACGAACCCCCCCCCAAATTTTCAAGGGCTGCTCAGAAACAAAATGTGCCATTTTCCTGAAAATTTCAGCCAATTCCGTCCACAAACGCCAAAGTTATTAGACATAGAATTTTCAAAAATCCCATAGAGAAAAAATCCTAACTATATATACCTACTGGCGACCGCCAGTAGGTAATATATATATATATATATATATATATATATATATATATATATATATATATATATATATATATATATATATACAATATAAAAAATAAAAAAATAAAAATAAAAAAAAAACTACCTCTGGTCTTACGAAGGGCAAGTAACCTTCTTGCTTTTAGGAAGGAATTAAAGACTTGGCTCTTTTCTGCATAGGGTTTCTTGGGTTCTTTTCTCTTCAGTTTTTAGTTGTTGTGTTGTTACTCTGCATAAAGTTCTCTTCGCTAAAGCGCCGGGATGCTCTTCGGAGTAGCCGTGCGCTATAGAAGAAAATAAATAACATAACATAACATAACATATATAAAAAACAAACAATACCAGTAATGCCGAGGAAAGACCCAACTATGTTTAGCCTGCCTCGCAGTTTCCTGAGCTGACAGCCCATGAGTTATGTATTGCTTCTATCTGGCAAATCCTGCTCGCTCAAGATAGTCACTAGCTTGTATTTCAGATGTAACATTTTTTACAGTACCTCTAACTCTTGTTTTCAGTCTTGCTTGGGCCAGCAAAAAAGCCTAAAAACTGGCATCTTGATAAGGCTTAATGACCTTCCCCAGATGCCACCTACGCTTTACTGTTATGTGTCAGAAGTCAGGGCACACAAAAAAGGAGGACTCTCGGTATTTCCTTCTTGCCTCTGGCCGAGCATTCTCAAAAATGGCTCGGCGTAACAGGAAATTTCCGAAAAAGACTCAAATGGCCCTTGGCTGCCTCTGACTTCTGCTGGCCTCAGTAGATCTGTGGCGTATTAATGGAAACTGGTGGACCTTCTGAACTTTTGACCTTCTGAAATTCTATCCTAGAAGTTCGGGAAAGGCTTCCTTGAGACGATCCAGCATAAAGGATCGAATATCATCCCCTTCCAAGCCTTCCTTAACCCCAAGAAAATGAAGATTGTTCCTTCTCTGGCGGTTTTCCATATACTCCAATTTCCACATGACATCAGTAATTTGGGCATTATGGGACTGAGGGCCCGATGTAGGTAAATCCCATTTACCGATTTTGAAATACCGAATCTTACCGATTCGGTATTTTAAAATCGGTAAATGGGATGTAGGTCCCAACATCTGGATTCGTTACCGAATCCTTAACAATTCTTTAATTACCGATTCGGTAAATACCGAATCGGTAATGCCCATTCTTTCCTATGGGCTTTGAAGCCCATAGGAATGATTAGGCATTACCGATTCGGTATTTACCGAATCGGTAATTAAAGAATTCACAAGGGTGCAGGGGGTGTCACTTTGACACCCTCTAGCACCCCCAAAACAGCCATGTGTGCAATGTGGCACACAGACATGCCCTAAGGGCACGTCTGTCTGTCACATGGCACACGTGTACATGCACAGATGTGCATGTACACAGGAATCGGTTTTTTACCATGGATTTGTATTCCATGGTAAAATACCGATTCTGTAAGCCATGTGCTGATGGAACATAGGCTACCTACATTGCATTTTCGGTAATTTTACCGAATCGTTATCATTACCGAATCTGTAAATATTACCGACTCGGTAAATTTAACGATTCGGTAATGATAACGAATCGGTAAAATTACCGAAAATGTGCCCCTACATCTCCATAGCCCTTTACCGATCGGAAACGGCCGAAAATCGGTATTTTCGGCCGATTCCGATCGGTAAAGGGCTACCTACATCGGGCCCTTGGTCTGTTCTTTGACAACAACCAACTCCGTCTCCAAAAGTTCGTTCTCACCTCTATACTATTGAGCCGCTTACCAATCTCAGAGCATGCCTTCCCAACTTTTTGAACTGCGCCTTCCAGTATTTTTGTGGTGAGCCTGGATTTTTTCCCATCTGCACGGTGCTCCTTGATCGACTCTAAGATCAGGGCCAGAGCGGGATCCAGAGTTACTACCCCTACAGCCTGTGATGCTCGGTGGCTGTCTCTGGTGTTCCCAGTATTTTTGTATGGAAATAGTCCCATTTCAGCCCACTGCCGGTGGTGGACTTATCCCTGTTCTTTTGTGAATCTGTTTTGCCCTTAGAACTCATCCGGTACCTTTGGCGCTTGAAGGCTGTCTCAGGTGCTTCAGGTGTGCTAGAGCCTGATGCTGAAGAGCAGTACCTGGCTTCACTTTGACTGGAGCTTGAGCCCTCTGAGCGAGAACCATCAATGAGCAAATATTATTTATCAGCCCCATCCGATGTAAGATCAGCTGGTGCCAGGTTGTTAGTTTCTGTATTACAGTCCAGATTGCTCATGACTTCACCGGGGACCAAAGATCGAGAGTCATACGTAACTCTGCGCTCTTTCCCTCTCTGGGGGTACTGACCACCTCTCCCTGTTCACTGGTCTCCTGTAGTGAGGGTAGTCCCAACTCCGATCAAAATTACCCCCCATTGGCTTCTGCCTCACCTGCCACATCGGTCTCCTCCGGCTGTGCTGGTGATATCCCAGATCGGTCATCTGATATGGGGCCCGAGCTCTTGCCTGACTTGTCAAGCTCCTGGAGTACTTTTTTATCATTTTTTAAAATTAATTTTATTTTCCATTTCAATAAAACGTCACAAGCAAAACATAAAAAACAATACCATAAAAAAATACAAAAATAATAAAAGGGAGAAGAATTAAAACTGCAAAAGAATATAACAGAAGAAAGGGCTCAGTTCCCACTTGGCAACCTAATTCATACACAATATCAACATAATCCACATAGACACATCATCCAAATACATATCAGTTGGTGCAACCCCGCATTGTCAAAGATCCGACCAACACCCCGATCATGCAAGATTTTATAACCCAATTCGTGAACCTCTCATGGGACAAGAAGGTCATAGGCTTATCATTGTGGCTGCTTTGGGCAGTTATCCTGTATGTATAAAACTCATCTCCCATTGCTTTAACCAAGTCTATTGTGCCAGTGGGTCATCACCCACTATCATAGGTGTTGGAACTTGATCCACAGCTTTAGCCGCAGCATAAGTAGCGTATAGGCCCCAAAAATTATTCGGCCGGTTTGTAGGGGGAAGGAGCTCGCTATATGCTTCTGTTTGCGTATTACAATACAGCATATCTCTGGATCATTGTTTCAACATGGGGGGGATCTCTGGACCAGTGTATTGCCCAAACTTGTTTTGTAACTAGTAGCGCCATGTCTACCAGGTGCCTAATGGGTTTCTGTATCTTCTTAGAGTATCTTAGTTACGCCATTAACGGATCTGGGCTACGGTCTACTTGCGTTATCGACTGAATTTCGGTGAAGACATGCGTCCAGTATTGAGCAATTTGCGGGCAGAGCCATGCTAGATGTAGGAAGTCACAACAAAGACAAGGGGACCCTACTCACTTAGGAACCAGGGTATATACTATATATTGGAAACAATGGTTCCAGTGGAACATCAATTGTATGAATAATAATCAATACAACAATCGTTATTCAATAACACGTAGAAAGGGTTTTTAGGAGGATGTCCAAATGGGAAGAAGACTCTACACAGTAAGATATCCAATCATCATTTGTATTTCATTTTTTCACAATAAAATGTCAAACCATCATTTGTATTTCTTTTTTTCAATCAAGAATACATTTATATACATGTAGCGTTTCAAACACAAAGTGCAGAAGTGACCCAACGTGTAATAAAGGAACCAAAACACAGTAAATTATACACAAATACAAAGTGAAATATATAAGGCTTCTAAAGGGAATATTATACAGGGAAGAGAAAAAACGACCCTTAATTAAATGATAATGACAAGAATATATGTCACAGTGACTATCTAGAATCCTAGCCACTGTTTGTAAGGTTCGTTTTCTGGGGGCGTCGACGGCGTTTCGACCCAATTAGTATAGTGGGTCTCATCAGGACTGAAAAATATGGGACTTCTGTGAAATAGGAAGGTGAAAAATATATAAGAACACTACTATTAACCATATAATTTGAAATAATTAATTTAAAGGGGGAGGCTAAAGGACGAGTTACCTGATTGTGTATACGCACGTGGACAAACTGATATTGGAGTAGGAAACCACCATGCGTGAGGAAAAGATAAATACACTTACAGTTGACTGCGCCAGGTACTGTTGTGTGATGTTCCAAGAAAAGAGATAGAACAAGTTAGTTTGTTCTTTCTTAGCGCCTAGTCCATTTTATTCATGATTCCGAAATAACTTACCACTGTAGTGGTGCAGTTGCGCAGTCGCGAAAGCTCTAAGTAATACCCGGTCCCGAGGGCTGAATAGGTGTACCTGCAGGAGACGGGCGTCGTGGGCAATGTGCCAAATGCGCCGTCCCCTCCCTCCCGCGGTCTATGGGGTGGATTTTCATCCCTGGTGAAGTGCTTTTTATTTTTTGTCTCTAAACTTTAGAGACAGGAGGTGTGTGCGTCCTACCTTCGGGTGGTGAAGCCCGCCCCCCTTGTTTTTTGCACTTCACAGACTTTTTAACTTTCAAGTCCTCTGGTTGGGTGGGCCTTAGCGTGCCCATACCGCCGAGGTTTACACTCTAGGTCCTGACGAATGCCAGGTTAATTATACCACACCGGCTGAAACATGTTCATGTTGACCATTCACGTTGTCACTTAATGTTAGTGGGAGTAGACCATTCAATTAGTTGGCCCTACTCACCATCACATTTTTTAACTTTGTCCTTGATGATCTTTGATTAAATTAATTTTTTGATACATACAAGGCAATTTTAAGTCACCACTTCACACTATTCACGTAATTTTTCACATAGCCCTCCCACCCTCACAAGACCAGCTCCGCAGTAATTCTGGCGTCGCAGCACACCGGGGTGACATTCGGTCACACCCGGTGGGGCCCGATGATGAAGCAAGTCACCGACCAGGTCGGTGAGTGAGGGCTTTCCTAACAAACTAAATGGGCTTTGTTGGTTCCTTGTGCTCTGTGCTTTTTTCCACCTCAAACAGAACAGGAACACTCTTTTGTTGTTGATGTCTATCTAGAATCCTAGCCACTGTTTGTAAGGTTCGTTTTCTGGGGGCGTCGACGGCGTTTCGACCCAATTAGTATAGTGGGTCTCATCAGGACTGGAAAATATGGGACTTCTGTGAAATATGAAGGTGAAAAATATATAAGAACACTACTATTAACCATATAATTTGAAATAACTAATTTAAAGGGGGAGGCTAAAGGACGAGTTACCTGATTGTGTATACACACGTGGACAAACTGATATTGGAGTAGGAAACCACCATGCGTGAGGAAAAGATAAATACACTTACAGTTGTCTCCGCCGGGTACTGTTGCGTGATGTTCCAAGAAAAGAGATAGAACAAGTTAGTTTCTTCTTTCTTAGCGCCTAGTCCATTTTATTCATGATTCCGAAATAACTTACCACTGTAAGTAAAGCTCTAAGTAATGTTTTAAGCCAAGTGAAAGCTGGATAAATCACAAGGGCAGTAGGGCGGTACCTTTGGAAAAGTAATTGAGGGTAAATAACCTTAAAGTTCTAACATAGGCACTTAAATATGTCGCTTGGCCAATATAAGGGAGAGTTCTTCTTACCCGATAATACAGGTCTGCTCCTGTCTATAATTATTCCTTGTTTGCGTGTTGCAGTTAACTGCCGAGTTTAGCAGTAAACGCCTCGGGGTTGCACAATGGCCACACCAGAGTGGTACGATACCTTTAAAAAAAATGTGTGGTAATGGTAATGAGAATTCATTCCAGAATCCAAGTAGCGATATCATATGGCCAATATATTTATATAGAACAGCGTCTTACCCAACAGCTGAAAGCACAATCGCTTGTTCGTTCTTCCTGGATAGGGAATCGATGACGGACAACCCGCAATTACGTGTGTTTATCTAAACATGCGTAAGGGCGTAGAGAGAGCAGAATTGCTCGATCTTCTCGCCTGAGGGGACTGTCAGGACTATTTAGTGATCCCAGAGTTCTAGATGAATGATGTCGCAACTTCTGATACATCGTATTTACTTAAAGGCGAAGTAGCTATGCCTATTCATTCTATTCACAAAAATGAATGGAATATTTACACAAATAACAGGTCATTATAAAAAATATTAAAAAAATATATATTTTTCCATTTCAATTGTCCAATTCTAGTGGCAATTGTTACCAAATGACATATATCCAATCAGTTAGGTACATTTAAAGACAGCTCCAGCGGTCATGTATGTGAACCATCACTGGTACATCAAATCGATACATTTGAAAACAGGTCCCATGGTCATATATATGAACACTACTGTACAATCCTTTAATCCACATCGACATGCTTTGCATTAATTAGAATAGCAATGTGTATAGTCTTTAACACCCAGTATGAGCAAATGGTCAAACATGTTTAGATGTAAATTAAATTAATTGACATCAATTGTAAATTAAGAACATGCAATGTACCTTCAATGGCAAGAAACAGTTTATTGCGGGAAGGTGGAGCCATACAGTGTATCTTCTTCTTTAATATGGGAGGGAAGCCACATAGCCTCGCCATTCCTCCGCTGAGTTCAGCCCATGATTGATAGAGTTGACTTTATCAATCCAATGGCACTCACGTCTTTGTAATATTTGAGTAATGTTGCCACCTCTCTCTGGTAATTTTGCAACATCAATCACCTGCCATTTAATATAGTTTGCCGTGTGTTTTTGGTCTATGAAGTGTTGTACCAATGGAGCAGTAACAACAGATCGTCTAATACGACTACGATGTTGGCTTATTCTGGCCTTTATTGGCTGCTGAGTCTGCCCAATATAGGGTAGTCCACATGGGCACCAAACACAGTACACAACATTTCGAGTGTCGCAATTTGGAAAGAAGTCCAGTTTATATTCAGATTCACCTTGTCTAAATACAGTTGTATTTTCCGTAAACGGGCATATGACACAATTACCGCATTTATGGTGGCCAACAATGGGCGGGAGACCCCATGTTGCCTCCAAAGTACCGGATTTTTTTGTGAGTTCTGTAGATGATCTCACTAGATGATCCTTTATATTCTTCGCCCTTTTATATGCAAAGAGTGGAGTTTCAAGTAAGGGATCTATGCTTTAAATAATTTCCCTATGTTTGATAATGGCTTTCCTAATTTTATTGGTATGTGTCCCAAAGGTGGTCACACACACAATTTTAGATGTCTGTTTTTTTGGTTTTGTTAAAAGTAGTTCCTCCCTCGGGCAATACCACGCTCGTTTGAGCTACCTTTTTATTATTTTATTTGGATAGCAACAACTTCTTTTTCAATATTTCTGCTTCTTTAAAATAGTCTTCCTTTCGGGCACAGTTGCGACGTATACGCAAAAATTGCCCGAAAGGAAGTCCATCTCTGAGTGCTCTCGGATGCTGACTCTTATATGCCAACAAAGTATTTCTTTCAGTTGGTTTTCTGTGTAATGACGTAAATACCTTGCCCTCATCATGTTGAATATTCAAATCCAAGAATGCAATAGTGTTTTTGTGGACCGTAGATGTAAAGGTCAAATGTGTTTGTACGTGATTAAGATAGTTTACGAATTCATTGAAGGATTCTTGACTCCCTTTCCACACCAAGAAGATATCGTCCAAATATCTTAGCCAGCATCTAATGCTGGTATGCTGAGGATTCAGGTCATTCAATGCATAGTGCGTCTCAATAAAATTCATATAGATATTCGCTAAATTTGGCACAAAAATTGCGCCCATGCTGGTACCACAACACTGCTGATAATATTGATCCTTTGACACAAAGTAATTAGTTTGTAGTGCGACACGTAGTAAGGCAATTATAAATGAAGTAGGCACATTAAAAGGTCTCGGTCTTGTGTCCAAAAGTTGTTCAATCACTCGGATACTGTCCATTTGAGGTATATTAGTGTATAAAGACGAAATATCCAGAGTGGCTAGCCAATCTGTTTCTTCATTAAAAGTCATGCCTTCTACTAGATTTATCATATGTGTTGTGTCACGTACATAACTATTCTGTAAAGGAACAAAGTCCTTAATAAAAAAATCAATATACTTCCTAATCGGCTCGAGTACAGATCCACATCCAGATAGGATCGGTCTGCCAGGAGGGTGTGTGATACTCTTATGTATTTTTGGGAGAGTATACAGAATCGGAGTTCTAGGATTTTCCGCATTCAAATATTCAAATTCCTTCTTAGTTAAAAAACCTTGCTCAACACCTTCAGACGTTATATGTAAGATTTATTGACGAATCGAAGATAGTGGATTCTGAATTAATTTTTTGTAATGTTTATCTTCTGAGATTTGTTTCGTAATCTCAGCATCGTAGCGGTCGCGCCTTCGCTACGCCTGAGTCTCGCCAGAGTCCTGCCCGTCTGCGCCCGTCAGCGTCCCGGAGGCGGGCGGAGCGGCGGGTGGGACTCTACCATCAGGGATGTGTCCCTCTGGGACCCCCGTTTTGCGCTATTCTTCTGGCGAACTTCGCTTGTTCCATCCTCATGTATCTGGCTGCCGCACTGTTTTTCCCGGTCGATATCATGGGAAATCCCGTTGCCCGGGTTGTGGCTGGTACCCGACCCGCTCGCTCACCTTACGGCCGAGCAATGACACTTTTAAGAGGGGCTTCGGTTGCATGCTATTAAACACCAGGTCAGCATGCAAACATGCGCAGGATATCTATGAGCTTCTCGACACAGAGAAGCCACTATGCCTCATGCTTACTGAGACATGGTGGACCGACTCTTCTAATCCTGACGTCGCTATGGCAATCCCTTCTGATTATAACATCTTCAGAAGGGATAGAGCCAAGGGAAGGGGAGGTGGAGTGGCGTTAGTGGTCCGGAAAGGAACGCCATGTGCGATCCTGCCAGCTATCGACATCCGAGGCTCTGAGACCCTAGCCTTCTCTGTCACTCTATCGCCCCATCAATCCTTTAAGGGACTGCTTATATACAGGCCACCTGGTGCACCTGGCACCTTCTTTGAAGATCTGGACTTGGTGCTGATTGAGCTGGCCCTGAAAGCTGAACATTTTATCGTGGCTGGCGATCTCAATTTTCGGTTGGATGATCCATCCGATCCGGCTGCCACCAAACTTTCTGAGGCGCTAACCCCTTTGGGACTTATCCCTCACCTTCGGGAGTCTACGCATGAGAAGGGGCACACCCTTGACCAAGTTTTCTCGTCTGTCCCTCTTGAGGGTATAGAGGTTACTCCGGTCCTTTGGTCCGACCACTTCCTTGCCAAATTTGTGATCAAGGGCATAGGTAAGTCAGTGCCTACCCCGGCACATCAACAGGGTCGTGTCCACAGGGCATTCCATCGAGTAACCCCAGAGATGCTGGCGCAAGCAGTTGTGGTCCATCCTTGCCTCTTTTTAGGCGATTTAGATAGGGATTTGCAGACCATGCAGGACTGGTTTCTGGATAGGTTAAACGATCTTGCCCCGGAAGTAACATCTCGCCCGACACCGAAACGGGTCTCTGCGCCTTGGTTTACCGCTGCACTGTCGGCTACGCGGCAGCAGTGCAAGGTAGCCGAAAGAGCCTGGCGGGCACAATATGACACTGTTGCCAAGCTGACCTATAAAACGGTGGTCAAGGCGTATCACCGGGACATTCGCCTGGAAAAAAAGGCGTATCTAGCCAGGAGAATTGATGCTGCTTCCAATTCTTGCAAGGAGATATTCTCCATCGTGAGAGAATTTACCTCACCTTGGTCGAACACCTCGGACCAAAAACCATCTGGTACCTGGGCTGCGGATCTTGCTGATTTCTTCACGAGCAAGATCCAACGTATCCAGGAGTCATTCCTGGTACCAATGTCTGTGGGCCAAATTGAACGTGACATCAACACATTGCCACAGGCTGGGCCTAGGGTGACGTTGAGTGTGTTCCCTCCAATCTCTGCTCCGGACTCCCTGGCTTTAATGGGCAAATTAAAATCGGGTTCTCCCCTGGACCCATGCCCGGCTAAATTTTTAGCGAAAGTCGCGGAGGTGATCAACCCGTTGGCTAATCCGCTTCTGAATCTCTCACTGAGGCTAGGGGTGGTCCCGCAAACCTGGAAGCAGGCGATGGTGATACCCTTGCTTAAAAAATCTGGCCTAGACCCGAAGGCCCCAGTTAATTATAGGCCCATCTCCCTGCTGCCGGCCCTCACCAAGATTCTGGAAAAGCACGTTCAAGGCGTGCTTTCCAATTTTCTGGAATCTAATGAGATCTTGCACGCCACCCAATCGGGATTTCGTCCCCATCTTAGCACGGAGACTGCGCTCCTGGAGGTTTCGGAAACCATTAAAGGGGTTCTGGACTCTGGGGGCAAAGTCATGCTGGTGATGTTAGACCTGTCGGCGGCTTTCGACACCGTTCCCCATGATGGTCTTCTCGCGAGACTTCGCGAGATAGGCATACAGGGGACGGTGCTCGACTGGTTTTCTTCCTTTCTTGCCGGCCGCCGGCAGACGATCTGGGCCCCGCCTGATTCCGCCGTGATGCCGCCTCTGGGAGTTGGGGTCCCTCAGGGCTCTGTTTTGAGCCCGACCCTCTTTAACATCATTATGACCCCGTTGGCGGCACTGGTGGAGTCGCATGGTGCCCAGATCGTATCCTATGCGGATGACACCCAGCTCCTCTTCTCGTGTACGAGAGGAGGCGACTTTGATGGGGAGAGTATTCGGGATTGCCTTGGGGCTGTTTTCCATTGGTTCCATCTAAACAGCCTCAAGTGCAATTCCGATAAGTCCGAAGTACTGTTCTTCGGGTGTGACACCGAACCCGTTTGGCAGACTTGGTGGCCTCGGGATATGTTCCCTCCATCCTGTTCCTCTCAGGTTGCAAAGAATCTAGGGGTGAAGCTGGATAACAGGTTAACTTTGAAATCCCAGATCCTGGGGGTGTCGGGCATGTGCTTTGGCATCCTTAGGATGCTGCGGAGGTTTCTTCCCCTGTTATCCGTGGAACATAGGACGCTGACAGTTCAGGCTCTGATTGGGTCCAGGTTGGATTATTCCAACGTTCTCTACCTGGGCCTTCCGGAGTACTTGCTGCAGCGCCTTCAAGTGGTGCAAAACGCCGCGGCTAGGGCAATTTTCGGCCTTAGTAGGCGCTCTAGTGCCTCAGGCCTGCTGGTAACTCTACATTGGTTGCCCATCCGCAAGAGGATCGCCTTTAAGGCTCTGACCTTGGTCTATAAAGCTCTTCACAAGGGGGGAGCTAAGTACCTTCAAAAGAGACTGGTCTTTTATCATCCGACCAGATCTCTGAGGTCGGAATCCCTGCACCTTGCTGTTGTCCCTCGGGTAAAGAAAGCGCGCCTTGGTGGGCGCTCTTTTGGATTGCTGGCATCTCAGCTATGGAACTCTTTGCCGCTGGCCCTGCGGGGAGCCACTAGCTTGCTGGTTTTTAGGAAAGGCCTTAAAACGTGGCTTTTTACTCAGTAGCCGTTCTCTCTTGAATTTTTGGCTTACTGCTCTTTTAGTCTTTCTTTTAGTGTTATGTTATTATGTTGCAGCTTCTTCGCCTTCTCCAATAAAAGCGCCGGGACACTCTTTTTGAGTAGCCGTGCGCTATAAAAATGAACCAATAACATAACATAACATAACATAACATAACATAACATAATCCGTTCTATCCTGAATCACTATGCCACCTCCTTTATCCGCTGGTTTTAGAATTAAGGAGGAGTCATTTTTCAGGTTATTAAGTGCTTGGCGTTCAGCAAAAGAGATGTTATAGGGTGTGAACTGTTTCTCATTTTTAATATTAGCCACTTCTTGTAAAACCAGTTTTTGAAATGTAAGAAGTTCATGTGGCATCATTCCGTTGGTAGGATAGAAAGTAGATTGGGGTCTTAGACCAGTGATCGAGTCATGTGAAGTAAATTCACGGTCTTTAAAAAATAGTTTCAAGCGTATCTTCCTGAAAAACTGAAATAATTCAGCTTTCAGATTGAAGAAATTTGTTCTATCAGTAATTACATAAGATAAGCCTTTCCTCGGCAATGATATTTATGAGGAGGATATGACATGTTTAGATAGATTAAAAATTGGGATGGTATCCATATTATTGTTATTAGTAGTTGTTAATATGGTTGTTGTCTCCATTGGTAGTGTTTGTTTCTGGTCTGGCGTTCTCCAGGATACTGGTGCCAGACTTTCCTCTTGGGCTTTGTTCCTTTGTCTAAAAAAGGCTGACCAGGGTGATTAGTAGAGCGACTGGGACCTGCTTGGGCATCTGAATCACTAGACCCGCCAGAGGATTCCGAAAGAGTTACAGGTTGATTTCTTTTAAACCTACCCCAGGTGTTTTGTCTGTTTTGGGTAGGGAAGGTGTTATAAAAATCTTCTTTTAAGTAAGGAAAGGCTTTTTCTTTATTACAAATTTTAATGTCCTTGGATACTTTATCTGCCTTTTTCTTCAATTCAAAATTATTAAAGTCCTCTATTGATTTATTTAGTTTCTCTAATAGAGCTATAGCCTCAGCGACCCCGTCACCACCCAATAGTTCTTTTTCTTATTCCTCAATTTCATTGAGTTCTATCTTAGTGTTCCAGAGCAGTTTCCACCCCTAGAACCATCCAATGTCGAGAACAAGTCACAGAGATCCCACAAAAACTTCCTTTAAATTTAGGATCTTCCCGGAAGATACCATGTACATTTCTAACCTGAAGTCCCTGTGGTATAATCCCAGCTCTCAAATAGTCTGTAAGCATGTGAGCGTGCAACTCAGTCCTTACATGTTTTTTCTTAGCCTTCTCAAGTTTTTCAAGTAAAGTTTGACGAGGACTTACAGTATTACTGGGTAAATTCGAAAATAGAGATGGTCCACTTGTAAGTTTAGCAATATATTCTTCAGTATAGAGTGGAGCTTCACTGTCGGACATTCTAGCCCTGCACATGCATAGCTACTTCGCCTTTAAGTAAATACGATGTATCAGAAGTTGCGAAATCATTCATCTATAACTCTGGGATAACTAAATAGTCCTGACAGTCCCCTCAGGTGAGAAGATCGAGCAATTCTGCTCTCTCTACGCCCTTACGCACGTTTAGATAAACACACGTAATTGCGCGTTGTCCGTCATCGATTCCCTATCCAGGAAGAACGAACAAGCGATTGTGCTTTCAGCTGTTGGGTAAGACGCTGTTCTAAACAACATTATATTGGCCATATGATATCGCTACTTGAATTCTGGAATGAATTCTCATTGCCACACATTTTTTTTAAAGGTATCGTCCCGCTCTGTGGCCATTGTGCAACCCCGAGGCGTTTACTGCTAAACTCGGCAGTTAACCGCAACACGCAAACAAGGAATAATTATAGACAGGAGCAGACCTGTATTATCGGGTAAGAAGAACTCTCCCTAATATTGGCCAAGCGACATATTAAAGTGCCTATGTTAGAACTTTAAGGTTATTTACCCTCAATTACTTTTCCAAAGGTACCGCCCTACTGCCCTTGTGATTTATTCAGCTTTCACTTGGCTTAAAATATTACTTAGAGCTTTCGCGACTGCGCAACTGCACCACTACAGTGGTAAGTTATTTCGGAATCATGAATAAAATGGACTAGGCGCTAAGAAAGAACAAACTAACTTGTTCTATCTCTTTTCTTGGAACATCACACAACAGTACCTGGCGCAGTCAACTGTAAGTGTATTTATCTTTTCCTCACGCATGGTGGTTTCCTACTCCAATATCAGTTTGTCCACGTGCGTATACACAATCAGGTAACTCGTCCTTTAGCCTCCCCCTTTAAATTAATTATTTCAAATTATATGGTTAATAGTAGTGTTCTTATATATTTTTCACCTTCCTATTTCACAGAAGTCCCATATTTTTCAGTCCTGATGAGACCCACTATACTAATTGGGTCGAAACGCCGTCGACGCCCCCAGAAAACGAACCTTACAAACAGTGGCTAGGATTCTAGATAGTCACTGTGACATATATTCTTGTCATTATCATTTAATTAAGGGTCGTGTTTTCTCTTCCCTGTATAATATTCCCTTTAGAAGCCTTATATATTTCACTTTGTATTTCTGTATAATTTACTGTTTTTTGGTTCCTTTATTACACTTTGGGTCACTTCTGCACTTTGTGTTTGAAATGCTACATGTATATAAATGTATTCTTGATTGAAAAAAAGAAATACAAATGATGGTTTGACATTTTATTGTGAAAAAATGAAATACAAATGATGATTGGATATCTTACTGTGTAGAGTCTTCTTCCCTTTTGGACATCCTCCTAAAAACCCTTTCTATGTGTTATTGATTAACGATTGTTGTATTGATTATTATTCATACAATTGAGATGTAGGAAGTCAGCCTCCAGCACACCACAATGATCGCAACTAGGCATGTCCCGTAGTCCATATGTGTGAAGGCGTTTCAGTATGTAATAAATACGGTTTAAAATTTTTAACAGGATGAGTCTATGTCACCCATTTAGTGAGATACGCTTAGTAGCCTCACAACAGTATCTCCACATGTCGTCATCTATTTCCAACTCTAAGTCCATTTGACAGGCTAGTCGGGCTTTGTTATGGCGGTCTCTACATAGTTCCTGCGTCTGGGAATATTTCCTTGCTATTATTCACTTAGGGGACATTGCTTAGGTCACTGCCGTAAAAGAATGCACCTCAGGGGGTTCCAGTATTTCATTGCCCAGCATTCGCCTAAGCTCACTCCAGGCTCTAAAATAATAGAAAGTATTTAAAAGTGTGGGCCTCGGTTCCGTCTCTAGAAAGTCTGCTCCCTCTATTTCCAGACCATCGATGAAAAAGTCTGCTATTGTGTTTAACCCCACCCAAAGCTTGTAGGGCCGCTCCATCTCCGGTGAAGTTAGCGTCGGCAACCAGTCACGCCAGGCTATGGGCGTAGGAGGCAAGTATAATATCGTTGCCACCTGTCTGTTTATAAGGTTGTGCCATGCATGAACTGTAGCATTGATTGAGTCCAAAATAGTGGTGGTGCAAGACAGTCGCTAAGTGTGCCGGGGCTTGCGCTATGCGCTTGATGTGCAGATGTGGTGGGGATGGCTGCTGGTGCAGCCAGAAGTAGGCATGTGAGGCTTGGGCTGCCCGATAATACAGGTCAAGATCTGGTGCTCCCATTCCGCCCATCGAATAGGGTAGGACCAATAGTTTCCAAGAGGCACAGGGTTGTTTATTGCCCCATGCCAACTTACTCATTAATGAGCGAATATGGTTGAGGAATTGAGATGGTAGGACCATAGGTATGTTAGTAAATAAGAAGAGAAAGCCAGGGAGAACTACCATTTTCATCAACGATATTCTACCTAACAGTGAAAGGGGGAGACAAATCCATTGCGCTATGTCATCTTCTAACCTCACGACTGCACGACCATTGTTCTCTTGGAACATGAGTTCTGGATCTGTGTGTATCTATATCCCCAAATACCGCACTGGGTCCTCAGTCCACTGCAGCGGGAAATCCTGTTCCTCTGGGGTAGTTACTTGAGTAAGGGGGAATATTAGCGATTTTGACAAGGTTTATTTTAAGGCCCGATAATTCTCCAAAGCGTACTATTTCACGCAGCACTGGAGACACGTTGGTGGCTGGGTCTCTAATATAAAGGAGAGTGTCGTCAGCGTAGGCAGAGACAATAAGATTGTAGTTTGGGAATCGTATATCCCTTTGGCTATGGTACTCACGCAGAGCACATGTCAATGGCTCCGCCACTAAGGCATATGATAATGGCGACAGGGGGCAGCCCTGCCTGGTACCTCTGGAAATTGCCAGTGGGGTAGTAATCATGTCACCCACTTTCACTCAGGCTGCTGAGCATTTGTATAGCATGCTAATTAAGCTTAAATAAACACTTCCCAATCCCATACGCTCCAAGGTCAGCATCATGAAATTCCATTCCACTGAATCAAATGCTTTTTCAGCATCTAAAAGCTCCTGAGCTGACTGGACCCCACAACCATCCTTAATAATGGAAAAGGCAGTGATAGCTGGCTGCAGTGGGGCCAGAGATGGGAGAAAACTGTCTTTGCTGGGCCCCAAACCTGCCTCCTCAGAGACTTGTGTCGCCCCCTGTTTTTTTACCACAGCTTGAGTGCGGTCTGGTAGATTTGTCCTCCTCTCTGCCGCCACACTCTCCAGCTGGTTTATGACAGCACCAGACTCCCTTGGCTTACTTGCACTTCCCTCGTTGTATTGTATTGTATTGGTGCATTTGTATAGCGCAATGGCTGTCACCAATCGGGTATCCTGGCGCTTTGACTTGGATGTTACAACACCGAGTTTGAGCAGTTGCACAGCATACAGAAAGAATTTACAACATTTTTGGAAACAGATAAGTTTTCAGGGCTTTCTTAAAAGGAGTAAGATCATCCATGCTGCGCAGGCATATAGGTAGGGAATTCCACAGTCTCGCTGCAGTAAACCTAAAAGAGCGGCCTCCCATCCGGGTCCTCACAATCTTGGGGACTACCACCAGACGGGCTGAGGCCGAGCGGAGAGATCTAGAAGGTACATACCAGGAAAACAAGTCCTGCAAAGAAGAAGGCCCCTGTCCATGAATCGCCTTATGTACCAGACAAAGAGCTTTAAAATCAATCCTCTGAGGGTTTGGCAGCCAGTGGAGATCCCTGAGTGCTTTTGTGGATGAATCAGAGCGGGGGCGCGAGAGGGCCGCATTGGCAGCGAAGTTTTGAACACGTTGCAGTTTTCCTACTAGGGTCGACGGTGCCCCCAGAAGTAGTGCGTTACAGTAGTCAAGCCTACTTAGGATGATACTCCGCACTACCTCTGGCCTGGAATGTGCAGGGATCATAGGTAGTATCTTCCGCAATATCCGCAGCAGTGTCATGCAAGTGGCCACTGTTTTGTTTATCGACACATCTAACTGTAGGCTGGAGTCAAACATCACCCCCAGGTTACGAACTGATTCGGCCGGTAGGCTAGTAGCCCGAAAAGACGGAGGCCATAAGTTCAATGGAAGAGGCCTAGGGGTGCAATCCAGTGAGCAGTGTAATACCTCAGTTTTTGGAATCGTTGAATTGTAAGGAATTGAGACTCAACCATTCCGCCGTGGTGGACATACACTGAGAAGAAGTCTCCAAACGAGAAGACAAGTTGGGTGTCATCAGCGTAGTTGGTGACTGCTATGCCAAATGATTTTATCAACTGAATCAGGGGACGGAGGTAGAGATTGAACAGGATCGGACTGATGGCCGATCCCTGGGGCACGCCCTGCCCGACCCTTCTGGTGTTGGATTTAAAAGGAGGCAGGGCTACCATTTGGTGTCTGTTGTCAAGATAAGACATCAGCCAATCAAGAGCCGATCCTGACACCCCTATTTCCTCCAGTCTCCCAATCAGGATCGTGTGGTTGACCGTGTTGAACGCGGCCGACATGTCGAGCAGTACTAAGAAAGCAGCTCGACCATGGTCGACACGCGTTCGCAGGTCATCTAGCACTGTCACCAATGCAGATTCCGTCCCTTGGGCGGGTCTAAAGCCAAATTGGGCCCCGTCCAAGCAAACGTTAGTCTCCATGAAACTGGAAAGATGTTTTGTAACCAGTTTCTCCAGAATTTTAATTGGGAATGGGAGCAACGAGATGGGTCTGTAGTTTGCTGGACAAGTGGGATCCAAGGTGTCCTTTTTCAGAAGAGGGGAGACCACCGCCAGTTTCCAACAGTCCGGAAACCGTGCCGACTCAAGGGACTGACAGCAGATAGAGAACAGGGGAGGGAAGATCTCTTCCCGAAATAGTTTCCAAAATTTAGGTGGAAGGGGGTCAGATGGCGAGCCCGAGGATATCCCGTCTGCCAGTACACAGAAATCTTCAAAGGACGGTGGGGGAAAACTATTCAATTGGGCCAGACTGACATCTTTCTTAGAAGCAGTGGTACAATGGCCTGAAATGTGAGAAGCAGAGACTGGCGTCGTAGCAAGGTTATTCAAAATCGTAGTGATCTTATCCTCAAAGGCCTGTGCCAAAGAATCACATAAAGTTTGAGAGGACGGAGTGTTCTTTGCAGTACAAGCGGGAGATGCCAAGTCTTTGACGATCTTAAATAGGACCTGGGATTTATTCACCGCTGACAGCAATGATTCCTCCAAAAAACTAGCCTTGGCATGTTCGGACAGGGGAGACTCTTGTCTCGGTCCATGCACCTGTAAAGCAGCTTGGGAGGATGCCTCCTTAGTTTGTTTAGCAACCTTGGGAGCCATAGTACAGAACGTCAAGGAAGCTAACCCCCAAGGAGAGATGACGCTATCTTCAGGGCTGATCCAGAATATCCTGTAGGAAGACCAACTCAAGATGCGGTTCAGGGATCGGGACAGCTAAAGGCATGTTGGCTATATCGGAGTGGATGACGAACCACTGTCTGCAATTAAATGCGTCGAAGACAGAAATCTTGCTGTTTGGGTCAGCCCAGAGTTTCTGGTCCCCTAGGTGGGGGCCTATAACATTGGGTCCCCACTCCTACTTTTGTGGTAAAAAATCTGGGAGTACGCTTAGATGTATTGTTATCCATAAAGGACCAAGTGATGACTACGTCAGGGATTTGCTACCACACCCTAAGCCTTTTGCGCAGTGTTTAGATGGTTGCCTCTCTCTGTACAAAGAACCCTGATTCAGGCATTGATCATTGGCCGCTTGAATTTTGGTAATGCTTTGCTGGCATCTGCAAATGAGTCCCTATTAAACAGACTGCAGATTGTACAAAATGTGGCGGCTCGCCTAGCCCTTAAAAAACCACCTTGGGAGGAGGAGCTTTGCGCGCAACCGAGATGGCCGCGTGAGCACAGGGCTCCCGAGACCCTCACCACCTCCCGCATCTATCCTGAAGTTTATCCTGATAACGACGACGGGTTATTGAAGACGCAACCCAGCTGATATAATAGCTGCTTTCAGAAATTGATTTGGACTCTGGGAACCGCAACTACGACACTTTGAATTTTGTGGCCTGCTCCACGGTGTGGAATTTTAGTTCGTGTACTAAACATTATCTACGCCATCTTGCAGACTCACGTACGAGCATACACGACAGCCATTTTAGGTACCATGGTCTCCCTGTTCACGATCGCCCGTCAGCACACTTCCCTGAACCCTGCAAGTCTTCCCCGCACACCCTGGCTGCCCCCGCACTCACATGCACAAGTCATGAACCCTCCCCTCCCATGACTCTGTCTCAAGGAATCACACCCTGCGCCTGACCAACACCTCCTTTCCGTCTATGAATACCCCTCCTTTGATGACCCCTTCCTCTGAGCCCGACTGCCTGTACGAACCGCTGGTCATCCTTTAGCCCGAGGATACAGTTTATTGCCCATTACTGTATGCACTTGCCTCTCCTGAAAGGAGCCACTATTGATCACGACCTCCCCATCCCCTGAGATTCGATCAGGCACACACATTCCAAAGGAATCGGCAGAACACTCAGCTGCGTGATAGCCCCTCCCAATCATATGAGGGGAAAGGGCCTCTACTGTTGTCATGTGTTGGAATGGGCCGGAACTGGGGGGGGTGCCGGTGATGTCGTTCTCATACTTCACAATGTCCCTGTTGTAATAAAGGACGTTCACATGTCTTAAACCAGTGTATAAAAGACCAGGTCTCAGAGAGGTTGAGAGAGCACCTCGAGACGATACCTTGTTGTCCGATCTGATGTGTTCTACTCCGTCGGAATAAAACTTGTTTCCTGTCTTCCTGTCTCCAGCGCCTGCCTCTTTATTGAATAACTTCGTATGGTATTAGAGGCGTTTTACGCCGGGCAAATTTAACTTAGGAAACATCTACTGAAATCGCCTGACCATTTTTGAATTGATCTTTATCAATTGGCGTCCCAAACGCGGGGCCCATCAGCGACACGTGGATCCAGTGGGAGAGGTCCCGACGACAGAGTGAACAACTGCAACGATCGGAAGAGCTCCTGTCCGATAGACCCTCGTCTGACAGCCGATCATCTGAACTTCACTGATTCCGAGCAGACCTCTCCCGAGTGATCTACGGTCCTGACTGGGAACCACCAGGAGTGCCGCGATAGCAACAGAGAGTAGAGGACGATCGGGCGCTGGAAGCGGAAGACGAGAAACTGTCCATGCGGTCCGGGTAAGGTCGTGACACACGACAAATTGCGAAATTGATTGATTGATTGTTTGAAAATACTAGTATTACTTATTGACTGTTTCTGAGAAATTCTCTATTTGCAAACAAGCACAGAATCGCCATACTCTGTTTAATCTTTGCAGATAGTGAAGGGTAGGCAACGCAAGCCTTTAACACGTCGTGCCTACTTTTTCTCCTCATTGATTGATTGATTGAATCGAGCATTGAATTGTTCGAAGTTGGTTCTCTTAAGGATCTTCTCTGTCTGCAAACGGGGAAGAATAGGAATACTCTCTCCCTTTGCCGATAGTGAAGGGTAGGTAACGCAAACCTTTAACACGTCGTGTCTATTTTGTTCCTCATTGATTGATTGTTTGCCCGAACATTGACTGTTTTGGGAATTGGTTCTTTTTGGAGGTATTCTCTATTTGCAAATAGCGTAGAATAGAATATTCTGTCCAGTCTTTGCAAGTAGTGAAAAGATAGGTAGTGCAGGCTTTTGCCCCCCATTGTAATCCGTCATGCCTATCTTCTCCCCATTGGTTCATAGTTGGGTCAACCCGGACCGCTTATTAGAGATGAACCATCCAGCTCCACTGGAAGGCACCCCTAATAAGGACATGTTTACTAAGCAAGGACTAGTCGCTATAGCTTATAGTAGGTTATGGCATAAATATACAAAAAAGGATCCTAAAAATCAGTGGCCACTGATAGGTTCATTTGATAAAAATAAAATAAAAACACTAGAAGCAGCTGTAAAAATAAACAAGGCAACGCCCACTATGCTTGATAGTATTGGCATATGGCGCAAAGAAGCAGAACATCGCAGGAAAAGAGAGGAAGCGAAAATAGTGAAAGAGTTACGAAAAACCGCCCATCTGGCCGCAAAAGAACTAGATGAAGAAATAAGAAGAAGAGAGGAAGTTAGACAAACGCAAGAATCAGGACTGGCAGGCCAATGCCCTGTCAGGACCACCTCTGCGCTCTACCCGGAGATACCCTCCAAACAGCGGGCAAATGACGAATTACTGCTCGGTCCTCCAATTATCTACATGCCTCCTCCTTATGCTCCCAGCTAGCCTCTAGCACAACACTCACCAGTTCAAAGTGCAGGTATGGGGGACCCTAGCGCTAGTGCCCCGGCTCTTACGGCCTTCGCACCAGCCGCATTGGTAACAACAGCAGATGAACATGAGACTAGCAGGCACCTAACAGCCAGACCAAATAGGTTGAGCAAAGATGAGCGGGATGGAATCGACAAGATAGCAAAAACATTGGTAGAACGGAAGGAGAGCGAAGAATATACGATGAATATGCACAATTCACATGCCGGTAGCCACAGACGGCATTTCATTTTACGGTTCAGCTACCACACCCTGAACGCGTATGAGGATAGGTACCAGAATAAAGGTCCTGCTAAATTGACGGCTCTATATAGAAGGGTCGATGTTGGAGATGGAACTGAGAGCGATGTGACGGACCTCTTCATGCAAACGCTTGAGGTCTTCCGCCACCTCGCGGAACAAAAACCAGAGGTCAAGATCACAGTCCCTGAGACGATTGAGCCCTCATTAGAAGCAGCCAACACGATGATGCCTATCAGAGAAGCCGCCCCCTATTGGGTTCCCCCAAGAGGTCAGGGAACAAACGATGATATCAACCACGCAGATGCAAAAGGGAGGGTTGTGTACAACTGGGTTTACCAACCATGGGATCGGCAAGATATCTTAACTTTTAGGCAAACCCTGCCCGATTTACGAAAAAACCCTACAGCATTTTATACAGAACTAGGCACAGCCTTGGGCTCAACCATAATGACTCTAGCGGACATTGATTTGTTTTTCGGGTTGTGTCTGCCGGCTGATGTGTGGAAGCAAATCCGGAAAGCCGACCACACAGACCTGTTCGGACACACCTGGAAACAACTCGATGACCTAGATAGGCAGCGAGAGCCCGGAAAGAAACCTGTAAACGACATACTGGAACTCCCCGACAAAATAGTGCAGAGGCTAAAGACGTTGATCCCAGAAAAGAAGGTAGACTGGTCGGTAGTCACGGCTTGTCGCCAGAAACCTCAGGAAGACGTATCAGAATATTTCTCCCGATTTGAAACAGTGTTCTCCGACTACAGTGGCCAAGATATGACCACCGCAACCGGACAGCACCTATTCGTGCAAAACTACGTAAAAGGGCTATCGCAAGAGGTCTCCCAAAAGTTACAGACTAGCGAGAGTAGTTGGGGAGCCTCTAAACCTGCAGCTATCCTTCAGATGGCTCAGTATTACGAACACCAAAAGAACGAGAACGAAAGGGCAACTGAGAAAAAGAAAAAGGACTTAAAGGAACGAGTAATGATTGCTCAATTGCAGGGAGCGACTACAGGAAGGGAACGGTATAGAGGGAACTACCAGTCGAATGCCCCTAGGAATTCGGCCCCTAGAGACCGCAACCCCACACCTGGCGCTCCACGAACTGACCTCGATGAGGACCAGTGTGCATTTTGCAAAGAATTTGGCCATTGGAAGTCTCAATGCCTGGCCCTTCGGGAAATAATTAAAAATAAAGAGACAAGGGACATGACAAATGGCTCCAAAACTGGAGGGCAGGGACGAGGGCAGACCCGCGACACCACCAATGACCGATCTGACAGACCAAACACATTTGACCGCCCCCGACAGAATCAGTGCCAACAGTCCGACTGCAACAATGCTCAGGACTCTGCATAGGACTGCCAGGGGCAAGGGAGGGATCCAGTTGAGCTCTGTGTTGACCAGCAAGGTCCTTACGTCACTGCTAAGGTCCTGGGTACAAAGTCTCCATTTTTGGTAGACACTGGAGCGACACGTAGTGTATTATCAAAACGACTGATTCCAAGGGCACCCTTGTCTGGCTCACACATTACCTCGATAGGTTTCGATGGGACGCCCTCCACTAATCCCCTGTCTGTACCTATCTCCTTTGACCTAGGAAACAATCCCACTGACACAACATTTCTGCTCTCCTCCAACTCCCCTGACGCCATTACGGGTATTGATTTACTGAAACATTTCCGTGCTACTATTAGGTGTTCCCCAGATGGAGTCCGAGTCATCCTGTACGACAACCCGAGCATGTCCAGACCCTACCCCGCACAACATATGTACGCCATAACAGATGCTGACCTATCCTTGCTCGATACCCTACCCCTGTACCTATGGGCCAGAAACACCTGACTAGCGCACGACTAACAGGGTACGAATTGACTCTACTTGCACCCCACATCACCCTGAAGAGATGCACGACATTGCACCCTGCTACACTGTTACCCTTGCCCGAAAATGACCCCGATGTGCCCCCTATACACGACTGTGTGACCCTCACGGACGAACAGACAAGGAGTAGAGTTGACCTCCGAGACATTGCTTTTACAGATCCTGATGGAGAACTATGGGTAGATGGCTCTTGTATCAAACTCCCAGACGGCACCACTTCTGCTGCCTATGCGGTGACGACAGCTCGAACAGTAGTTGAAACCGCTCGCATCACACAACGATCCGCACAGGCAGCAGAACTAATTGCCCTCACACGAGCATGTATCATAGCAGCAGGAACCACGGCAAACATTTACACGGACAGCCAGTACGCCTTCGGGGTGGTTCATCATTTTGGGCTCCTATGGAGGGAAAGGGGATTCCTGACGTCCCACGGTACGCCCATCCTTCACGGAGATTTAGTCTCCGCCCTGATTGAAGCAGTTCTTCTCCCCAAACGATTAGCAGTGATCAAATGCCAGGCACACAAGAAGGTGACAGATTTAGTTGGACAGGGAAACGCACTGGCCGACACCACTGCCCGAACCACAGCTGAGAATAGGACAACGACACGCATGTATGTGACCAGGTCGCTAGGGAAATGATTAGGGACATCCAATCGGCCAGCACACCACACGAATTGACTGAGTGGGCGCGGGTGGGTCTAAGGGACGATGAAGGCTGCTGGCGGACAAAAGACACGAACAAATGGTTGCTGCCTGATGCATACTTGATCCCCATACTGACCATGGCACACTCCCCTGCACACATAGGTTCTGCCCCCATGATTGAACTCATTTCCAAAGTCTGGCACAACAACAAGATCCCCGACTCGGCCAAACGCCTAGTCCAGCAGTGCCTTATCTGCCTACAACACAACCCCGGGAAAGGAACTGTGGTACCCCGGGGAGGGTTTGGGATCCCCGACCACCCCTTTGAGGTCCTCCAGATGGATTACATCCAATTAGAGAGGTGCCAGGGCTTGAAGTATGTATTGGTCATTGTATGTGCCTTCAGCAAATGGGTGGATGCCTATCCGACCCGTGATAACACTGCCATGACTACTGCCAAAGTACTACTGAAAGAATTTTTCCCCCGCTACGGCCTTTGTCGAATTTTATGGAGCGACAATGGCCCCCACTTCATAGCTGAAGTTATCCAACTAATCCTGAAGGGGTTGGGGGTAAAACAAAGATTCCACTCAGTCTTCCACCCCCAATCTGCTGGCCTGGTTGAACGACACAACGCTACACTGAAACTGAAACTGTCGAAAATAGTGGCCACCACAGGACTTAAGTGGCCAGATGCCCTTCCACTGGCATTACTATCGATGCGCTCCACTCCCACTAAGCACCACTTGACCCCCTACGAAGTTGTGTTTGGCCGGCCTATGAACCTCTGGACTGCCCCCAAACCGACCTCCATTCACGACGTCCCCGACGTCCTGCTGTCAGATTATTTATGCAAATTAACTAAAACGTTGTCTGTCATTCATCAACAGGTGCAGCAGGCCATCCCCGATGCTTCCAGGGGTCCCGGTCACGATATCCAACCGGGGGACTACATCCTAATCCGGAACTTTCAACGAGCAAAGAGTCTGGAACCCCGGTGGACGGGCCCCTGGCAAGTACTGATCACCACTCGGACGGCTCTTCGAGTGGAGGGGAAAAAGAACTGGCTACATGCGCACCACTGCAAGAAGGTTTCCTCGACCCTGGCCACGACAGACAACGTCAGCACCCAAGAAGAGCTCCTGAACAAAGACCGACCATCACTGAACTGCTATCCTGATACCGAGGCACTTGAACTTGCAAAACACTCTGATCCCACTGTGCCATCTCGAGAAGGGTATTTCCTGCGTCGAAAGGAGGGAGCTTCGGCTAAGTAGGCCACTGACTAAGTTAAAAATCTCAGAACGGTGACCCAAAGCAACCAAGGGTTACCCGGAGAGAAGCTAAACAAAGTCTGTGGTTCTGCCCACTACGGAGCACCTTGAAGATGAAGATGATGGAAGCGCCAGATAAGAAGATGATGGAAGCGCCAGATAAGAAGACGTCGGAAGCAACAGGAAATACCCACTACAGGAATCCAAAGACTGACAATTTGCACAAATCAAAGACAATCGCTTTCTTCATTGTCTTCCTCTTTTGCCTCCTCCTCATGACTTCCTTCTGGATCTTGGAGGAAAGCACGCCCGCTCACCAAATGTTGCCAACCACTGTCCAGCCAACCACGAAAGAGCACCACCTGATCACCCTTTCACCTCAGCTCCGAGAAAGGCGTAGGGAGTTCTGGAACAATTCCTTCGTACAACTGTTGCACCAGCACAACCTTGCTGCAAATGCCACGAACTGCTGGATCTGTGGGTTGCTCCCACATGCTACCGGACACTCCATCCCCTTCATCCCTTCTCCTTTCTCAGTTCACGGCTCCTGCCTCGCCTGGTTGATCCTCATGCAGGAAAGCCACAAGGACAACGCCACTTCTGGTCAAACAGTGTCACACTTCTACTATGGGTTCTGGCTGAACAAAACAGGAAAGCCCTTTTGTCCTGCAATTTCAGGTTCAACCTTCCTCACGAACATCCCTGCCAAAGAAAGGGTCGAAATGCAAGTGCTCCACAATCCAGCCAGACCCACCTTCTCCCACCTGCGGAAACAAACGGCTGCCACCCTGACCGTGGCCCTGTCTGTCATCAATGTCACAGGACTCGTATGCCTCGAAGGACAAGGAACGCAGCTGGTGGGTCACAGTTCTTGTCGCATCACCAAAACATTGGTCTCAGCTGACCCCCCCTCCTTTGTTGCTTCCCCGAATATGTACTTTGTTTGTGGCACCCAAGCTTACACTTGGCTCCCAAGAGGCTGGAGGGGTACGTGCTACATCGCCTTCATTCTTCCTCCCACGTATGTGGCTCCAGCCAACCACCACCGGCAAAAGCGCGCCGGAGATGTTGAACAAGCCGACTCCACCGGAGCACAGTTCCTGGATGCAGCAAAGCGACTTGTTCCTCTGTGGGGACCAATGGCAAATAGCCGCGCTATCCGACACCTGACTCAGGCATTAGAAACAACCATTAACATCACCGCTGGCATCCTCGCCAACAACACGGCTGAGCTTCAGGCCGTCCGCCTGGTGGCTCTTCAAAAACCGTCTTGTTCTAGATGTGGTTCTGGCCGATCGCGGAGGTGCATGCCGCATCATCGGCTCCAGCTGTTGCACCTACGTGCCAGATAACTCACCTTCAGACTACAAAGCAATCGAACACCTCCACAGACTGTCCTCGGAGGTTCACCAGGAGCAGGAAGGATGGTCGCTTGGAGGCTGGTTCTGGGACACTTTGAAGAACTGGGGATGGAGATTGTTCACGTTTTTATTGATACCAATCATGATACTGTGTGGGTGTTGCTTAGGTATTCAATGTTTACCATCTTTATGTGCACTCATTTCCAACTGTATGTGCCCAAAGACTTTGAACTTTAAAACTGAGCACATGAGTCCCCTATACGAGATAGAGGTGCGTGGTCTCATGGGGATCGATCCGAACTGACAAGCTGGCGAGACATGTTAAAGGGAGGACTGTGGAATTTTAGTTCGTGTACTAAACATTATCTACGCCATCTTGCAGACTCACGTACGAGCATACACGACAGCCATTTTAGGTACCATGGTCTCCCTGTTCACGATCGCCCGTCAGCACACTTCCCTGAACCTTGCAAGTCTTCCCCGCACACCCTGGCTGCCCCCGCACTCACATGCACAAGTCATGAACCCTCCCCTCCCATGACTCTGTCTCAAGGAATCACACCCTGCGCCTGACCAACACCTCCTTTCCGTCCATGAATACCCCTCCTTTGATGACCCCTTCCTCTGAGCCCGACTGCCTGTACGAACCGCTGGTCATCCTTTAGCCCGAGGATACAGTTTATTGCCCATTACTGTATGCACTCGCCTCTCCTGAAAGGAGCCACTATTGATCACGACCTCCCCATCCCCTGAGATTCGATCAGGCGCACACATTCCAAAGGAATCGGCAGAACACTCAGCTGCGTGATAGCCCCTCCCAATCATATGAGGGGAAAGGGCCTCTACTGTTGTCATGTGTTGGAATGGGCCGGAACTGGGGGGGTGCCGGTGATGTCATTCTCATACTTCACAATGTCCCTGTTGTAATAAAGGACGTTCACATGTCTTAAACCAGTGTATAAAAGACCAGGTCTCAGAGAGGTTGAGAGAGCACCTCGAGACGATACCTTGTTGTCCGATCTGATGTGTTCCACTCCGTCGGAATAAAACTTGTTTCCTGTCTTCCTGTCTCCAGCGCCTGCCTCTTTATTGAATAACTTCGTATGGTATTAGAGGCGTTTTACGCCGGGCAAATTTAACTTAGGAAACATCTACTGAAATCGCCTGACCATTTTTGAATTGATCTTTATCAACGGCACTACCCGGGGCTCGAGTCAATGTGGTGCCCAGGTAGTAGTTGAACAACAACGGCCTACAGGGTCCTGCTCACAACCCCGGAGTTAACTTTCGGTTTCGTTTTTGGCTCCTCGGCCTTCTCCTATCTCAAGACCGCTCTGGCAGCCCGGGTTGCAGTCTGCCCCCGCACCTCCACTGTATGATCGCCACCGAGTGTCTCTGGTCGTGTGACATCTGGCTGGAACTTGTTTTTGGAGATCCCGGTGGGTGAATCGAAAGTCATTTTTACCAGGTCTCGAAGGCCCCTCAGGGGCGTGACACCCAATATGGTGGCCAAACCCGACAGCGAGAAACGGAAGACCAGGACCGTTCACTGGGGGGGCGCTATTCAATCGAATGTCATGGATCGCTACACTCATCCTAAGGGATCCCCCGGTGGTACGAGTAGGTCCCTGGGAGATGCGGGAGACGACTCAGCAGCTGTCGATGATTTGACCCTGCATGATGTCATGGGCGCCATTGCCAGTATGAAGACCTCTATCGACCAACAATATGAGGCTCTGGCCCTAAAGCTTGACACTATGGCAATCGATGTCAACTTGATCAGGGCGGACTTATCAAAGATTAACAAAAAAGTCAAATCCTTGGATTTAAAGACCTCTAGCCTTACGACTGATGTATCCGATTTACAGATGGAGGTTCGCAATCTACGATCCTCCAATCATCTCTTTTCTCGCCGGCTGGAGGATTTTGAAAGTCGGGCCAGACGCAACAACGTACGTATTATTGGGGTCCCTGAAAAAAAACGGAAGAACCAGCCGTGGATCTCCTTGTTGAAGACCTCATCCTAAATCATCTTGCCCCCAAAGGCCTGAGCAACTTCTTTGCGGTGGAACGCGCGCACAGAGTGCCGGGCGGGAAGTCAAAGCTGGGCGCCCCTCCGCGTCCTATCATCGCCAGAATTTTTAACTTTAGAGATAGAGACGCTATCCTGCAGTCATCGCGGGTGGGCGGCCCTACGAAGTTTGAAAACACTACGGTGAACTTCTACCCAGATTTCACCCAGTTCGTTCAGAAACAAAGGACAAAGGATGGGGTTTCAGGGGGTGAAGCGACGACTGAGAGACATGGGCATGAAATACGCGATGCTTTTTCCAACTCGGCTGCGTGTAGAGTACGAGGATCGGACATTTTTCTTTGACCGCCCTGAGAGAGTGAGTGATTGGCTCGATACGTTGCCTATGCAGCGTGATCGCTCAGAACATTCCGAAGGAGCCGAAGGCGGCCCGATGGAGCAGGAATGAGCAGTGGTTTCTGATTTCCAGACATTGTGCACAACTGGCAGCTGTGGTTCGATGACTTTTACACTTGCACTACTTGTGGTGGGTTACCCAGAGGTGGCGGGGGGGTGGGACTCTTTCCTCCTCCGGGTTTCTTTTTGTAGACTACTTTAATGTTAGGGCGACAGGCACACTGCAAGTTGGGGTGGCTTTTGAGTCTAACGCAGGGGTGCAGGGTGGGGGGGTGTTCTGTGTATTTCTTGGGGGGGTGTTTGGGTGTGTTTCATTTTGTTTCAAGGCAACGCATTGTTTGACTTTTGGATCTGGGTGTTGTGCTCGCTGTGGGGTAGATGCTGCACTTATTTCCTGGGATGGGGGTAGGGGGTTGAAGTTATTGTGCTGGAATGTTAACGGGTTGGGGATTAGGATACAACGTGGTGTAGTATTGCAGCTATTAAGACGCCTCTCCCCTGATGTAGTGTTACTGCAAGAGACACATTTGATCGGAAATACATGCCATGCTATGAATCGGCGAGGTTATTGCCTTGTGGCACACTCTGGATTCACTACTGGTTCTAGGGGGGTGGGTATCCTAGTCAGGGGTTCCCTCCCCCTGGAGGTAGACAACATAATCCTTGATGACAGGGGGCGCTATGCTGCTCTCACTGGTAGATGGGAGGGGAAAACTGTCTCACTGCTTTCCATATATGTTCCTCCTGGCCTGCAGACTACGACCTTTGCTGATTTGGGGAGAGTAATTTTGGTGCTTCCGGTAGGCATCCTGGTGATGGGTGGAGATTTCAATTCTGTCGTCTCCGGTGGGGAGGACCGTTACCCCCCCAGAGATCTCACGGGATCACAGTCTTGGTTGGGTGGCTTTCTGGAGATGCTGGGACTGGTAGATTGTTGGAGGCTACTGGATCCGGGACAGTCGCAATACACCTTCTACTCTGGTGCTCACGGTAGTCTCTCTAGACTTGATTATTTCCTGATGCCGGCAGCGCAGGTCTCTTCAGTCAGGGAAGTCAGACATCTGGCTAGGGGTATTTCAGATCACTCCCCACTGTGGCTTTTGATGGACATAAAGATGGGGGCAGAGGGTCGCATAGCCCGATTAATCCTTGGTATCTCCGTGACCCCAAAACCCGAGCAGAGTTGGTCAAGTCTCTGGATCATTATTTTGCCAAGAATGTGGGGTCTGTGTCCTCTTCTGTTTCACTGGCGGAGGCTTTCAAGACGGTTATTCGTGGCCAGGCACTGTCGTTAATTGATGGCACCAAGAAAAGCTAAAACGAGGCGGTAGTCCGCCTCGAAACCGAAATAGCCGAGCTGGAAGGGGATTTGGAGTTGGGTACCACTCATGACAAGATTCATCTCCTTAGTCTCAAACAACTTGATTACAGGGCGTTGGTAACGGATGCTGCTAAAGTTATGAGTAGAGAGCAGCAGGGACGTTTATATGATGTGGGAGATAAGGCTGGGAAATTGATTGCTTGGTTGGATAGAAAGGAGAGGGCGAGTCGTGTGGTCCCTGTGGTTGAGAGAGTGGATGGAGTGAGAGTGACTGACCCTGCCGAGATTGTGGAGTGTTTTGCGGAACATTTTCAAAAAGTGTATTCCCCAGTGTCCGATAGACCAGAGGAAGACTCACATCTGCTGTTACGAGACATTGCGTTGCCTTGCCTGTCGCATTCAGATAGGGAACTGATGGATGCAGCACTCTCAGTTGACGAGGTGGCGACTGCTATTTGTTCCGTGCGCTCGGGGAAAGCTATGGGCCCTAATGGTCTCCCCATTGAGCTTTACAAGCTGCGTCCCGACAAAATGGCACCGTATCTTCGTTCTATGTTCCTGGAATCGTGAGACATTGGCTCCCTCCCTCATGATCAGCGACTTGCGACCATTGTGGTGATTCATAAGGAAGGGAAGCCGCGGGATCGCTGCGCATCTTATAGGCCTATTTCGCTCCTAAATGCGGAGCCCACGATCCTCGCGAAATTGCTGGCAAACCGTTTGATAAAAGTGATCAGCGACCTGATCCATCCGGATCAGTCCGGTTTCATTCCACATCGTAATACAGCATTGAACTTGCGGCGCTTGCATGGCGTTCTTGCGAGAGCAGCGTCACTGCGTGAACCGGCCTTATTGGCTTCCCTGGATGCTACGATGGCCTTTGATACATTGGAATGGCCGCATCTCTGGGCCGCTCTTGCAAAGTTCGTTTTTGGTCCTGGTTTCATCGGCTGGGTAAAACTTTTGTATGAGGAACCACTGGCTCAGATTGTGGTGAATGGTCGGGTTTCTAAGTCCTTTATTCTGGGGCGGGGCACGCGGCACGGGTGTCCGTTGTCCCCGCTTCTTTTTGCCCTCGCCTTGGAACCCCTGGCTGCTTGGCTGCGGTGGGAGCCATCGATGAGGGGTATTCGGTGGACCCCGGATTTTGAGGACCAAATATTGCTCTATGCAGACGATATTTTGTTGTATCTCACGTTGCCTCGAAAGTCGTTCATTGTATTGTTTGATGTCTTGAACTCGTTCGGGAAGAACTCCGGCCTTGTGATTAATTGGACCAAGTCCTGTGTCTATGTACTCTCGGGTGACACTCCTTTTTTGCCGCGCGGTTGTCCCATACAAGTGGCGCAGACGGGATTTAAGTATCTGGGCGTCTTTATCACGTTAGACCCCGTGGTCCGTTATGATCGTAATCTGCTTCCCCCGCTCCAACGGTTAAAATCCGACGTCGTGGCTTGGCGCAGATTGCCATTGTCCCCTCTTGGGCGTGCAGCTCTTTTCAAAATGATGTCTTTGTCGTGGTTTTTATACGCACTTCAGGACACATTTGATGTCATTCCGACGAGCTATTTTTGGGAGGTGGAAAGTTTGCAGAGACAGTTGATATGGGGCGGGCGTTCGCGTATCGCCCTCGCCAAGCTTACGCTTCCCTGGTATGACGGTGGTATTGCACTTCCGGATATAAGGCAATACTATTGGGCCTCCCAGCTGGGAGCAATTAATCATGGAATGTACGGTCCTGCGTTAAATCCTGCATTTGAGATGGATTAGTGGCTGCTGCCGGGTGGCAATTATAACAGGGCGCTTTATTCCAAATCTGCTGGGAAGAAACTTTCGGGACCCACTAAGATAGCGGTAGGAGTGTGGCAATGTGCGAATGCGGTAATGGGAAGGAGAGATCGACTGACTCGAGCGACCCCGCTATATGCATCAGAAAGACTGGGCAGCCTGTGGAAGACGAAAGGGTTCGAGAAGTGGGATATGATTGGTATTTGCAGGGTGAGTGATATCTGGGCCAAAGATATGGTTAAGACCTTTGAAGAGTTGAAAGTAGAGTATGAGCTGAGTGACAAGGAGTTCTTTTGTTATGCACAGATTCGCCACACGTTGAGTTCGGTCTTTCCTGCAGGTATCGCTATCCCGGAATCATCTCCACTTGAAGATCGGGTGCTTGACGGATACGTTCCCGACAGCACTATTTCTCTGATATATAAGAAATTGATTAATGATCGAATTGACTTGTTGCTCCGACTTAGAGAGGTTTGGACCAGTGACGGTCTGTAGTTGGATGACGAGGATTAGCAGTCGGCGATATCCTCACCAAAGGAGGTCGCGATTCCCGATCGTCTCCGCCTCGTACAGCTCAAGATCCTGCACCGGATTTATGTGACAGGCCCTCACCTGATTCGTCTGGGATATTCTGTGGATGGATTGTGTAAGCGTGGATGCGGTTTTATTGGTACTTTCCTCCACATAATTTGTGAATGTCCGGAAGTGGTAGTGTTCTGGAGTCGAGTACATGCTGTGATGGAAGAAGTCACAGGTATGGCGCTGTTGCCTGAAGCTAGGCATTGTTTGCTGAATGTTTGGGAACCGACTGACTATGATGTGGCGCAGACTCAGTGGGGGACCCTTGGGAATATGGTTGCCAAGAGAGATATTGCGCAGTTGTGGGGCTCCCAGATACCGCCCACAGTCCTGGCATGGAAGGAGAACATGGACTGGTGTATGTTCAGAAAAAAGACGGTGTATGTGGCGCGTGGCAGACCTAAAAAGTGGGGTATAATCTGGGGCCAATGGAACTCCTACCGGGGCGGATGCTCCAGATGTTCCGCTTCCCCCTGACCTGACATTCCTAACGATGTTTTAGCTTTAATGTTTATGACTCTGATTTCCCCCCTGCCCCACCCCCCCTTGCACTGATGATTTGTATCAAATTGTAATGCACTTCCTTCCTCTCTGAGCGTATATCTAGCTGTATTGTCTTTATTGCCTTGTTTGTTTATGTTTTTCATGATAATAAAAAGAAATTTAAAAAAACAACAAAAAAAAAACAACAAAGAAAACCACCTTGCACTTCTTCAGGTCCACTGGTCAGATCAGGCATCAAGAACACTCTGACAGGTAAGGCCATCTGAAGGGAGGTGGCTGGCGGGGTAGGAGCTCTGCTGCAGTACTCCTATGCGGCCACCATCTTGCTTTCCCCTTGCTACATTGTGTGATTGTTTATCATTTACAAATATATTTAAAAAGTCATTCAAGATACACACTGGGAGGGGTCAGGTTTCCTATTCTAACTCTAGTCAGGGGTTTCCTCCGAAAAGGTGCTGGATACTGGCAGGGTGCAGATTTACTATTCTAACTTCAGGCTTTACCTCAGTGAAAGTGCTGGACACTGTGAGGTGGCACATTTACTATATTAACTCCAGTTAGGACTTACCTTAGGAAAGGTGCTGGACACTGGAAGGGGGCATCTTTACTATTCTAACTCCAGTCAGGGCTAATCTCAGGGAAGGTGCTGGACACTGTGAGGCTCCTAATGTCAGGCAAGGCCACTGGTTTTCAGTCTTCGTTGCCTAGCGGTTAAAAACCTTCAAATCAACCTCACTCTATATTATTTCCGTGTATTGCACTCAGGGTGCATCAGGAGGTGCCTGGCTCCCGCACCGAGGGCTTTTTCTTGGCGTCACTGTTCTTTTCCTTGTATCGCATGCCTTCGTGCATCTGGTGGTGCCTGGCTCCTGCACCATGGGCGCCATGTTGGTTTGGTAACTTCAACATGCATTTACTGACTACTGTGTTATGCATCACTTGTTTTTTAAATTGTAATTATCTAATGTTTTATTTTAAATGAATATTATGCCGGGCTCGCAGGGGGCCTGCAAGTCGGACTTGTGGTAGCGGTGTTCCTTTTGTTTTATCTTATTTGAGCCACATTGCCCCATTACTATATTTAGTGTACTCATTGCGCTTGCTATACCCTGGCACGCCTCTTTCATGGGGGAGTACTTAAGACACACTAGAGCACATCCGCGCAGCTCCTAGTGTCAGGTAAGGCTACTGGCTTTCAGTCTCCATTGCCTAACGGTTACAAACTTTAAAATCAACCTCATTGTATATCATTTCCTTGTATTGCACTGGTATACAACCTTTACAACGAAACTTTTACAACGAACTACCATTACAATGCAACTTTTACAACGCAAACCATTATAACGCATAGCGCTGGGGGGCGCTCTAGGATAGGGAATATGTTTAATGTACTATCCAACACCTTCCCTACTATCCACAGGGACTGAAGTTGGAATAGTAAATTAAACTATTCACTATCCAGCGCCTAAAAGCATTATGCGTTGTAATGGTATGCGTTGTAAAACTTGCGATATAAAGGTAGGCGTTGTAAAAGTATGCGTTGTAACGTCATACATCATGTGCATCGAGAGGTGCCTGGCCCCCGCACCAAGAGTGTTACTGTAGCCACTTTACTTTTCCTTGTATCACACAAGTCTTCGTGCATCAGGAGGTGCCTGGCTCCTGCATCGAGGGCTTTTTCTTGGAGTCACTGTTCTTTTCCTTGGATCGCATGTCTTAGTGCATCGGGAGGTGCTTGGCTTCTGCACTGTGGGTGCCATGTTGGTTTGGTAACTCCCTTGTTTTAAAATTTTAAGTGGCTAATTTTGTTTTATTTGAAATTTATATTACGGTAGGCTCGCAGGGTGCCTGCAAGTCGCACTTGGGGTAGCGATCCCTGGTTTTTTATTCTTATTTGAGCCACATTGCCACATTACTATATTTACTGAGCTCAGCATGCTTGCTATACACTGGCATGCCCCTTTCATGGAGGAGTAAGCGAGAGTACTTAAAACACACTAGAGTGCGTCTGTGCGCAGCAGACGTGCTGTTGGCGCACCAAAGGCAAGCCCGTCTGCTCTCGGATCGCCCTCAGCGCCAGTCACCTGGCCGGGCCTCTCCAGATTTCAGCCAGCTATTACATCATTCCAGCGAGGACCTCCACGCACTAAATCCTAACGGTAAGTCCGCAGCCTGCCTCCACATATCTGTTGATACACATGCTACGACTTGAACACTGCTCTGCCCTGCAAGTAACATCTCACTCCCTAGTCTTTTTAAAGACACGTACCACGCGTGCACTGGTGTCCAGGACAGCATCTATAGCAAGCTGGTACCTAATCAGGCCTCACCATCTACTTAATTCTAGATGTTTAGTTAAGCACAGTCTTGACGGCCCAGTCTTTATAGAAACAAATCATCTAGACTGCATATTCATTACCAAATCCTGGACAGACGCTGCTTCCGGCCCTAGTTTGGCAGAAGCCACACCTCCTGGCTACACCATAAGTACTCTGAAAAGAGTAGGTAAAAGAGGAGGCAGATTGGCTATCATATATTGGGACCACATTAAAGCCTCCTTTTCAATGAAGCCCTCATTGGATTGTGAAGCTTGTATTTTAGTCTTTAAATAACATCACATTTTGATTTTAAAGGCATTGTCCCGTATCGGCCTCCTGGGCACAGGGGATCTTTTATTCCAAATGCCTGTTCTTTGCTTGAAGATGAAATATATTCTTCAAATTTCACCATTATGGGTGATTTCAATTTTCATCTAGAAAATGCCACATATTCAGACTCAGCACACATTATTAAAACACTTGAGAGTCTGGGCCTAAGCCAGTTGGTGGAAGGACCCACTCACTTTGCAGGTCATCTCTTAGATGGTATCTTTTCGAACCACCCTCTTCTAATTTTTCAGGGGTCCCTGTGCCTTACTTGGTCCGATCATTCAGCAGTCCTCTTCAATCTCATTATCTTCCTTAACAAGATGACCAGTAACTCTAAGGTTAAACCCATAAGGTTTTGTGTATGGCACAAGTTGGACCCTTTGTTGTTTCAAGAACATCTTGCTTCTTCTCAGCCTGTTTACCAAGATGATTTAAACGCTAGTACTGCTTCATTCACTAGCTGGCTGCTATCAGTGGGCTCATCACTTGCTCCAGAAATTTCTTAAGCTCCCTTGTTGAGCCTGCCTCTCTGCCCCCTGGTACTCAGACGCACACAGAGCTCAACAAGCTAATTTGTATACAGCAAGAACATCGATGGTGCAAAGAGAGACCCTGGGAAAAAAGCGAATACAAAATATGCCTAGCTCACTAGGAAACCCTCTTGATATAGGAAAAATCAGCCTACTACACTAGCAAAATATTCAAAGCAAAACATGTGTCCAAAGAACTCTTTAAAATAGCTAGGAATCTATCTTCCCCAACTTACCCAAGACATCAAGCAGCCAGGAGCTATGTGATAAAATTGCCACCCACTTTCAGAATAAAGTTGAACAGATCTTCCACAGTGGCGTGTCAACTCAGTCTACACAAGCTTCACCTGGAATCTTCCTCTGTTGACTGTTCAGTTCCGCCCTCTTTCCCCTGTTTCGAGCCCATTTCCTTTAATCAAGTCTTGGATTTTCTCCATTCAACTAAGTTGCGATCCCCTCTGGATCTGTGTCCTGTTTCTATTTTTAAGATGATCCCTGACCTTATGCAGAAAATCCTACAGTCCTGTTCAATCTCATTTTCAAAGCTGCTATTTTTCCTTCCACTTGGAAAATGGCCTCCGAACTACCTCTGCTAAATCTGTATCCAAATGAACCTTATAACTATAGGCCAATTGCCAGGCTACCATTTCCAGCTAAATTAATTGAAAAGGTAATGAATCGTCAAATATCTTCCTTTAAGAGGAGGAGCCTAGCCTGCAGCCATGATGGCCGCCTAATCCTTCGGCTCCGCCGATCTTCTCGCTTCCCTCCCGCCCCGCGACCTGTCCTGGCATTGATCCTGATCTTGAGTGCTATTTTCGGGCGCGGGAGGGGACCCCGACTCCGCTGGTGTGTCTCTTTCGCTGCTCCATGCGGTAACAACGGCGGGACGCCCTCGCCTTCTCCCGAACGCTGCCCGGCGTGGACGGGTCTTTGTTCTCCGGGTGCGGCCGCCATCGCACACAACAACAGCGGTCGCTGTGGTCGGCACCGGACCGGCCGACGGAGTGCAGCGGCTGCATTCAGTGTTTCTCATCTCACCGCTCTGCTCCTCTATACGGAGGGGATACATTGGCGGCGATTGCAACAATGTTTCACCGCCCGGGCTCCTGTATGCCTTTGTATGCCTCTGGTCTCCCTCCGTGATCCAGGGGGAGCCATTTTGAAGACGGAGCCACCGGAGCTCGTTTTTCACGATCCCGGGCTACAATTGGTGACATGGCTGCTACAGTCGCCGTGCTTGTGCCTGCTTGGTGTAACATGGGCGGTGTTCCCCTCGTGCCCCCGGACCGATGGTGTTCTACAGAGTGCGGGCGTGGTCCACTGCTTGGTGATGGTACCATGCACGGCCAGTCTTGTGGGCTGCTCCAAGTTTCCGAGCCCCGTGTGCGTAACTCTGTTGCATCCTCCCCTCCTGAGGCGCCAGTGCGGATTATGGACATTCTGAGTGCCCTGGATGATTGTCGTACTACTTTGTGTGCCGCGGCCTGTGACCTAGGGCGCAGTCTGGATGCTGTTCTCTCTGTTGTGCCCTTGCCTGCCCACGCACATTGGCGACGACGTGGCGCTGAGCCTCATCCTGTGCCCGACTTATGTGGACTGCCTGGCCAGGTGTGCCCGGAGGTGCCGGTGGTCTGCGCTCTCGATACCCCCTCGATGCTGTCAGCGACGGGGATGCAACGGTCTGATGTCTGGGTGCTTGCTCAGTGTGTGGGGTCTCGTCCACGGACGCCATCTTTGGATACTCCATTATTGATGATTAGAGGCGCTTCCTACGCTCTTCTGCGGCCGCTGCTACCGCCCGGGCCGGGTGGCCTGTTCCAGTGTGAGGTCTACATTTCTATCGCTGTTGCACGCAGGACATTGGATTGGACAGACTTTCTTGGACAGCGCTCTGATTTACTGGGATCACACGGTTTGTTTGTCCCACTCAAGATGGCTACTGTGCTGCTGGACCACGTCGAACTTCTAGATCGCAGGGGCCAGGGCTGAACTTTCCCTCTCAATCACCGTGATACCGTATACTGTTGGGACTTGAGGTGATGAACGGTACTGTGAAGCTGGACTTTGTCGTAATGCCGGGCGGCGGGGGGTGGGGTGGGGGTGTCTCCTCCTATGCTCAGACTGTTGTTGCTCGTGCCGCTGGGGTGTTGATGGATAGCCGGGGATGTTATACATTCAATTTGTATTGATGGTGGGGTCCAGGGTTGGGCGGCCCGAGTATTGAATCCCGAGAGCGGGTCTGTTTCTCTCCTCCTCCGCTCTTTTTATATAATTTCCCTACTGTGGGGCAGTTCCGGGGCGACAGGCACGCTGTTAGTGGGTTGGCCGTAGCCATTACAGGGGTGCTGGGTGGTGGGTGCGGGGGGGGTTTGTTATTTTAGTTTGTTTTGTTCTATGGTCCCTATCGCTCTTTTCCGTCTTTGGGAGGGTTCTTTCCTCTTAGTGGGGTTGGCTGTTTCGGGGTCTCGCAACCTTTTTCTTCTTGTGTTTCAACGGATCTTTGATTCCTGTTCCTGGGATGGGCTTCCTGTGATTACGCTTTGCACTGTTATTGTGTGTATTGCTGCCTATTGTTCCTGTATAGTTGCTGCATGTATGGCCCACCTTTACCTGTATATGGGGTACGCCCCTCTTGCTGCGTTTCTTTTGGGTCCCTTAATGTAAGGTGTGTACTCCTTCCTGTTGCAGCCCCCTCGCTTCCTTTTGCTTTAAAAATGTAAAACCTCCTATCCTGAGTTGCGCGCCCCACAGTCGTTTCTGGCATCCTTTGCAATATCCTGATTGTATATTGATATACTGTTTTCCATTATTTCTCGTCTATTTTTGCGGCCGGCCATGATGGTTGTGGGCCTGCGCATGTATCTCCTGTTTTTGTCTCAATAAAGGTTTTAAAAAAAAAATAAAAAATATCTTCCTTTATCCAAACATCGGGCCTCCTCCACAATACACAATTCGGCTTCTGCCTTGCTAAAAATGGTAGAGGAAATCAGAGAAGCAATTGATGCTGGAGGTCAAGCTACCTTGATCCTATTGGATCTCTCGGCGGCCTTTGATATGGTTCATCACGGTATCCTCTTAGACCGCCTTTCGTCAATAGGAGTGAAGGGGGCAGCACTAACAGATAGGGTGCAATATGTAGAACTAGATTCCTTAACTTCCAAGTCCTTTTCAATCCCTTGTGGAGTTCCGCAGGGGTCCTCTGTCAGGCCAACTGTATTTAACATTTATGTCACTAAGCTGTCCTCAATAATTATATCTTTTGGGTTCACGCTGGTATCCAATTCGGACAATACGCAAATTGTTGTTTCCATATCTAAAGAAGACACAAATGCTAATAACTGCTTCCATGACTGCATGCTAGCAGTTAGCATCTAGATGGGCCAGGACTGTCTAAAACTAAACTCAGATAAAACAGGTTGTTCCATTTGAAAACAATCCCTCTTTCTAGTCTCCCTCCTAGTAGCCGGAAGACCTGGGCTCACTCCCTATTCCTGCCACAAAAGTAAGACATTTGGGAGTTATCATGGGCTATAGACTTACCTTTGGAGATCAGGTTCATTCAGTTACTTCCTCAACATTTCTTATCTTATGAATGTTCCTGCTCTTCATACCGCCAGATGCCTGGAAATCCATAGTGTCCTCGCTCATTCTGTCCAGACTAGACTACTGTAACAGTCTGTACTTGCGCATGCAGCAGCAATATCTTCACAGGCTTCAGGTTTGCCAGTACGCGGCTGCTAGACTTCTTTCTGAAACTCCTTAATTCTGTCCCATTTAACCTGTGATCATGGACCTCAGTTGGCTCCACGTCATAAAAAGAATTAAATACAAAGTATTCTGTACAACCTATAAGGCTTCCCAAAATGTGGGTCCTGCCTTCGTCAGGCGAAAACTAGTCTGGGATCTTCCCAGCAGAACTCTTCGATCCTCCAGGGCAAAGTTCCTGATAGTCCCCAGATAAAAAAAAGCCAACTGGGGATGCTGAATTTTCTTCTTGGGCGCTGCTAAAACCTGGAATTCTTTACCACTTTCCATTCATTCCTCCTCTAGTCTCCTGGTACACAGTCAAAATATTGAGTATTACATTTCGACCTACCAAAATATCGTGTTTTAAATTTCGAAGGTACAGAATATCGATGTCAAGAATATCGTAGGACAGAATATCGACCCTAAGGTAAGTAATATCGAATTTATTTATATCGATGTAAGTAATATCGAATTTATATATATCAGTGTAAGTAATATCGATGTAAGTAATATTGATGTAAGTAATATCGATGTCAGAAATATCGATTTTTTAATAATGTTTTTGTGTTTTATTATGTATATGTTATATGTTTCTGTTAAATATTTAAATTAATTTATATTATATGTGTATTATTTATATATATTAATACATTTATTTTTAAGTAAATTATATGTTTTAGTACTGGAGCGGGTTGTGGGTTTATAGGGGCATAGGGTGGGAAGTAATTTAATTGTAATTAATTAATTATTTTTTAATGTATACATTATTTTGTAATTAGTTATTAATTGGCAATTAATTATTTTAATTGATAAATTAATTATTTAATTGGTAATTAATGTTAATTTTTATACAATTTTATGTTTTAGTACTGGAGCGGGATGTGGGTTTATAGGGGAATAGGGTGGGAAGTAATTTAATTGTAATTAATTAATTTTTTTATGTATAAATTAATTTCTAATTAGTTATTAATTGGCAATTAATTGTTTTAATTGATAAATTAATTATTTAATTGGTAATTAATGTTAATGTTTATTAAATTTTATGTTTTAGTACTGGAGCGGGTTGTGGGTTTATAGGGGAATAGGGTGGGAAGTAATTTAATTGCAATTAATGAATATATTTTATGTATAATTTATTTTGTAATTAGTTATTAATTGGCAATTATTTATTTTAATTGATAAATTAATTATTTTATTGGTAATTAATGTTAATTTAAATTAAATGTTATGTTTTAGTACTGGAGCGTGTTGTGGGTTTATAGGGGTATTGGGTGGGAAGAAATTTTAATTGTAAAAATGTTTTGTTATGGATAATTAATGTATTAATTAATTATTAATTGGCAATTAATTATTTTAATACATAATTAATTTATTTAATTGGCAATAAATTTTTGCAATTTGTAAATATTTTTTATTCAGTAGAAAAATTCATTATTTAATTGGTAAACATTTAAAAAAAATGTATTTTGTATATTGTTTCTTTATTGTTTTTTAATTGTGATTTAAATTTAAAAAATATATATTATTTTGATGATAGTTTATTTTGTTATATTTATTTTTTGTTGAGTAATATTTAATGATTATTATTTATTGGTGTTTGTTGTTAATTTATTGTCAATTAATTATGCAATTGGTATTGGTTTTATTAATTATTAATAGTTTTTTATTGATGTTGATGTATTAAAAAAATTAATTATACATTATTTCAAATATAAACATTATTTATAAGTATGTTAAAATAAAATTCTACGCTATTAAACGCTTTCCCTACTGTGGCACCCTTTGGAGTTGGAATAGTAATTTTTCCCCCTTCGCTATCCAAAGCTTTTCTTACTGTTGCACCCTCTGGAGATGGAATAGTAATTTTTCCCCCTACGCTATCCAACACTTTCCCTACTGTTGTACCCTGTGGAGTTGGAGTAATAATTTTTACCCGTACCCTATGCAACGCTTTCCCTACTGTTGCACTCACTTGAGTGGGAATAGTAATTTTTCCCCCTACGCTATCCAATGTTCTCCCTACTGTTGCACCCTCTGGAGTTGGAATAGTAAATTTTCCCCCTATGCTATCCAATGCTTTCCTTACTGTTGCACCCTCTGGAGTTGGAATAGTAATTTTTACCCGTACGCTATCCAACGCTTTCCCTACTGTTGCACTCACTGGAGTGGGAATAGTAATTGTTACCCAACCGCTATCCAATGTTCTCCCTACTGTTGCACCCTCTGGAGTTGGAATGGTAAATTTTCCCCCTATGCTATCCAATGCTTTCCTTACTGTTGCACCCTCTGGAGTTGGAATAGTAATTTTTACCCGTACGCTATCCAACGCTTTCCCTACTGTTGCACTCACTGGAGTGGGAATAGTAATTGTTACCCAACCGCTATCCAACGCTTTCCCTACTGTTGCACTCTCTGGAGTGGAAATAGTAATTTTACCCCCTGCGCTATCCAACGTTGTCCCTACTGTTGCAGCCTCTAGAGTTGGAATAGTAATTTTTCCACCTACGCTATCCAATGATTTCCCTACTGTTGCACCCTCTGGATTTGGAATAGTAATTTTTACCCGTATGCTATCCAACGCTTTCCCTACTGTTGCACTCTCTGGTATGGGAATAGTAATTTTCCCTCTACGCTATCCAACTCTTTCCCTACTGTTGCACCCTTTGGAGTTGGAATAGTAATTTTTACCCTTACGCTATCCAACCTTTTCCCTAATGTTACACTCATTAAAATGGGAATAGTAATTTTTCCCCCTACGCTATCCAACGTTCTCCCTACTGTTGCACCCTCTGGAGTTGGAATAGTAATTTTCCCCCCTACGCTATCCAACGCTTTCCTTACTGTTGCACCCTCTGGAGTTGGAATAGTAAATTTTACCCGCACGCCATACAACGCTTTCTCTACTGTTGCACTCACTGGAGAGGGAATAGTAATTTTTACCCAACTGCTATCCAACGCTTTCCCTACTGTTGCACTCTCTGGAGTGGGAATAGTAATTTGTCCCCCTACGCTATCCAACTCTTTCCCTACTGTTGCACTCTTTGGAGTTGGAATAGTAATTTTACCCGTACGCTAGCCAATGATTTCCCTACTGTTGCACCCTCTGGAGTTGGAATAGTAATTTTTACCCGTATGCTATCCAACGCTTTCCCTACTGTTGCATTCTCTGGTATGGGAATAGTAATTTTTCCCCCTACGCTATCCAACTCTTTCCCTACTGTTGCACCCTTTGGAGTTGGAATAGTAAGTTTTTATCCATACGCTATCCAACGCTCTCCCTACTGTTGCACTCACTGGAGTGGGAATAGTAATTTTTAACCACCCGCTATCCAACGCTTTCCCTACTGTTGCACTCTCTGGAGAGGGACTAGTAATTTTTCCCCCTACACTATCCAATGCTTTCCCTACTGTTGAATCCTTTGGAGTTGGAATAGTAATTTTTACTCTTATGCTATCCAACGCTTTCCCTAATGTTGCACGCTCTGGAGTTTGAATAGTAATTTTTACCGTTACGCTATCCAATATTATTTATATTTATTTATGTATTTAATATGTTACATAATGTTGTATTTAATTAATTTTTAAAATATTGAAAGTATATTTAATTGTTTTTAGTTATTAAACATAATTATTTATTATTAATTATGTTATTATTTTATGAGTGTTGATGTATTTTAATTTATAGTATTTGTTAATATTTTTTAATTATTTAAAAAAAATATAGATATTATTATTAAATAAGTATATGTTATATATTGAATGTTTAATTTTAATTAAATGTTTAATATTAAATAAGTATTATTTATTCATTTTAAACATTATAACATATTTTTAAATAAGTTTAAATTATATATAAGTATTATTTACTTAGTTTCACTTTTACAAAAAAAATCGATATTTTTTATTACGATATTTTTAACATCGATATTTTTTTTCTCAATATTTTTGTACTTACCATGTTGTACATATGGTGTCGATATATTTGCCTTCGATATTCCAGCGTCGATATTTTGTCTGTCGATATTCTGATCCTCGATATTCTGTCATAGATTCAGTCTCCTGGCTTTTAGGAAGGCCTTGAAGACTTGGCTTTTCTCCCACTAGTTTGCCCAGGTTTTGGTAATAGGAGCTAGCGCTGGGATGCCTTAGGTTAGCTGTGCGCTTTACAAAAACCCAATAACATCAACATTTACAATTCTAACTTCAGTCAGGGCCAACCTCATGAAAAGTGCTGGACCCAGGTAATCAAATTGGAAAACACATTTTAAAAAGGACATGCTTTTAAATAAATAGAATTCTTGAAGGATTCACAGACAAGACACATATTGGACACCTTTTTTTCTTATTTTATTCATCTTTAAAATTCTAAATGCTCAGAAAAAAACAGGCCTTCAGTCAGAACAAACAAACAAACTCTACAACTCATCACACAGAGAAGACAGAAGGTAAACTTGTCTTCCAGAGTTTGCTATCAAATCATCTTGAAGAAATCCTAACCCTTTTAAAAAAAAATTACTGCAACTTTCTGATCTCTGAGAATGAGTGGAGATATACTATTGCAAGATACACCTCACAGAATACAGACAGGTATTTTTGTTAACATGAAAATTAAATATATATTTTGAACAGCACAAATATCATGGAAAAGTCAAGACCAGCAGCATGTGCCCTTTCAAAGAGAGGACATAGAGTTCAGAAATATGGTGAGCATATTTACTGTAAAGAGAGACTAACTGAACCCAGGAGACCGTGGTGGTGTGGAGCAGCGTAATTTAGGCTCCACTCTTATACGTCAAAAACGTGCAATTATATATGTGCACCTGACATATTTACTGTGTGCCTAAATGATATTAACATGTGCAACACATTTAAATGCCTTTCTGTAATTTATTTACTGAAGAACTTAGAAATTTCTAAAGTGTACACAAATGTTCAATGTAGCATGAATCATGTATTCTTTACTCACGTTTTACATTTATACTTTAGGTTACATTTGCATATATTCTACAAGTTACTTTGAAAGTGTTATCATGCACGGTTTGCTCATCTATTGCATTTGTTTTAAGACTACATGTGCATGTATAGCCAGAAAACTGAAGTTCACTTTAAACGCTTAGTTAAAGTTATCCTGACAAGAGACCTTCATTTGAAATTTACTTTGCTTGGACAGCGTGTTTTTCTTTTACAGGTGCGTTCTCAAGCTTTCATTAGCTAGATGATAGGAGTATTGTTGTTTGAACTAGTTTCTTGATAGTAAGGCATGAGAAGAGAATCTTGGCAGGAACGTTGAGACGGAACGAACAGAGGATGCTGTCGCAGCGCTGGCGCTCGTTGCAAATTAACACACCGAGGCAGAGGTAGGAGATATACGTCTTCCTTTATTCCCTGCCAGCCTCACACTGGCTTACAGACTAAACTCCTCCCTATGACTCACTTCCTTTTCCTGTCGCCTGTCCTGTCCCATACAGAGGTCAGGCAGGACGACACTACATCTCCCCTGTTTTGCAGAGTCTGACTCCGTCTATATCTCTTCGACCAAACGTCGAGGCTTCCTGATTAAACGTTGCGGTCGTTCTCTGTGTCTTGTCACAGGACCGTGGCTATGAGGGCTGTGTTGATGTGTAGTTTCCACCATTCGCATGGGGCTGTGATGGTTTGGGTCACTGTTGTCACTCTGGTTGGACGAGTCACTTGAGAACGGGTTTGGCGTGGCATAATGGCCGCCACGTCGATTATATTTCCTGAAGTGCGAGATGTTTCGTGTTACTTGTTTGTGGTCAGCCTTGGCTGTGACCATGGTCCCTTTCTTCTTGGTGACCTGCATGGGAATGTCGAGGTATCGACTATCCGCCTTGGATCGCTGATCACTTCGCACTATTACCCAGTCTCCTTCTTGTATGTTGGAGTCTTTGGCATGTCTACGTTGATCGGCATATGTTTTCATTTGATGTTTCCGGGTATGATCAATGTCCACAAGGGTGTTGTGATCAACGGTGACTGTCCGTTGTTGTAGACCGTCGTTTACCATGGGCAGTCTTGTCCTGGGTGTCCTTCCTAGCATTACAGTTGCTGGGCACTGGGCTGTAGTGTTGTGCGGCGTATTCCGATAAGCTCTCAGTACTTCATTTAGTGTCTGCTGGACGTCTCGGTGGGTCAATTCTGCCTGCTGAATTGCTCTTTTCAGTGTCCCCATAAAACGTTCCACCATGCCATTGGCCTGTGGCCATAGCGGGGTAATTTTCTGGTGCTTGAAGTTGAGGTGAGTCGCAAAGTTCGTAAAATCATGACCGTTAAAAGGAGGTCCATTGTCTGTTTTTACTCGCAGGGGGGTGCCCCAGGCTGCGAATATCTCATCAAGTACTGGGATTACTGTCGTTGCTCGAGTTGATGATATCAATTGTGCAAAGGGAAAACGGGAGTATTCATCCATGGCAACAATGATATACTGTCCTGATTGTAGTGGGCCAAAGAAATCGACCGCTATCTGTTGCCATACTCCGTCTGGTAGCTCTGACATTTGTAATGGTGCCGGTGGTTCTTCCTTACTGACTACTTGGCACGTGACACAGTCCTTCAGAGTTGTCTCGACCATGTGGTCAAGGGTAGGGAACCAAACCCGTTCCCTCAGGGCTTTCTTAGTTGCATTGATGCCTCTGTGTCCTTCATGTGCCAAGTTGATGACTCCTTGGCGTAGTTTGAGAGGAATTACAATCCTCCCCCCTCTCAAAAGGAGACCATTGTCACTGATGGAGAGTTCTTCACGCACTCGTTGGAATGCGGTCAGGTCCTGTTGGAGTTGAGCAGACTCGGGGGAAGACTGCTTCGTGTCCCTCCAGGAGTTGGAGCGAATTCGGGTCATCACCGCTTGAACAAGGGGGTCGAGGGCAGACGCCTCTTGGATGGCTTCGAGGGGAACCGTGGGAGGGCACGCAGCGTCAACAACAAAATGGAGATATTCGTCAGCCACAGAGAGCGCAGAACTGGCACCGGCCAGTGGGTGTCGTGACATGAAGTCAGCTGGGTTTTCAGCTTTCCCAGGCTTATGGATGATGGAGAAGACGTAGTCCTGGAGGCGTAGGCCCCACCGCTCAATGCGTGGTGGCATTTTCGCATTGGGGTTGCCAAAGATGGTAATGAGTGCTTGATGGTCCGTGATGATCGTGAAATGTTTGCCATACACGAATAGGTGGAAGTGTTCGCAGGCCCATACCACGGCCAGGCTTTCCTTCTCCGGCTGGGAGTATGCTCTTTCTGTATCAGTCAGACTGCGACTAGCGTAGGCGATGATGTGACGCTGATCTGAGTCCTCTCGGTATTGAGCCAAAATGGCACCCAGGCCCACGGGACTGGCATCCACAGTGATTTCGGTTTTCTTTTTCGTGTCGAAGTACGCCAGATTGATGGCAGACCCCACGGCATGTTTGATGATAGAGAAAGCATGTTGACACGCTTCCGTCCAGTCGAAAGGCTGACCTTGGCGGGTGAGTTCTCGCAGGGGGTAGCTGATCGTGGCGTAGTCGCGGATGTACCTCGCGCAGTAGCTTGCCATGCCCAGGAACGAGCGGAGGTCAGTGACATCACGGGGTTTCTGAGTGTCTGCCAGGGCGGCCACTTTCTCAGGGTCTGGTCTCATGCCCTCCTTTGAGAAAATGTGTCCGTAGAACTTTAAGGTATCTTTGTGGAATTCACACTTGCTCGCGTTGAGTGTGAGATTTGCCGACATCAGCGCATGGCAGACCCTGTCCAGGGCCGTGTCGTGTTCTGTTCTGTCCTTCCCAAACACCAGCAGGTCGTCACTGTAGTTAAAGGCATTAGGGATGCCTTGGATGACACGTCTGATGGCTTCCTGGAATATCTCAGCAGCCGAAGAGATGCCAAAGTTCAGGCGTTTGTAACGAAACAGGCCTTGGTGAGTGGTGAAAGTTGTGATATACCTCGATTTGTCATGGAGCTCCAGCTGGTGATAGCCTTTATTAAGGTCGAGCTTGGAGAAGACTGTGGCGCCATTCAGCTTGGTAATCATGTCACTGATATGTGGCCCAGGATGGCGTTCCCGCTCGATGGCAGTGTTGGGCGCGCGCATGTCAACGCACAGCCTGACCTTGTTGTCCTCTCCTCGTTTCGGAACTACTACAACTGGCGATACCCACGGAGTGGGACCCGTCGTACGTTCTATGATGTCTGTGCGAAGGAGATCTTGGAGCTCATCATCAACGGCCTTTTGCAGATGGAATGGCACCTTCCTATGGTGTTGGGCAATCGGTGTCACGTTCTCATTGATGTGGAGCTTTACTTTGAAATGATTGAGTTTCCCGAGCCCTTTGAATAAGTTGGGAAATTTGGCAACAATGTCAGGAGTGTCCTCTGTCATGTAGAGGAGTTCTACTAGTTTGAGTCTTTCTGCTGTGGGGAGACTGAGGAGACAATCCGCTAGATCTGGTCCCTCCACAACATGAATGTAGGCATCAATTGTCCGGTCTTTGAATGTGAGAGTGGTACGGAAGCGGCCTAGACAAGGCAGTGGTTTGCGTGACATCCATGTGAAGACACGGACAGCAGCAGGTTCCAGTTTAGGCTTGTGTTTCATGGATTGGTGTTCTAGCGCACAGATGTAGTTTAACGAAGCTCCAGAGTCCAGGACAAATTTGGCTGGATGGTCGCCTATCAGGATGTCGAGCTTTGGATAGCGCTTCAGACGATCTGGATCAGCGACCATGCATATGTACTCGTCACGTTCCAGCGTAGTTACCCTGCATAGGTATTCATCACTGTCTTGTGACGTGAGGGTGCGCGATGGTGACTCACTGGACGTGTTTCTACGGGACCGATAGGAGTCCGTCACATGGCGTCTAGAGCGATGGCTGCTTCCGGAACGACCTCTTGACTGTTGTGAGTACGCTGACTGGACACTAGAGTCAGATGAGCTGGAGGACCTGTGTCCTTTGTCTTTTATGGCTCGGGCATGATGGCGTGACTCATGCCCCTTGGTCGATGACCGGTGACTATGTTGCTTGGCTTGGCATGCGACCTCGAAGTGATTATCTTTTCCACAGCGGTGGCATCGTTGCCCGATGGCTGGGCACTGTCCTGAGTGTGGGTAGTCCTGACCGCACCTGTAGCAGGTGGGCGATGCTTTTGAGGGTCTTGCGTGTCGCGAGCTTCGACGTGACGGTTGAGACCTGTAGGACTTGGAGGTGGGCTTGACGGACTTGGAAGACTGGTGTGCACGAATGCGCAAAGCGTGGTCTTTGTGATCCGATGGTTTCTGCGTACCCATCCGCTTCGCATAGTCCTCTGCCTGGTCATTGATTCTTGTCAGTTCCTCGATCTCCTCTAACGTGTAGGGTTTCTTTAGGAGCCTCCGGCGCAGGGCTTCAGATGAGCAGCCGTCAATGATGCGAAGCCTCAGGGCATCTTCTGTTTTGAAGTTATCAAAGTCGCAGTATCGTGCGAGTCTCCGTATGCGCATGATGAAATCACTCATACATTCGTCCTTCTCCTGCGTGGCAAGGTTGAACGTGTGTCGCTCATAATCCACATTGCGTTTGTGGAGGAAGCGCCTGTCGAGTGCAGCTTTGGTTTCATCATAGGTGGCTGTTGCAGCATTGGGTAGCTCTTTGATGATTTGTGCAATGTCCGGACCAATCAGATTCCTTAGAGCCACAAGTTTCTGCTTATCGTCTTGTACTAGGGATCCGACCATATAGTCCTCGAAGTCTTCACTCCATGTTTTCCACGAGGGGCCCATGGTGTTGCCTGGCGTCAGCGGTAGAGGCTGAGGTTGGCGCATGAAGGAGGCACCCACTGGGTTGTTCGCCATTGCCGGTGCAGTGGGAGCAGGGCCTCTGGTGCTGGGAGCTGGGCTTCCTGTGCTGGGAGCAGGGCTTCCTGAGCTTGCGGTGCTTGATGCACTCGATGCTGCGGTGGCAGTGTCTGATGAGCTGTCGGGGCCCGGATTGGACATCTGCGCCCTGTAGAAATGTGTATCCGGGGCTTATGAGTTGCCCGTAATGTTCATGTATTATCTCATATTCTCTTAGGGAGCAATGTTGTTCCTCAGGCGCCTCTGTGTACGAGTAATGTCTCTTTGGTAAAAGCGCCTGACCTCAAGATGGCCGCCAGGGAGAGCGTGTGGGTCTGGTAAGAGGCGGCGCCTGACTTCAAAATGGCCGCCGCACGGGACAGTAGACCTCGTGTCTCTGTCCCAGGACCCGGCAGACAGCACACGTGAAGGGAGCGGTCGGGTTTAACTCACCGGCGCTCCTCACGCTGTGGCCTGTTCTGGTTCTTTTCTCCTTGCTCGCGCCTGGAATCGGGTGCTGCTCTCCAGCGCTCCACGCTCGGCTGCTCACTTCTGGCACACGCGGAGGTCGCGCTCTGGCATACGCGCCTACCTCCCAGTGCAGCAGTCGGGTGTCTGGGGTGTTTTCTGAGCACCCGCGCTCTGGATTCTTCGCGCCTCTCCTCCCTGGGCTGTATCGGCGAGCACTTCTCACCGGCTGCAGTCGAGTGTTTCTCGGCCTTCGGCGGGTTTCTTCTCTGCCGCAAGGTTCGGTGGTCGGCCACGTTGGGTGGCTGAGCGGGCTGCTTGTGGGGTTTAGAACCATCCCATCCTCGTCGCCATTGTCGCAGCGCTGGCGCTCGTTGCAAATTAACACACCGAGGCAGAGGTAGGAGATATACGTCTTCCTTTATTCCCTGCCAGCCTCACACTGGCTTACAGACTAAACTCCTCCCTATGACTCACTTCCTTTTCCTGTCGCCTGTCCTGTCCCATACAGAGGTCAGGCAGGACGACACTACAGATGCCTCCTATTCATTGCGTCTCAGGACCAAAGGGATATTCAACTGTCAAAAGTTCTATGGAACGGAAAAGTCTGGTAATGCTTCAAATGTACAACATGAGGTTGGAGATGATTGGCTCCTAGAGTGGTGGGAAGAGATACAACTATTGTTAAAATATTTGTATGTTTTAATTAATGTTCACACCGTTAGGAGTTAGAGCAGGTGTTTCCTGGATATTGAGGGGTACCTTCCTTTCTTTATTCCTGCAAGTTTGAAGCTATATACTAAACACTCATTCCTATTCTGGAAGACTTTTACTGAAATCTTCATTAGACTGACACCTTCTCACATATTCGAATCCCCTCGAAACATTACTTTAGAGTCATGCTTAGTCTAAACTTAGAACCTCGATTAGATGACTCTAGAAGTTATCCAGGTTTAGGAGGGAATATCCGAGTTTCTTTATGGGAGATTTATTTCTGTTTCATGTTCCCTGTATTTATGGGGCTGTGATTAATTCGTACCTCATTCTTCTGAAACTGAATCAGTAGAGAGAGTTCAGTTTATCAACTGTAATCCTGTGTCTTTTTAATATTCTTTTGATATTCGTATGCATTGGTTTGATTATAAATTTGAAATAAACTTTTTTAATTCAATTATCGATTCCTAGTCCTCATTGTGGGGCCAAATGGGCTTCATGAAAGTTAAATTGTTTTACTATTTTTAATTCCCTTTTTATTTCCGTCAACTTAAAAAGATCCATCAGATGAGAGATTGTAAATCATGCTTCAGCGTGCTCAGGTTAGTCAATTATTGGTAGGGGTTACTCTTGAAGAATTTGTTCTGAGGACCACGGAGCATAATCACTCTGCCTCTGCAATGGATTTAGAGGGTAGAGAAAATGTGCACCAGATAGGAACACTTAGTGCCATTTCCAGTGAACCCTGTGGCACAGTTTTGTGGGAGGTAGCTCAGAATATCCCCGTGCACGTTGCCAGTAGCATGCCCATTATACCTAACTTAAGAAGAATAAGTCAAAGACAAAAGCAGGCAAGTAATACACGTATTAGAACCCCACACACTCTTGCAGATATCATCATTACTCCTGAGCTATGTCAAGCAGTTAGTAATGAAGAATTTTCCTACATATCATAACAATAAAACAGAAAAATGTATAATAATATTCTCTACCCCTGATAACACTGTTACCCTTGAGAACAGTGAAATGTGGATATTACATTTAAATCCAGACTACATAGTTTTGACCAAATATACACAGTGCATGAATGTGTCAGTTATACAACTGTACCACTAAATTACACATTACTACCTGACCAACAGACAACTGCATATACTGAATTTTTGTAAGTTATAAAAGCTAAAACTTTATTAAAATTGTTATTGACTTTGAAATTTAAATCTAAATGATACCCTATTACCCAAATTCATGGATGTTTTTTTCACTTTTCCCAGGCATAATGGTGTAAAATTCAAAAAACATCTTTAATTGAAGACTATATGATAAGCAGTAAAATGCAAGTTGAATTTTTAAAAATTATACTACTTTGGACCTGATTACAAGTTTGGCGGTCCTCCTGCAGTACCGCCACAGCAGCATGCGCAGGAGGGCCCACCTGGGCGATTCCGACTTGAATCCAGGGCGGGCAGGTGGTGCTGCAGGGATCTCACAGCAGTGGATTTATTAGGCTCATAGAAGAGCCTTAACAGCAGACCGCTGCCTTGACAGTGCCTGCAGCGCATTCCTGCATGATGTGGCATGCACCATGTCATACATGCCACACCATGCAGGAACGGGGGTGCACATGCACCCCAGGCCCAGAGGCGACCCCCTTAGTAGCATCTCTGCCACCCTTTTCATGGCCGGCTCACTGCCATGAAAAGAGCGGTGGAAAGGCAACTTGGAATATGCTCAGCAATCCCGCAGCTGCACACCAGCATATTCATGCCTCTTTCTGCTGTGCCACCACGTGGGATCCTGGCGGAGGCGGCAGGCCTGTGGAGGTCAGACCACCACACTAAAAATACGGCTGGCAGACCTGCAGGGGTGGCGGTGGTTGGACCGCCACCATGAGTACGGCTGTCCTGAAGATCGCCAAACTCGTAATTAGTCCCTTTGCGTTTTGTGCCTCCTGTAAGTGTGGACAAGTACTACTCTTCATTTATAGAATCAGAATACTTCATGCAAAATGAGGAGAAATTGGCCCCTTTACTAAATTATTTTGAAGAAACATGGATTGGGTACCTAACAGGTCTGGTCATACAAGGAAACCATTAATTCTTAGCGAATGGTAGAACTGCTAAACTACCTGTTTGGAAAGAGGTACAAAAACAATGCAATTGAGGGTTGGCTTACCTCTTTTAATAATGCAATTGGCAAAAGTCACCACATATGTTTGAAAATTATGAAGAAGGAGCAAGGTTTTCAAGGAATGAGACATATCCAATCTTTAACAAGTAGCCTGCAGCCTCTAATTTCTAGAAGAAGTAGGGAAATGTGTCAGAGATTATTATCTAAATGGCAATACTTTTCATTGCTTTGGGCTACAGACAACCTGGAAAACATTGCATACAATTAACATATTAACATAATAAAAATATAACTCCTTTGGATTACTTTCCTGTGTTGCTATACTATACATATTTCTGATTTATATATTTTATTTATTTTAAATTCAACAATTAAAAAAGATATTTCCCTTACCCGGAGATGTTTTCTTTTTTTCAACCCTTGGTGATGTTCCTTTTATTTGTAAGCAACACGAGTCACACTGCCCAGTAATCCACAATTTGAAAATTCCAAATCCCGATATCCACATTTTTTAAAAATGATTTCAAATAAATAAATCTTTGCTTACCATATATTATTTTTCCAACTAATTTGTTTAATCCGCCCCTGGTCTGGGCCACTACACACCTCTCTCTGCAGTGATGCTCGCGCTATATGGATGAAGTATGGTCAATTGCCAACACCTACTGCTGTTGTGATTGTAGAACGCTGAATTGCCCATAGGCGCACAGCTGCTGAGGTTTCAGATTGCTTCTGTGTGACATTACTATGTTTTCTGAGTTCTTAAGTGTGACATTTTAATAATGTATTTCTGACACTTTTAAGCAAATAGAAAAAGGTAGCTATGGCTCGGTGTGCACCAGTAGGGCCATGGTATGTTGGCGCAAGAAATGTACCACTGGTGTCATAGTTGAAGATCACATGTGGCCAACAACATGTATGTCTAAAAAAATACGTATGTCTTAAAGTATACACATGTGGCCTGGCCAGCTGCTGTTTAAGACACTGTTGTAACATATGCTAGAGGAATGGGCTCGCCCATATAGGAAAACTGTGGTAAATAAATAAATAATACCCTATTTTTGAATGCATAAATGAATAACAGATAGCTCAATAAATAAGAGTCAAAATTCGAGGTAGTAGGAGTTTTGCAGGTTTATTACAGCATAAAGGACAGGAACAGGACAACCTGCATAGGAATAGGATGGCAGGGCCCAGCAGCGCTGCTGGTGTCAGGATCGAGACAAGGAAAAGGATGACTTTTTTAATAACAGTGCATGAGCATATATACATAACGCAAACACATATCATTACATTGCAATAGGCGTAGCAGTGGGTGGAGCAGAAGGTGTGACGCGTAGCAGTCGCGAAAGATAAGGGTGAAAAGAGGTGTAACAGGGCGTATACATAGACATGTGATGCAAACGTAACAGAATATGTCATGAATGGGGCGGAAACCATGGAGGGGGCTACCTAAGGAGCCGGGACCTCTAACCTGATGGTGCGCGCAAACTAGCAATGACGTATCACTAGGAGAAGCTGGGGGCTATGAACTCTGTGCTAGGAGCAGAGACTGAAGTCTGGAGAGTCAGGGCGACATGTACCTAAGCAGTATCTAGTATCTGATGTTTAGAGAACATGTTGATATAAACTAGAAGTTAGGAGGGGAAAGGCTAACTTGATTCTAAGACTGGACCATGCATTATTCTACATGTAGTGCGTGATGAAGAATATTAAATGACCATTAAATGCAGTATTTCTCTAACGTGGAGACGTGAAGGCTAGACAATGACGGAAGCTATCGATGCGATTCAGTAGCTTTAGGAATGCAGAGAAGGAGGACTGAACTGATAACTGGAATCATAACATATTCTTGGCAGACTCAGAGGCTGAGCCAGGGTGAGCCGGGCACTGCGAGGCAGGAAGTAAGTGAAGGGTCGAGGATACAGGTGGGGGCTGTATCGCTCCTCAGCGAAGTTTCAGGAGACAGGAGCTGAATCTGATGTCCGGGCCCTTTTGAGGCCTAGAAACGGGGACTTTACAATGGAATAACGTGCACACTGAGAAACGTGGCAACGTAGCTTTACATAGGCCTGATATACGTAGTATTCACGAGAACTGGAAACTGACATACTAGAGGTGGACACAACTATAATTGCGTCTTGAATCGAACATGGGGAATGCATATGCATATTTAATCATGCACACATAACATATGATGGATGACACGTAGGGACACAGAACATGGCAAAATTTACTTTTCCACATTCCCTCCTTGTCACTACGTTTCCATCAGGAAACATCAATATTCATGATACCATCTATCATTTCATACAGTATCATTTGCTCGTCTCGAATTATCCTGGAACGGGATTTAGAACGGGGCTTGGGACTAGGAATACAAGAGGTAGCACAGATGCCGCAAATCGCAGGGCCACATTGTATACAGAGGCAGCAGCTGAATATGATCGCTACTGTAATACCTAGAAAGGACAAGACTTTCCATCCCCAGGCGGAAATTATATTCCAGAACCAACCGGACCATGTCCAGGTGCCTGGATCTTGGTGTATCAGATGGGCAATTTTATGGAGTCTGGTTATAGCTGAATAAACAGACGGCGCGTTATTTGGAATGAAAATGCAGCAACTAGATCCGATGACTCTACAGGCCCCGCCCCTATCGGCCAGTATGACGTCAAGGACGAGACGATTCTGTAAAACGACAAATCTCATAGCAGATTGCTCTTCAGTTAAATTACCTAGAGCAGAGGCAGTCTCATTTACTACAGCTTCAAGGGTTCTGGTTAACCTACGGATTAGCTTACTATTCTGGATAGGTCCTATAAAGAAGAAGAAACCTCTGTTGAAATCTGTATACTGTTCTAGAGCAGTTTCAGTATAATCGACAATTGGGGACTCCCTTCTATGTCTAACGTGTACTAGATGTGTGTTTCTATGATAATCAGGTGGGGCTAGGAAAACAGGTGGCAGTAGGAAGGCAATGTAACAGGTTCCCTCCCAACCGAGGGGCAGACGAACATATGCAGTTTGACCACAAATAAAATAAGAATGACGTGAAGCTTTGAAAATAGATTTCCCACTGTCACTATACTTGACAATAGTAGTACAATCACTATGTCCTACATGTACGGAACCATTATTTCGGACACATAATTCACCTTTGACTGGTAGTACTGAAATAGCAGGTAAGTCTGGAGTAGTATCAGACTGAACATTCAGGACCATGAAATTCGAAGAATAGTTACCTAAATTATACACTTCATTTTCTAGATCTAACCCGGTTCTGTGGGGGAGACCTTGCTTGTCTGGAAAACATGTACTGTTAAGAAAAGACATATCTGTTGAGGATGACGTTAACGTGGACCATGCTCCACACGAACCATTATGTGAGAATGGATAAGGAAAAAGTGGCAGAACTCCCTTCGGTGTCTGGAAAGGGGGGAGTCGACCACACACCCAACAATTAGTGGCATTGCTGGACTGGTGTGAGTAATGTAACATGCGGATGAATGAGTTATTTCGCATAGCGAGGCGGTAAGAGAGTTCATGAGGAGGCAGATCACTAAACGTGTGCTCTACTGTAGCATTAGCAGACTTATTTACATGAAGAACTGGGAGATACAAGAAAAATGCATAACTGGTGCAGGAAATCATAATGCTGAGAAACAATATGAAACATAGAAAAACGATACATCGGATTGAGTTTTGACTAACTCTCTCACTATGGGGGTCTATTTTATACATGTCAGAAACAGTCTAACCGTTTCACCTAGGGGAGGACTTAGACAATCAAACTGACTGACTTATTTTACTAGACCTTAACTTGAATTTATACTCCTGTTGCGGAGTTTTCTCTAACAGGGGAGGGTTTGTAGCAATGTCTTTTGCGGGACAGTCCTTGAGAACAATGCTTTGGCAATCCTTCAAATCCTGGGAAATGTTCTTTAAGACGGGTTTCAGTCCATTAAATTGTTTTACATGAGAAAGGTGCACCCAGCCTTTGCGACCTTCCAACTTCACGGCTGTACGGGTGGTGAGGAGGACCTGTCGGGGCTCTTTCCAGCGAGGCTCCAGCGGACTTGATCTGTCAAAATTCCTCACCAACACCATGGATCCTGGAACGATTTCATGCGGTGCCACCTCGGTATTATCTGGAAATGCGGCGGCAACCTGTGAACGACATGAGTTGAGGGCAGACATCAAGGAAGCTAGGTAATCTGTCAGCATATTACTTGAAACATCGGTAATACTTCGGGGTCTAGGAGTACCCCACATATTTGGGGGGCGGCCGAATACGACCTCATACGGGGACAGACCTGATCTGGAATGTGCGACCATGCGCATATAAAATAAAGCGACTGGCAGAGCTACTAGCCAGTCCACACCTTTCTCTTTACACACTTTGGCAATTCGGATTTTCAGGGTCTGGTTATGTCTCTCTACGAGACCGGCTGCTTCAGGATGGCGTACACAATGGAACTTCCACTGGTACCCCAACAAAAGGGAAACATGTTTCATCAACTCAGATGAGAATGGCTGGCCGTTGTCAGAATATACGACTCTAGGGAGTCCATAACGGGGGAAGAACTCACGAACCAACTGCTTGGCAGTGGTCGCGGCTGTGTAATCTGGGACTGGATATGCTTCTGTCCACCTGGACAAAGCGCATACAACTACAAGGACATACTTGAAACCTCGACATCGCTCCATCTGAATATAATCCATCTGGAGGACTTCAAAAGGGTGGTCAGGGGGCTGGAATCCACCTTGTTCCACCGGAACACTTTTACCTGGATTAAACTGACAACATATCATACAGGTACGGACTTTCTGCTTGGCTGCAGCTCGTAAATGCTTGTTGAACCAAATGTTCTGGATACTGTCTAACATAGCTTTTTCTCCTAAATGTGCTGGACTATGTGCGGTATTAATAATGACTTGAACCATAGAGTCGGGGAGAAACCATGTGGCTCTACCCTTTGTTAACCATCCTTGATCTGTCTGGACCCCTCCTTGTTCGGACCATTTCTTGATTTCTTCGGGAGTAGCATGTAACTGGATATCTATGACATCTTGTGTAGGGTCCTTAACTGTCATACATGTAGTCGGATCTGGAGTATGTGTCTGTGTCGGATTAACTTGAATGTCTGGAGTCTGTGCTGTAAGCTTGGCTGTGCGATCTGCTAGATCATTACCTTGGGAAATAATGTCAGTAACTTTCGTATGTGCTTTACATTTCATGATAGCAATGGATGTCGGTAAATGTATTGCGTCTAACAGAGCTTGAATAAGGAGACCATGCTGAATCTTGGTTCCATGAGAAGTCATGAAACCTCTCTCCTGCCAGAGCACTCCGAAGTCGTGGACGACTCCAAATGCGTAGCGTGAATCTGTGTAAACATTAACTTTCAAGTTCTTGGCGTGTATGCAGGCTTGTGTCAGAGCAACTAGCTCTGCTGCTTGAGCAGACAGTGTGTCAATACGGTGTGTTTCAATAACTTCGGTGTCAGTAGTCACTGCATACGCGGCGACTAGTTCTCCTGTACTATTTCTCATACATGAACCATCCACATAAAGTGTCAGGTCGGGGTCTGGTAACGGAGTATCTGTCAGATCTTGTCTTGGCTTTGTCGTAATGTTAACTACTTCCACACAGTCATGTGTGGCAGAATTCGGAGTAACTGATGGTAACAGTGTAGCAGGATTTAAAATGTTGCAGCGTCTGATTTCTATGTGTGGCTGGAACAGTGTCAATTCATAACCTGTTAAACGTGCAATTGTCAAGTGCTGAGTTTGTGTTCGGTTTAAAAGAACTTCCACAGAGTGTGGAACTTGTACTGTCAAGGAGTGTCCTAAGACTATGGAATCACTTTGTCTGATAGCTAGTGCTGTGGCTGCAACTGACTTGAGGCACGCAGGCAGAGCCTGGGCTACAGGATCTAATGTGCTCGAAAAATAAGCACAGGGCTTGTATTGTCCTGCTTGATCTTGTGTGAGAACAGATAATGCTGTACCTTCACGTTCAGTGACGAAAAGTGTAAAAGGCTTACTGTAGTTCGGTGTCGCTAGAACTGGAGCTTGGCATAGGGCTTTCTTTAACTCATTGAAACTAAGTGTATGTTCAGATGTCCAAGGGAGGACAGTCGATACGGCTGCCTCCTGTGTCGTTAACTGTATCAGTGGTTTGGCTAGAAATGCATACTGAGGAATCCATTGTCTGCAGTAAGAAGTGAGGCCGATAAAAGCACGTACCTCCTTCTGGGTCTTGGGCTGAGGAAGACTCGCTATTAACTGGATACGGTCTGGTGTCAACTGCCTACCCCTCTTGGACAGCAAGTGTCCTAAGTAGACCACTTGCTGGACACAGAATTGAAGCTTAGAAGGGGACACCTTGTGCCCCATCTCGGCTAGGAAATACAAGACTGTAAGGGATGCTTGCTCGCAAGCACGTTCAGAACGGGCTGTGATCAGTAGATCATCGACATACTGGAGCAGGGCAGTGTCAGTTGGCATGTGAATGTTGTCTAGTTGTCTCTTGAGTGCTTGACTGTAAATACTAGGACTTTCTGTGAAACCTTGAGGAGCGCGTGTGAACATATAGCTCCTTCCATTTAAACAAAATCCGAAAAGGAACTGGCTGTCTGGATGAATAGGAACACTGAAAAATGCGTTCTTGAGGTCTATGACAGTGAAGAACGTGGCTTCGGAATCAATGGCCGTTACTAGGGAAGAGATGTCTGGGACAACTGGGTACTGCGGAATAATACATTTATTAAGCTCTCGTAGGTCAATCACTAATCGATATACTGGGGGTGCATTTGGATCAGTACGTTTCATGACTGGAATGATCGGAGAATTACATACATTGGAGTCAGTTTCTACAACCACTCCTTGAGCCATGAGCTCGTCAATAATTTTGGATAAGGCTGCTACAGCCTCAGGTGGCAATCTGTACTGTCTGATTCGTGGTAACACTACACCTGACTTGAGAGTCACACGATAGGGTGTGATTTGCATGTAACCTACATCAGTTGGACCTTGCGCCCATAGATGCTGTGGAACATTAGACAGTCTTGAATCAAAATCTCGTAATACATAGTGACCCTTAAAGTCACGTAGGAACAATCGTATTCCCTCTGGGGAACAGCATATAACTGCACCTAACTCTTTCAGTGTTTTAATGCCTAATAGATTTTCTGGACATGACTTAGTAAGTAACAGATCAGTAGTGCGGGACAATGGACCTACTTCTAGAGTAACTGGCTTTGATATTTCATTTACAATGGGTTTTCCTGAAAATCCAAGGGAAACATTTCTTGAGCCTGAGAGCGGAGCCCCTGGAACTTCGGCGTGACTAATTGTGGTCCTACTTGCCCCTGTATCAATCAAAAACTTTCTGTCTTTCCCTAATACTTGACTGTGAACATAGGGACCTTCTTGATCTACAGGTATCTCGATGAGAGGCAAGCCTACCTCCCTCTCTAGGCTGTTTCATGAATACTGCTGGTACTCTGGATACTCAGACTGTGCATACTGGTACATCTGCTGTGTAACGTGCTGTGTTGCAGCAATAGGCTGCGGTGCGGTAACTGTCTGTGGTGCATTCTGTGGCTGAGGAATCTGTGAAACTTGTTCTTGTCTAGGCGGACGTGGTCTTTCTTTAGTCTTACCAGTAGCTATGTTGTGTTTCAGAACTGCACACTCATTTATAAAATGACCTGGCTGTTTACAATAATTGCAATTGCCTTTAACGGGAGCTGCAGGATGACTGGCTTGATTCGGACCCCTCTTCTGACTGTCTTGAGGAACAGATTGTGCAACTAGTACTTTCATTTTCGTGTCTTTCATACGTTTTCTCTCGTGTTCTTGTTCTTCCCTGATTCTATTCTGGTGGTATTGAAGCATCTGCAACATCTGGGACGGGGTATTAGCTTGCCAGGTACTTTCGACTTTCAAAACTCGATTTTTAATTTGTGGGCTTGAATTCTCGACTAATTTAGTAACAAAAAGGTGAGGGTATGACTCACTACTTGTCTTGAGGCCACTGTTGATGCTAAAACAGTTTTCAAATCTAGAATAAAAATCACTAATATCTTCGTCTTGTTTCTGTTTACAGGCTGAGATTGCATCCCAGTCTTCTTTTCTAGTTGTCAATAATCTGGGTAAAACTTGTATTAATAATTCCGGTAATTCTTTACATTTATCTCCAAGACCGGTACCTGGTACTCGTGCCTTATCTTCAGCTTCTAGAACTACCCAATCGATCTTTTTCTCCCCCACCTCCCATTCTTTTTCCTTGAGCTTTTCATACACCCCTGCGGGCAGCAGAACCTTTAACATTTTAATTATATCTGGATACGTGTATTCTCCCATACGGAGCATGTCTTTTAATTCTCTATGGAACCCTGCTGGATCTTTGTCATGACAGGGAATTAATTTCTTCATCTCGAGGAGTTCCATCTTTGTAATCGGAGTGTAAACAAACACTCGTTCTAGTTCGCCACCCGTTCCTCTGACTGGGTGGACTTCTCGTAACGGATTCTGTCTCTCCATGTAAAATGGTTTACCTTCTGGGGGTGAGGCAGGAACAAAATGCGGATTCAAAAACGTTCTATATTTGTGACGCTGTTCTAGAATGACACTAATTAAATCGGTACCTAGACCTTTCCATCTATACTGGAGTAACTCGTTCAGGACATCATGTAACGGGCCTGGATCAGAGTGCTGACCCTCATACAATGTAATGAGGTGCTGAATCATATACATACCCGCCAGTCGTTGTTCGGCTGGGGGCATTTTCAGAAACATCTGTGCCACTATTTCGTCTGGAAAAGTGGTAGAATCAGTAATCCATCGGACTGCTGATCGGGCTAGTTCTTGTTCATGCATGGTACTTAACTCACTGTAACCGATTCGTGATTTCAGAATGTGATCGGTAGCTTGGAATACTTGTTCTAGAGAACCTTGTTCTGGTGCTGGAGAATGAAAAATAGACTTGTGTTCTAGGCGTAAATGGCGATCTGGAAATCTAGAGTTTCCTACATACGCTATTCTGGCGGGATTCTCGTCCTCTACCTCTTCAGTATCAGAGTTACTTTCTTTCTCGCTTACTTGTGCTGCTTTACGCTGTTCGTGTAATTTTATTATTTCTTTACGGATTTTCTTGTACATACTCTCCATAGCACCGACGGTCTTGTGCTTACCCTCGGCTATATTATCACTCCACCTTGTCAGGGTTCTCATTTCAGCCGGATCTTTAGACGGGTAATCTTGTTCTCTTATTAGACAATTGATCAGAAACTTTAATATCATGAGCTGGATCTCGGCTTTCCTTTGAGACATGGCCTCGCTAATACTTTCTGGATCATCCCCTGTACGGATGAAACGATATATTCTGTCTAGATCTTCTTTCATATTCGGTAAGGTGACTAGATACTCGGCCACCTTTCTTACGCGGAATGAATATAAAACCATATTATCCTCGCCTGGGACTGGATCATAGCCGCATTCGGCAAGGGATTTTCTTATTTCTGCTACAGTCTGATGTCTGGGCGTACGCTGGGACGCTTGTGCATGTAATTCGGCTGTCGTTAAACGCTTGTGTGGCGGCGGGGTTTGAGGAGTACCTCCCCCTGCGGCCCCTAAACTAGAGTCGTCTACTGAGGCTCTTCGTCCTGGCAGAGTGGGAAATGGAAATGTAGGCTGGACTTGTATGGCGGGCTGGACCGGGGGTACCGTAACAGGTACTCCGGTGTCTGGAGGAGCGGGAAGTGCCTGATTTACAGGGACTGGCGGAGCGCGAACAGGATTTGCATATTCTGGGACTGTGTCGTCCAAATAGGACGAAATAAAAATATCAGCTGCGGTCTGTTTGTGACGTAGCTTGGTCGGAACTAATGGTGGCGGGAAATTACTGGATGCCTCTGGGGTCGCTTTTGGCAAGCCCTCGGCAAGGAGAGGATACATACCCCTAATAAGGGCATGCCTCTGTCTGTCTGACTGTTCGGCTTTGACTTGTTCACCTATCTCGATTAGTTCTTTTTCTTGTGCTCGTTCTAAGGATTCTCTACTTAATTCTGACTTTCTGATTTCCTTTTCAGTTCTTTTATGAGCTTCTTTGCGCCATAACTCGATGGCATCTTTCTGTGACTGTCTGGCTTTCTTTTTCCATAATGCTTCTTCTACTCGCATGATGCATTCGGCATCCCATGTACCCGATACGGGCCATCTATACTTTTCTTCTAACTGTTTGGTATACTCTACCCATAAATCTAGATACAATATGGCGCTTATGCCATGCTTCTGATACATAAAATGACCTGGACTGTCCCTAGGCGGAACTGGAACTGCTGCTTCCAGCAGACCCTTTCTGGTTTTTAACTGACGTAATTTCGAAAAGAGCGGCATGACTGAACTATAATCTAGACACAATACAATACACAATAAACACGATACTTATTCCCCATTCATACCACGACATTAAAATACATGAAGAACATTTAAAAATAACAGTTCGAACAGAATACTACCTGGAATACGGAACACAGAATACATGAATTTTCTCGAGAACAGAACTGACTAGAACAGGAACTAGATGCACTGCTGAAACAGTACGAAACTTACCGGTCTCATAAAGAGACACGTCAGGACCCGCATCCACCGAAGTGGACACTTCGTTTGTGGGTCTGTGTACCACCAACCCACGGACCAGAGTCAATTAGATTGACCCTGTCTAGATACCACCCCAGTAACGGTACTCACCGGGCAGCAAGAACGGAAGGCCTCGGACTGGACTGGACTGCTACGACGACGGACGACGAACTTCGGACTTCAGTTACGGGTGGGCCTCCGGATACCTCGGACCTTGGACTCTTGGCTTGGGCTCTGGTCGGGACTCGCCGCGTTCCTCCACCGTCTCGTTTGGATGCTGGACCGCCTCCTCCGTCTCCTCCGTGGGCCTGAGGGATACTTGAAGCAGAAATATCTGCCGGTGCGCAGAAGAGTTCCGTCACGACTGCAGAGGGTCAGGGGGTCGGCGTGGCTTCACCGACGCGTGGGGAAAGGGCAAGTCCCTGTTCGGGCGCCATTATGTGGTAAATAAATAAATAATACCCTATTTTTGAATGCATAAATGAATAACAGATAGCTCAATAAATAAGAGTCAAAATTCGAGGTAGTAGGAGTTTTGCAGGTTTATTACAGCATAAAGGACAGGAACAGGACAACCTGCATAGGAATAGGATGGCAGGGCCCAGCAGCGCTGCTGGTGTCAGGATCGGGACAAGGAAAAGGATGACTTTTTTAATAACAGTGCATGAGCATATATACATAACGCAAACACATATCATTACATTGCAATAGGCGTAGCAGTGGGTGGAGCAGAAGGTGTGACGCGTAGCAGTCGCGAAAGATAAGGGTGAAAAGAGGTGTAACAGGGCGTATACATAGACATGTGATGCAAACGTAACAGAATATGTCATGAATGGGGCGGAAACCATGGAGGGGGCTACCTAAGGAGCCGGGACCTCTAACCTGATGGTGCGCGCAAACTAGCAATGACGTATCACTAGGAGAAGCTGGGGGCTATGAACTCTGTGCTAGGAGCAGAGACTGAAGTCTGGAGAGTCAGGGCGACATGTACCTAAGCAGTATCTAGTATCTGATGTTTAGAGAACATGTTGATATAAACTAGAAGTGAGGAGGGGAAAGGCTAACTTGATTCTAAGACTGGACCATGCATTATTCTACATGTAGTGCGTGATGAAGAATATTAAATGACCATTAAATGCAGTATTTCTCTAACGTGGAGACGTGAAGGCTAGACAATGACGGAAGCTATCGATGCGATTCAGTAGCTTTAGGAATGCAGAGAAGGAGGACTGAACTGATAACTGGAATCATAACATATTCTTGGCAGACTCAGAGGCTGAGCCAGGGTGAGCCGGGCACTGCGAGGCAGGAAGTAAGTGAAGGGTCGAGGATACAGGTGGGGGCTGTATCGCTCCTCAGCGAAGTTTCAGGAGACAGGAGCTGAATCTGATGTCCGGGCCCTTTTGAGGCCTAGAAACGGGGACTTTACAATGGAATAACGTGCACACTGAGAAACGTGGCAACGTAGCTTTACATAGGCCTGATATACGTAGTATTCACGAGAACTGGAAACTGACATACTAGAGGTGGACACAACTATAATTGCGTCTTGAATCGAACATGGGGAATGCATATGCATATTTAATCATGCACACATAACATATGATGGATGACACGTAGGGACACAGAACATGGCAAAATTTACTTTTCCACAAAACCTACATATATACATTAGCTAAGTCACGTACATGTACCCGGTAAGCCGACTAGGATGAATGCTATTTGTCAGTGTGTATGTAAAAGACATCTTTTTATGAAGACTGAGAGGTTGGATTGTGAATAAAATAATTTTCTATAAAGTATGCCAGCAAAATGGCAGCACTATGCTTATAGTGTTTTCTCTACTTTATCAAACATTTATATTTCAGTGGTGAAGGTGGATTTGTGATATCTGTAGTGCAAAGGTAACTTTTAAACATAATACTTTCTACTGCCTAAAATTCTAACAGCAGTCCGAGTTCTGCTGCCTTTCCTCCTCAGAAATTAACTTCCTGATTAACTGTGAACATGAACAGTACCTGGGAACAATAGATCAACTCCTGAAGGCAGGAAGACTATTGTCGGGCAGTTGCTTGGCACATATCTGAGTGGGGCCATTTGGTTGGGTATAGCATTTCCATATGGGTGGATCTGAGGAGTGAAATGGGGCTCCTGAAAAAGGAGTCTGACTTCTGGCATCTTGAAAGGAACCCTTGTGGAATGATAACTGTGAATGAAGTAAGACAAGAAGTACTGAAAAATAGTGGTGAGGTTTCTTGGGAACTCTGCATTGATTGGGCATAGGAAGTCACCGTTCACTGGCTAATGACTGGATAAATATTTCCCAGAATATCCATGGACCTATAAGAAAACATCAGAAAAAGGAAGGTTCCTGCCTGATCGCTTGGCGAAGAAGCCTGACGTGCCTCCTCCTGTCCATTTGATCCCAGTCACTGGACCTGCTCTCCCAATGTCAATTGCCTATTTTGAGAACCTGAAAAGTAACAAAGTCCCTGCGTAAAACCTTGTGACTCACTTGGCCTACTTGATTTACCTGACCCCCACTTTTGTTCAGACTGAAATAGTGCCCAGTACAGTTCTACGGCAAACAGCAGTTTTCAGTGGTTCTTTTTTGTTCCTCGTGGTTTTTCCTTTAAAACGTCCACATCTCCAGTTCTCCCTTTAGATGTTAACCATTTTTATGTTACATTTTCTAAATTGGTTGAGAATGTTATTGTTTTGTGTTAAGTTTAAGGTAGTTTGGGACTGCTTGAATTTAGCACTTCTTTCTCTGGCGCTTTACATTCTACTTGTGCCATAGCTACTGCGGGGGAAAGGGGGGGGGGAGTTAGGAGGGGTGCTAAGCTGAGATCCACTCAGAACTGTACTATGACTAACAAAATTGTGCTTTTAACTTGGTGAGTGTACCCCTTCCCAAATTAATAACCCAATTTCTGACCGGTAGCTTTCAGGATATATTAGGCTTGTGCATCCTGGTCTAATTGGATTTGTTCCTGGAAGTTCAACTGGTCGTAAACGTTGTAGATTGTATAAGATTATTAGTGACTGGAATGAATAGGGATGGTGACCTTGGAAACAGACATATCATGGGCCTCTCAACACCAGTTCTTGCTGCATTTGGAATTGGTCATCCGATTGTGTATTAAACCCAAGACTCTATATTAGTTAATGGCAAATTCTCCCTGTTCCAGGATCTCTAACTTGGCACTAGGCACTAGGAAAAGCTACCCTTTGTCCCACTCGCAGTTTTCCATAATCATGCATCCATTAGCTGTGACTTATGGGGCCGATATCGATCTACAGGGTTTAATCATTTAATCAGTTATTTTACTGTATGCGGATGAAGTACTCTATGTAAGAAATGTAATCTTCCAGCTTGCATGTGATATAGGGCCAGATGTAGGAAATCCCAGATTACCGATTCTTAAATACCGAATCCTACCGATTCGGTATTTAAGAACTGGCAATCGGGATATAGGTAATTTTACCGATTTAATTACCGAATCGGTATGATTCGGTAATTACCGAATCGGTATTTACCGATTCGGTAATTGCCATTCATTCCTATGGGCCTGGAGGCCCATAAGAATGAATGTCAATTACCCAATCGGTAAATACCGATTCGGTGATTGGGGGAAACATTGAAGGGTGGCAGGGTGTCACTTTGACACCCTGTTGCACCCCTCAATTGTGCATGTGCATGCATGGGCCCCTCAGGGCATGTATGTCTGCAACATGGCACTGTTTAAAAAGCAAAAGAAATGCTTTTTAAAGGGTTTTCATTATTTACCACCAACTTCTAGTTGGTGGTAAATAACGAATTCTTAAACCCCTGTAGCACTGATTACAGTGCTACCTACATGTCAAAATACAGATTCGGTAATTTTACTGATTCGGTATTTTACCGAATCGGTAAAATTACCGAATCTGTATTTTAACATGCCCCTACATCCCAAACTCCAAATACCTGTCGGTAACGGCCGAAACTTTGAGGTGGGTTCACGAGGTTGTCAGCCAGGTATTGGGCATCGTCCACCCCTGCCTAGCTGAATACACAAGGTTTTCCATATCACTGAGCCGGTCTTCAACAGACATGAAAGTACACAGGTTGAAGATGGAAGATGCTGCATCTACACTTGCAGTTGATATATGGGTAGTAAGTTGACATCACACAGCAAGTCTGAGAGCCAGGAACTACAAATATAGGGGCAGATTTACAATAAACCAATGCAGCGCAGTGCAGCAAGTCATTTTGCTGCGCCAAACTGCGTTAGTTGAAAGCAAAGGGATGCGACATATTTACAACAATATGTGGCATCTCTGTGCTTCCCCCTGCGCTGGTGCACAAACTGCTGCTATGTGCCGACGCAGGCTCCCTTGCACCATGGTGCAAGGATGCCTGCGTCACAGGGAGGATTGCTTATGTGCAGGAAGGGGTCCCTTCCTTCACATAAACCATCAGAAATGGTGTTTTCCACATCTTATGTTTGCTGCATTAGCATTAACTTGTAAAACATAATTTATTTAGAGGATTGTTTATGTGCAGGAAGAGACATCTTCCTGTACATAAACAATCATTTGAGGTTATTTCCTCATTCTATGTGTGCTGCAGAATGCAGCATGCATAGAAAGAGGAAAACAACAAGGAGAAATGAATACATTTCTCCTCGTTGCGCCTCCCTATGCCTCCCCTGGGAGGCGTAGCAATCAGACGCATTTCGAGACTTATGATTTCTTGTAGATATGGAAATGTTTCTGGTTCCATGAGTGTTGCGTGGGAACAACCACAGCCCCACACCCATGGAACGCCCCTTTCAAGCAAAGTGCTGCGTGTAAAGGGGAAGTATTTACAAAGACAGGAAAAGCCACGCTTGGTGGCTTTTCCTGTCCTTGTAAATATGAGGCAGAGAAATGCGCTGCCAGTGCATCACAAAAAGTGACACACTGGCAGCCAAGGGGCTTGTAAATCCTCCCCATAAAGTACTGGACACTACAGAGGAGCATAGATTGCTGAAAGGGTGCTTTCCTACAGACCTTGCCATACAGTCAATGCCATACGCCTTTGCACATCTCAGCTTGGGAACATTGGCACCAGCGCGATATATAGCTGCACACAAGTAAATTTGGGGACAATTCCCACACCTGTTCACATGATGAGTTGTGCTTTACCACTTATGTTTCACTCCAATCAATAAAGGACACTGCTGGGGTAGACATTCACAATGGGAAGGAGTGAGGTGCCCTGCCTGAGATGGAGTTGAGATGAAGTTGAGAAAGAGGTGTTACAACATTACCGAACACTAGGGTTGTGAGTGCATGTTTGTACCCATGGTTATATTTTCTTCACGGGTTTCGCGGCAGTCAATTTATGAGTGTGAATCATTTTAGATGAACGCAATGGAGGGGTTTCTGGACCACAGACCAGAATGGAGGCACTCAGATTGACACTAAAGTATAGCATGTCCTTTGGTATGTTAAGTCATGGGACAGTTAGTGTACTCACTCCTGTACAGGTAATCCCAACCATATTCACACAAAGAGGAGTGCTGTCAAGTGGGGTTACAGTGCACATAGTGGGAACCCCATGGTTACATACATTATTTGGAGTGATTAAAATGCCTCCTCATTAAGTGGGTCTTGACCCAGGTGTGATGGCCAGCACTGTTCCAATTGGCTCTCTATATGTTTAAGTACATAGTTATCAATATAAACCTAAGTAAGACAGAACGTTTATCCCACAACACACTCAGTTTTCAGATAATTTTTCGCCCCAAATTCAAAGTTTGATTCCTTCCTAATGTCCATTATTGACAGAAAAGCTCTTCTGAAAATTATCATACTGCCCACAATCTTTAATGCGTTCAATAGTGTACCTTATTCTTGCTTGGTGTTGTTGTCATCCTTGGTGGGGACGGACCTCTCCTCCTCCAGTACCCGTCCTCTCTTCCTGGTTGGTGCGGCCATTTTGAGCAGCCTTGGACGCCCGGCGGATCGGAAGCTCTGGGATTGCGTTGGTGCTCACTGGGGTGCCTCTTGTCATCGACTACTGTGCTGGTGGGAGCCCTTCCCCCCCCCCCGAACCGTTGTATTGGGACGCAGCGCTGCATTGGGACACACGGCTGGCCTTACGGGGATATTGCCGGGTGCGATGTTTGGCAAAAGGTGATGTACCCGTGGTGGTGGATTGCTGCTGGTGACCAGTCTCTGTTTTGATGCGGTGTGCGGGGGTGGAGCTGTTTAATGGAACGCCAATCCTTTGGACCTATATCCTGACTGTGGAGGGGTCCACCCTTCCCCCACCCCCCCTCTTTTGTTCCGTGACTCTCCTTCCCTGGCTATTCTCCTTGGGACATGGCGTAATTGTGTGCAGCTACTTGGCGGTGCTTGGAGGTCTCTGGATGCTATCGTTGCCCGCGCCTACATTGTTGAGGGCCTGTTTTGCTTGTCCCTGCTGCAACCGATCTGGGGGTGGCTGTGTCCAGATTGTGCCGAGCTTGAAGTACCTATTGGCTGGCTCTGCGCTTGCCCCTGGTTGCACGCTACACAGGGCATGGAGCGAGTGAAGACCACCGGGACTAGGGGTCAAAGGCTGTTCAGGGTAGGTTGTCGGAGGAATCGGCGAGGGGAGCGCCGCCTGGGAAAGAAACTGAATTCTCTCTCAAAGATGTTATGGACGCTATATCTGGGGTCAAGGCCTCACTTGAACATAAGATGGATTCCATGGCCATAGACATTAACCTAATTCAAGCAGACTTGGGGAAGGTGAATGAAAAAGTGAAGCAGGTTGAGCTCACCACCTCTAGCCGTGAGGAGGATGCCTCAGAAGGAGGTTGGAGAGTTGCGTGATTCACGTTTAGCATTTGACCTCAAGTTAGATGACTATGAAGGCCGCCCCCGCCGTAACAATCTGCGCATCCTGGGTGCGCCTGAAAAGTCGGAAGGACAGACCCCGGATCTGTTTGTCGAGGAACTGATTCTCAAACATCTACAGCCGAAGGGCCTCAGTAAATTTTTTGTTGCTGAGCGGGCTCACAGGGTCCCGGGCAGCCGTCCCAGACCGGGCGCTCCCCCGCGGCCCATGCTTGCCAGGTCCTTAATTTCTGGGACAGGGATGCTATTCTCCAGTGCTCCAGGGCCAGCGCTCCCCTCAAGTATGAGAATGCTACTGTTGCCTTCTTCCCCGACTTCACGCAGAGAGTGCAGAAACAACGGAAATCCTTCCTGACGGTGAAGTGTGATCTGTGGGAGAGAGGCATGAAGTACTCTTTGTTGTTTCCGACCCATCTTCGAGTAGAAGCGGATGGTAGAGCATGGTTATTTGATCTGCCGGAGACAGTTTCGGAGTGGCTGGAGGTTCGGGGCCCTCGGGATCGAGTGGATCAGGAGGGTGGTGGTGGTGCTGAGACTTAACCTTCCCAATTAGCTGTTCGGTCATGTGGCTGGGGTGGGGGGGTGGCGTGGGGGTGTGGGGCGGGGGTCTTTGTGGAATTTGGGGGGTGAAGTGGAATGTTTGCATAATTGTATTCACTGCAGACTCCTTCATATAATGTCTTGGGTGCACTGACCTGAGCTCTTTGGACTTATCCCCCTAAATACCTCTTTTTTGTTCTTTCTCTTCGAATGTTAGGGGCGACAGGCACTCTGCTTTTTCAATGGGCAGTTTGAAGCCTATTGGGCAGGGCAGTGGGGTGGGGGGATGTTGGGGCGGGAAGTTTATTTCACCAGTTGGGTGGATAGTTTATGGCATCAGACTATTGTACTTAATTACCATGATGCAGACAGAGGAATGTAACCTTTTTTACACAAATGATGATGGGGGTAGGGAGCTGAAGGTTTTGAGTTGGAATGTGAATGGGTCGGGGGACAAAATTAAACATAGTGTAGTTCTGCAGTATCTCAAACGTCATGCGCTTGAGGTGTTGCTCCAGGAAATGCACTTAGTTGGCAATACGTGTAAAGCTATGCATATAATGGGATACAAGTTGGTGGCACATGCTGGATTCACTTCAGGCTCCAGGGGGTGGGCATCCAAACACGAAAAACGCTTCCTTTGGTGATAGACTCCACATGGGAGGATGATAGAGGTCAATACGTTGGCATCACGGGTCAGTGGGAGGGGCTTGTTCGTACCCTCTTGTAAATCTATGTACCCTAGGGTTTGCAGAGCTCCTCCTTTGCTGACTTGGGAAAACTTCTGCTTGACTTACCGGTTGGGCTTTTGATCCTAGGGGGTGATTTCAATGCTGTGGTCTCTGGAGTCATGGACAGGCATCCCCCATGGGACATAGGGCACGCCATGCAGATTTTATTGACACTATGGGTTTGGCGGATGGTTGGAGGTTGCTCCACCCTGATGAGAAGCAATACACATTTCACTCTGGTGCTCATGACAGCCTCTCCCGCCTGGACTACTGGCGGCTCAGGCGTCTTACCTCACTGAGGCCGTTCATCTGGCCAGGGGCATTTCTGATCATACCCCGCTGTGGTTTCAGCTTACTATTGCTTCTGGAGCAGCCGGTAGGGTGGCCCCCATTAACCTCGGGTATTTATGTAACCCCAAGCTTCGAAAAGACCTCATCAAGGCTCTAGATGATTATTTTGTTGACAATGAAGGGTTGTTGTCTTCCTCTGTTTCCCTTTGGGAGGCCTTTAAGACAGTCATTAGGGGTCAGGCTCTGTCATTGATAGCTGGAACTAAGAAGGAGAGGTATCGGGAGGTTGTGGAGGCTGAAGCTAAGATTGGTCGGCTGGAGGGGGAGCTGAAGCAGGGGGTAACGCCAGTTAAATTACCTCTCTTGAGCCTCAAACAGTATGATTACAAATCGCTCATTACGGATAGAGCTAGGGCGCTTGGTAGGGAGCAGCAGGGCCGGCTATACGACCTGGGGGATAAGGCAGGGAAGCTTATTGCTTGGTTGGACAAGAAGAACATGGCTGACCGTGTCGTCCCAGAAATCATAACTATGGAGGGAACTTCGCTTACGGATCCACAAGGTATTGTTCATAGTTTTGCGACACACTTCCATGCCGTGTATACCTCGGTCTCAGATCGACCGGAGGAAGTTTCACACTTGCTGCTTCATGATTTACAGCTTCCTTGTCTTTCCCTTGAAGATCGTGAGTTTATGGACAGTGCTCTTACAGCTGACGAACTTGCCTTGGCTATTCGCTCCTTGAATTCAGGCAAAGTGTTGGGACCCAATGGGCTCCCCATTGAACTCTACAAGCTTAGACCCGACAAGCTTGCTTCCTCTCTTAAAGGTATGTTTGTTGAGGCAAGGGAAAAGGGGATCCTGCCCAGGGATCAGAGAATTGCATCAGTGGTGGTGAGTCATAAGGCGGGTAAGCCCAAGACAGCATGTGCCTCCTACAGGCCCATTTCTTTATTGAATGCCGAACCTAAAATTCTGGCCAAGCTCACCGCAATACAACATATTAAGACTAGACAGGCAGATAAGGACAGGGGGAGATATTGCCTGTATCCATAAATTGACTTTTGAAGTTGGCCAATTTCAATCCGACCCCCTAGAATCATGCGAATACCTAGGGCTCAACGTACGATCGGCTAACAAACATATCTTCAACCTACATGCCCTATTCCACCCGCCAGGAAACAATATGAATTTCATTGACCAAATGATGGAGATCATCACTGCCAACGCCAACTCTGACATCAATAATATATTTTTGGGTGATTTCAATCTTCGTTGGAACGACAACAACGACAAACAGGTCAACGCCTTTAAAGAATTTTTAAATGACCTAAAACTATACCAAGCTTGTCGTCAACCAACGCACTCAAAAGGAGCTACACTGGACTGGATTATTTCGAAGAACAAGGACATCTCAATTCTCTCCATTGAAAAGTGCGACTGGTCAGATCACCACGCCATAACCTTCCGAATACCATCACAGGAGAAAATAAAAACGACTCAAACTACCAAAATGAAAAAATGGATCCGAGATACCAGAGACGCTAATATGGATTTGCTAGCTGAAAGCTGCAAGAGAGACTTGAACCCACCCGACAATTTGAAAAATGTGAACGATCTAACGAACCATTACAATTCCACAGTAACAAAAATAGTCAATGACACCATACCACTCAAATTAAAAAGAGTAACGGAAAAGAATAAAAATCCATGGTTCAATGGAATATTGAATGAAGAAAGACGAAATTTGAGACGAGCAGAAAGAAAATGGAGACAACACCCTTCCTCCCCTACACTGAAATCACTCAGAAAAATCAGAAATGAATATAACAAGAAGATTATTAACACTAAAAAGGAATTTATCAGAACTGAATTGGATAACGCCAAAAATAGACCACGTGAATTATTCGAAATCATAAAACAACAATCGAACAAACTGGCAAAATCTGTCCATGAAGTCACTAAAACACAACTAAGTTGCGATGAATTTTCTACCTTTTTCATTAACAAAGCCAATAAGTTGGAAGAAGAGCTTAAGACCACCGCAGATAATATCAAAGACAACACGAATACATCACCTTCTGATCCGAATTTTGAGAACATGACGACTAAAAACAATGCCCACTGGAACACCTTCAAATTATTAGACCAGAATGAAATTGATAAAATACTTGCAACCACGAAACCCAACAACCATTAATACGACCCACTACCATCGAAATACCTGAATGAAATCAGCCATAATATGATTCCAATACGGACAGACATCATAAACGCCTCACTCACACAGGGGTGCCTGACTGAAAGCCTGAAGACGGGACAAGTAGTCCGGATCATCAAAAAACCCACAGTGGACCCAACAGATCCAAACAACTATCGCCCAGTGACCAACATCCCTTTTCTCGCCAAACTCATAGAGAAATGTGTACAGAATCAGCTGAATAAACATATCGACAACTACTCCTTACTAGATGACTACCAATCGGGATTCAGAGCTAACCACAGCACGGAAACAGCAATCCTTCACATTGTCGATGATGCACTTCAAGCTCTAGATAGAAATCAATCTTGTCTACTCATCCTCCTAGACTTGTCAGCAGCATTAGACACAGTCAACCACGAAAAATTACTGAACAGACTCCATGTCAGGATGGGAATGTCTGGCACGGTATTGAAATGGTTCGAATCATTTTTAAAGAACAGAACTCAAAGATTCCTAGTAAACCAAGCACTATCGCCTTCATGCCCAAACACACTCGGAGTGCCGCAAGGATCCACCTTATCTCCTTCTCTGTTTAATTTATACATCAAACCTCTTACAGAAATTCTACGGAAATCAAAAATATCCTACCACATGTATGCAGATGACACGCAACTGTACATCAAGATTGCTAGCCTGGAAGACATAACCACAATGAACGATGCCCTCAAACTATCGCTGAAATGGTTAACGAGCAATCATCTCAAGCTTAACGCTAACAAAACAGAATTCTTACTCATCTCACCACATAAAAATCAATCCTTAGTGAAAGAATGGTCCAAAATGATTACAGCATTAAATTGCATCCCAACCCTAGATGACTCGGCGAAATCTCTTGGAATCACACTGGATGAGAACCTTGATATGAAAACGCACATTAATTCCATGGCAAAAAAACGCTCGTTTCCACTTGAACTATGTGAGAAAGATGAAATCTTTTTTAATGGAGACAGACCTGAAACTAGCGGTGCAATCGCTGGTTATCTCCAGGATCGAATACGGCTGTACTACACTGGCTGGTCTACCAAAAATTTCAACTGCACCCCTAAAAGCCTGCCTCAATACAGCGGCAAGGCTTATTACAGGGTCGAGGACATTTGACCACATCAAACTTCACTTGAAGGCCTTAAACTGGTTACCATATGAAGCCAGAGTACAGATAAAAATGGCTTGTATAACCCATAAAGCGATTCATCACAACACACCTAAATATCTCACCCACAAAATAGAAATGACAGGAAGAAACAGACTTGTCAGGAGTGCCAATTATCTGCTCCTGAAACCACCTATCTTTAAGAAGAAAAAAACATATGAAAGGACATTCTCAGGCATAGCTCCCAGGATTTGGAACTCCCTTCCTGCAAACATCAGAAAAATTAGAAACACAACAACATTCAAGAAAGAAATAAACAACTTTCTTATGAGCAAATTCCTCCCATAAACAAGATAAACGAAACCGAAGACTTGTCATGGATTTTATGACCATAGGATCTGATTGAACCTATAAGAAATTCTACCTCAGAACTTTATTAACTCAGGTCTTAATTCAATACCTCACATGTTGTTCTCAAGATATTAGCCTATAATTACTATGTCTAAATCGCCATTACTAAGTCAGCACGTCTTACTGCTCTTTGTACACTGCATTTGTAATCTATACCACATGATGTTAAGCGCTCTGATACCCATGGGTCACGTATGCGCTATATAAAACTGTTAATAAATAAATAAATAAGCTTCTCTCTAATAGATTGGTGAAAGTGATTAGCACGTTGATCCACCCAGATCAGTCTGGATTTATCCCCCACAGAAACACAGCCTTAAATTTGTGTCGGTTGCACGGTGTAATAGCTAGGGCCCACACTTTGCCAGCTGCAATTGTCTCGCTTGATGCCACCATGGCTTTTGATACCATAGAATGGTCCTATTTGTGGGCGGTCCTGTCTAAATTTGGATTTGGTCCTGAATTTATCAGCTGGGTGTGCTTGCTGTATACGGAACCACTTGCCCAGACAGTTGTCAACAACCGGGTCTCGGCGTCCTTTCATCTTGGCCGGGGCACTCGGCAGGGCTGTCCTCTCTCTCCCTCCTTTTCTCGCTAGCTCTGGAGCCTCTAGTGGCTTGGTTGCGCTGGGAACCCTCTATATGGGGCATTCGGTGGTCCCCCGACTGGGAAGACCGGGTCTCCCTCTATGCTGACGATATGCTGCTTTAGTTGACCTCCACCCGGAAGTCCCTCATAGTTATCTGCGATGTCCTGGCCTCCTTTGGAAAGAATTCTGGTCTCTCTATTAATTGGAGTAAATCTCTGTTGTTCGTTCTGAAGGGTGACCCCCCAGTACCTCCTCGCAATTGCCCCATTCAAATTAATATAGACGGATTTAAATATTCGGGTATTTTCATCTCCTTGGATCCGGCGGTCAGATGTACCCAAAATCTCCTTCCTCCCCTGCGGAGGTTTCGGAGTGATATTGCCACCTGGAAGAAACTTCCGCTCTCTTTGTTGGGGCGTGCGGCCCTTTTTAAAATGATGGCCCTGCCTCGTTTCCGTTATGCACTTCAGAAAACTTTATATGTAGTGCCAGCCAGCTACTGTCATGAGGTTGAGGGGCTGCAGCTTAGCCTCCTGTGGGAAGGCAGACCCGCATCGCTTTAACTAAACTTACGCTTTCCTGGTATGACGGAGGCATTGCCCTCCCGGACATTAAGAGGTATTATTGGTCCTCTCAGCTGGCCGCGATTAACCATAGTATGTATGGTCCTAGCTTTGATCCTGGATATGCTATGGACAAATGGCTTCTTCCCGGAGGTAGCTACAACAGGGCGCTATATTCTAAGCCTATGAAGATGAGTTTGACGGGACCCACTAAACATGCTGTCCGTATCTGGTACGATGCCACGAGCTCATTGGGATGGAGGGACAGACTGACGCTTGCCACCCCACTTTATGAATCAGAGCTGCTGGGTAAGCTCCGGAATACGAAAGGATTTGACAAATGGGACTTGATAGGTATCTCCACTGTCAAGGACATCTGGGGCAAAGGGAGGATTAAGTCCTTTGAGGAATTGCAGGCTGAATTCCAGTTGTCGAGCTCCGAGTATTTTCGCTATGCACAAATCTGGCACTCATTACAAGCAGCTCTGCCTGTAGACGCGGATCTTCCGGAGGCTTTGCCTCTTGAGGATAGAATTTTGGATGGTCATCTCCCCGAAAAAACTATCTCCCTGATTTATAAGAAACTAATCAATCACAGGGCTGATCTGCTTGGGGAGTTGAGAGATAAGTGGGTGCGAGATGGAATAGAACTGGGTGATGAGGACTGGCAATTGACTGTGTCCCCCCCAAAGGTAGTGGCCATACCTGCGCGATTGCGACTCATCCAGCTTAAAATATTGCATAGGGTTTATGTCACGGGGCCTCGCCTTGAGTGGATGGGTTTGTCTGATGCCGGAATGTGTAAACGGAAGTGTGGTCTGGTTGGTACATTCCTCTATATTCTTTGGGAGTGTCGATATATTACTGAATACTGGCGTGGTATACACAATACTATACATGACGTTTTGGGGATCTCCTTGCCACTAGAATTGAGGAGATTCCTCCTCAACGTTTGGGAGCCTACGGACCTCAACGCTGCACAGACACAATGGGCCACACTGAGTTTCATGATAGCGAAAATAAATATTACCCAGCAGTGGGGTTCTGAGTGGCCTCCCACCCTTGAGACCTGGAAGAATAATTTAGACTGGTGTATGTTTCGGGAAAAAACTGTTTTTGTGTCACGGGGTCGCCCCCGTAAGTGGGCATTGATATGGGGACCATGGAATAAGTACAGGGGGGAGATCTGTGTGCCGCCTGGAACAGTTGTTTATGATGCTCCCCCATCTCCCTAATGTCTTTAACATGTCTGTACCTTTATTTCCTATTCTCCGAATGGTAAATTCCTATTATGACATTATTCCTCTGTATTGTGCTTTTACTGATGCTTGTTTTTCAATAAAAAGAATTATAAAAAAATATATATATTGTACCTTATCTACTGTGGGACTGACACTTTCTAGAAATTTAGAGCCATGATTGCGAAGATGGGTTGGGATGCGGAATTGACTGTGATTAAACTATACAGACCCTCCAGGATTTTGCGATTTTGCGATTTGCCGCGAAATCGGCACTTTTGTAAAAATGCAGCGATTTTTACAAAAGTGCCAGCGAAATCTGCACTTTTGTAAAAATGGCGGGATTTTTACAAAAGTGCCTGCGAAATCTAGACATCCAGACCCCTTTCAAGGGGCGGGGGTGGGTCTGCGGAGTGGTGGGGGCGGCGGGGAAGAGAAATCTGGTCGATCGCAGGCATCTGGAGGCAGTGGCAGCCCCCGCTCCGTGGGAAGTCTGGGAGGGGCAGCTCTGTGAGTCTATCAACAAGGGGTGGAACCTTAGGTGGACTATATTTAACAGGGTCCAGTGTACATGTCGAACGACTAGTAACACAAGAAGGGTACAAAGTTCCCCGATGGGACTGTGAAATTAGGAGTGTGCGTGTAGCGTAGAGGACAGTAAAAAGGGAGGGGGAATTCCCTCTTTGGAACTAAAACCCTCACACACCCAGCAAGCTAGGTGTCATGCTTCATCATATGGGTTCTGCTCCTCGTCAGACTGGCGCTGCAATGTCTGACGGGCTCCCATAAAGGGGCTCTTTATCGGACATCTTTTGTTCCAGCCATCTGGTGCACGCATGTGAGAGGGCAAGTGAAGGTGTAGTTGTGAAGTGGTGGTGAGTTAAAAAAGGTGGGTCAGTGCACAGGGAACTTTATTAGCGTGGCTGACTCCCTTGGTTAAAACAGTGGGAGGGGAGATACGTGCTGGGAAGGTTCACACCAAGATATCTACAACCCTCTGATCAGGTCGACATGTTTCTTGCAATCATAGCAATTCTTCAGGACCTAAGTGTTCAGTACCACACAGTGAATATTAAATTACAACCTTATATCTTGAGGTCAGTAAATACGCAGGCCGGCTGGTCCTGCCTTTAGTGATGCAACCTAGAAGGAAAGGGAGAGCACACAGCAGTGAAGGCATTCAGCGTGGTACTCCATTATTAACTAGGTACATTGTTCTCTACGCAAATGAAGACACACTAGTGACAAGAATTAAAAAACAGTGGCTGTTGTTTAAACAAAGAACACCCGTAGTGGTACTTAAAAATCTCAAGTGAGACTGCAAATGATAGGATATGGGTAATACAGAGTAACGCTTACCCTAAGAATTTCCCTAAGGTGCCCCCGCAATCTGCTCCTGTGGGACCTGCACCTTTGAGTAAGGTACCTAATGGAGAAACCATAGAGGGGAGAGGGAACCTTAGTGGGAGCCAGTAGTCAGTCGTAGTTAAGACATCACTTGGCTCAATGGGTGTGGCTCGGGGATGGGGCCGTCACTCTCATGTACACCTTTCTCCCTCCTCGGAGCGGTATGGCTGGCAGCCTGAGCATTTACACAGCGGCGGTATGGGCAATTGGCTCCCCCCTCACAAGGAAGTCAAAGGCTAAATGCCTAGCAAACGAAATCAGCCCCCTTCTCCCCACTCCACATACAGCAGCTAGCGGAGGGAGAGAGCTGGGGCCGACACGGTCGCGCCAGGCTGCCAGTGAGCAACCAGGTGGGGACCGATGTGCCCTACCTAGACTGCAAGTGCAAGGCGGCCCCCGCATCCACTGGGAAGCAGGCGGCTAGGCTATACAATCGAGAACCGGCACATTGAGCCCGGAGCGTCACATTGAGCCCGGAGCGTCACAATGGCGAAATCGGACATGGCATCAAACACGGAGTTGGAGCATGTAAACTTACCCAAGCGGTGTGCGGTCTCTGCCTGCAACACCTACCCCCACACGGTATCCTGTCGGTACCTGGAGCGACTGGTAGGGAGTCCGAACAAACATCCTCCCTCTTGTAGTCATCGCGTTCACGGCCAGTGGGATCTGCGGGGGGCATGGTCACGACCCGCAGGAGGATGTTTGTACGTCTTGTGTAAAACATGGAGCTGTTGTGGGGAACCTCGAATCCAGCATCCTCGCTTAATTTTGGCAGATGCACACAGTGCAGTTGATGAGTTTCATTTCAACCAACGCTTGCATTAACAGATCTTCTTGCTAAGTAGAAGCTGGTACACATGTTTGCATATATTTATCATGAACGTACTGTAGCCCTACTAGCTCGTGGCCACACCCTGGCACACATAATTATGCACGTGTGGTACTAGACACTGTTCACAGTGTGGGTGGAAAATCTACTCTACAACACTCTATGTCAACTCTATGCCACTAATACAATACTATTCCACTCACCGCTACTCTAAGTAATTCTGCAGCGCGCCCAGTGTGCGGCGGGCCCTGGGGGGATTGGTTTTGGGGCATTTATTCATTAGTTTATGTCCTATATGCAGCCTTGAAGCCAAACAAATTGTCTACATTGTAAATAAACCAAAAATACATAGCTTCATGTTGTTAAACAACTAAAAAAAAACAAAGATATCTGTCTTTGTTGTAGGAAAAACCGCCAAATAAAATGCAGCTAAATTGCAGCTAAATTTCCATATTTGTGCCGCTAAAATTCCATTTTTGTGGCGCTAAATTTGCTAAAAAAAAAAAAGTAAATAACAAAGAAGGTCAAGAGGAAATATTTTACGACCATCTACTGATATAAGCCCCTGGAACAATGAAAAAACAGTAAATATCAGGAGGTCAAAAAAGTGCATAAACTGTCCAAAACAAAGTGTTACATTGGGGAGCAATCACAAAGTCCATATGGAAATGATACAACGTGACCATCAATTGATTCCCATCAGATAACCATCCTGTGCCGCCCTACATCATTTGGGATCCTTCAACCAAGGTTAGTGAGATGTAACCAAAAACAGACTGAGTGATATACCACCCAATCGAACAAACAGGATCTACAAAAAGGGAATTGTTATAAATGCATCAGGAGGGTAAATGACTAGCAGTGCAACAGAAAATGAATCAAATAATCGTGCTTAGAAAAGTGAGTGATCTAAAAATGGGTTATGAAAGTGGAAAAATATGATTTAATGGTATCCTATCCATACCCAATATTAAAAAACAGTGCAAAGGTAGTTTTATACAAATAGCTACCCAGATGGAAAAGAGGTCAACATGTTTCTGCGGAAAAGTGGAGTCTCGAGATCTCCGCCTGCTTCATCAGGACCTAAGTTTTAATGCTACTGCTTAGATGTTTGAAAAATAATGAAAAAAAGGTGTCACCCAAATTATGGGGAATGCACACCCCACCTCACCTGGCTACAGCGCAGGTATATGCTAATCCATGCCGCTATATCCTGGGGGGTCTGACTATACTTCTAATAAAATAATAAGAAACAGAAAGCCTCGTTTCCATGAGGTGTATACATATTTTGCTGGAGTACAGTTACGTCATGCAATACGTAGGTAGATCCAAATGTTAGGAATATGTGTGGATGTTGAAAAGGCAACTTGATCCAAGTAGTCTCTTTGCTTTGCTGGTGTTGCCAAGTCACATTTCTTTGTTAGATGCTATTTCAGCAGAGTGCTGACTGTCTGGCGTTTACTGAGGAGTAGACACAAAGGGCCGGGCAACTGGTTCTCAAGCGGAAACACCACAGTGTTGTGAGTTTGTGGACAGGATTGATAAGGGGATCAGACAAGCAGGTGATTAATGTTGGGATGGTAACTTTAGATCTTTGGAATTACTGAAGGAGTTCATGGGGTGGTCTACTAAATAGATATTGATATATTAGGTATGCATTGTCCTTAGCTAAAGATGGGTTGAGTTCCTCAAAGAACTCACTGTTCATTAGTGTCTGCAGTATTCAATGCTGTAAACTGATCACAAACATATGTTCACTCTATCAACAGGCATATCCTGGGATCTTATTGCAGCAGAAGCTCAAAGGAAAATAGATTTACATTCCATTTTTGGAAAAAAACATGGGGTGCTATTGCGGCTATGTTCACAGTGTCTGCCTGGATGGAAGATACCCAATAATACAATACAGATTCCTCAACTCGAGTTACATTACACTGAGCCAGATCCATAACTTTAGTCCAGAGTTCAATCCAAATTGCCTCAACTGTAATGCTGCAGAAGCAGGCTTTCTCATTTGTGTGGAAATGTCCAGTCGTACAGTGTTAGATCTGGGATCCCAGGTTGGCTGAGGTATGTACCTTAGGCCAAATAGGGACCCACGTTTCCATGTCAGGGAAAGGAAGGACACCTTCTGAGATAGCCCCCGCTCACCCCCTTGGTAGCTTGGCATGAGCAGCCTGGCTTCTCTTCAAGGCAAATATGTAAAATATTTGCAACCACGCTCACAGCCGCCCAATGATGACACTACAAATAGACTGCACACAAGTTTTATCAAAATGAGACTACATTTTATATGAAAAGATATACGATACGGCCACATAATATAAATCCAACATATGAGCATGTGTAATATTTCACCTTGTAAGTTCTGGCGACATTAATGGGTACTTCTAAACATTCCACAGTAGTCCTAATACCATGTTATGCCATGCGTAACGCAACAATCAGGCACTTTGCAATGTATACATAATGCAATGCGTAATGCAACAATCCAGCACTTTGCAATATAAAAATCATGCAATGCGTAATACAACCACCAGGTACGTTGTTATGCAGAAACAGGGTAATGCGTAATACACTAATCATGTAGTTCGTTATGCAGGAATAATGCAATGTGTAATACGCTAATCAGGTAGTTCGTTATTCAGAAACAATGCAATGCCTCATACAACAGTCAGGTAGTTCGTTATGCAGAAATAATGCCATGCCTAATATACTCCAGCACCGATCAAGGTGCCTCAGGCGGTCTCTCCACCCACTCCTTCTGACTCGCAGTCAGCCTTTGTCAACAGTTGCCCCCAACACGGGTATGGTATAACAAAAAGAGCAGCTCCGCACTCCGGCTCGGTACTGCCACTGCCTTGGCAAGTACGGGCCGTGATATGAGCCGAAGCAGAGGCTCCCGCTGCCGGAATGAGAGAGAGGCCGAGAGCGTCTCCCTCAGAGACTGCACCCCACCCCAGGCATCGACACATGTTACCTGGGGGGTGTGACCTCACACTCCTCTCCTCTTCCAGCGACTTGAGCTTCCAATGCAATCTTTGTAAATGGGCAATGGCGGGCTCGAGTGGGCAGCTTAGCTCCTCCAGGGATGTCGGTCCACTGCTGCTACAAAGATCTCAGGTTGCCACAGGGCACAGGTACACAGCGTCACTGAGACTCCCTTGAGCTTCGGGTGCAACTATCATGGGGCACTCCTCACAAAGGTCTCAGGTGAACACGCACACAGTGTCACTAAGACTCACTTTAACTCCGGGTGCACGTTAAAAAGGTTGCACAAAGCACATGCACACAGCGTCGCTGAGACTCACTTGGACTCCGGATGCACGATAACAAGGCAATCCTCACGAAGGTCTCACACTGCACAAAGCACACGAACACAGCGTAGATGAGACTCACTTGGATTCCGGGTGTGCACAATAAAACGGCAACCCTCACGAAGGTCTCACACTTCACAAAGCACATGCACACAGTGTCGATGAGACTCACTTGGATTCCGGTGTACACGATAACTGGGCAATCCTCACAAAGGGTTCAGGCAGCAAAAAGCACATGCACACAGTGTCGCTGATCCTCGCTTGGACTCCAGATGCCCAAGATCACAGGGCATGGCTTACGAGGGTCTCAGGCTGCAAAAAGCGCACACAGCATTGCTGAGACTCTCCTGGAAACTTTTGTGTTCCTGAGTTTCCGCAAAAGGGAGCAAGCTCACCTTGGGCCCTTGGGGATAAGTTACTTCAGGACACAGCCCAGCAAAGTCCTTTCAAGCAGGGGGACATAGCACACAGCAAAGTCCCTTTAGCCTTTCCTTGGTTAAAACAGCAAACTGCAGGCCAGCCCCAGAACACACAGCAAGGGTCAGTCCTTTCAGTCAGTCTCTTTAGTTGTTTCTTCCTTGGCAAAGGTTCCTCTTGACCACGAAGTAGCTCCAGTCTTGTTCAATCTTGATCAAGCCATTCTCCAAGGTTCAGGGGCTTCAGCTCTCAAAGTTATACCCCTCAATGGCTTTGAAGTCTTTGTGTTCATGGAGCACTGGCCCCTGTTCAAACCAGTTCTGGGTGCCTCCCTGCCAGTGACACCTTCTTCCTTTGATTAGTGTGGGTGTGGATACTCAATCACTCAGCAGGAGATGGAACAATTGTTTTATAGCAGCAACCCAGGCCTCTTCACCTCTAGGGGCTACTCCTCCCCTACACTCCCAATGCAGGTCAGCCTGTTGCTGTCTCACCTCCTCCCCTGGGTCATGACATCCCCCAGATCCTATTGCTTTCAAATCCAGACAGTCAATCCACAACCAGGCAGAGGCATACAGAAATGTTAGAGCACAACAACCCAGCCACTCCTAAAAGAGTGGCTTATAAACACACAATGCAAAAACCACCTTCATAAAAAGATGTTACATTGTGAGTTCAGGCATACTAAACTTCACCTCTCTATCTTAAGCCTTTGGGAAGATAGGCTGGAAACATTGAACAGCCTTCCCATTCTATCCTATGGGCAAAATGGCCTTTCAACAGTGAAAAACAAAATGGAGATTATTTCACGGTTAGGACATGGTACACACCTTGGTACATGTCCTACCTTTCACATGCACTGTACCCTGCCCAGGGGGTATCCAGGACCTACCATAGGGATGTCTGATGTGCATAGTAAGGGAAAGATAAGGTCTGGCAAGTGGGTGCCATTGTCAGAACAACATGTCAGTTTAACAAACTGTACACAGGCATTGCAATGGCATGCCTGGCGTCCCTTTTTAAGGCTACTTGTGTGGGTCGCACAATTAGTGTTGCAGGCCCACTAGTAGTATTTGCATTACCAGCCCTGGCATACATAGTGCACTTTGCTAGTAAGGCAAACATGCCAATCATGGACAACCAATTACCATTACACTTTATCCAGGGAGCACTTGCACTTTGACACTGTTTAACAGTGGCAAAGTGTCCAAAGCACCTAAGTTGACAACACCATGTCAGAAAAAAGGTCTGGGGGGAAACAAAAGGTTTAGGGAACTTTAGCCAGAAAGGGACAAGTCCTACACACAGTTTTGGCAGAGGGCGGTAACAGATAACTATGTCATTGGCTGTACTCTACCTACTGAACCTCACATTGATCTCCTGGTATTGGTACCCGAATTCCCTAGTTCTGTGGGACTAACACTAGTATTGAGTTGCTCCTCCGTCCGCACTGTATAGCTGAAGGACACAGCCTTCTACAGTGATAACAATGTGTGTTTCTGGAACATCACTCACCACATTGCCATAGTTCAAGCATGTTTGAGCTGAGTATTAAGAGTTCATGACAGAAAAATTTGAGTGAGTCTGGTGATGCAGAATCCTAGAATTAATTCTTATTGAGATGCCTGCGACAGGGCTGAGGTGCAAGATTAGACTGGAGCAAACGCTGGTGTGATATTGAGAAAGAAACTCTGATTGTGTTGCAATGTAGTATTTGAAGTTTATTGCTGTCTTAAATTCCTGTTAAGGCAATGGCCTATTGGAACAGGAAGTAAAATTGCTTCATTCTATATTGAATATGTCTGTCAAAAATGTCTGGAATACTATCAACTCGAACGTAAGGTTTGGAACACCTTTGAGGCAAGTAGTGCTTTTGGCATAATGCCAACACTCTGACCACTGTGCTACTTGTCTCAGGAAGCAGGTTTGCTGAGATCATCTACAAGCAGACATGATGTCAAGACCAAGCTGTTCCTCCTTCAAGGCTGCAATCCAAGCTGTACCTGCCATCAGAAAACAAGGTTTGCGCGCCCAGAAAGCAGAGAGTAGAAAACACTCCCTTGGCACGTGAAAGGCCCAGAGACTGGGCCCAGCTACAAGGTACATCTGCTTCAGCTTGGGAATGGCCACGTCAGAAGTAGCATGATTTTAGCCGTATGCTTCCAATAATAACAGTACACCCCTTACTCAGAGACTCTGGCTTATCGAGATCAGCACAATAAAAATGAGAAACCAATGCTGCAGCTGAACGGAAGAAGCAGTTACCCTCATCCTTTTACTGAGAGGGTATCTTGTGCAATGAACCAAATACGTGACACAGCGTCTCTTAAGGCCAGCGACAGAGGCCATGTGAGTTGGAAACTGGGCCTGGCTACAAAGAAATTCTACTAGAACCTAGGAAACTCAGCATCCGAAACAGCAGGGTCATAACGTCCAGAAACAGAAGACATATTGAGAGCCTCTGTCAGATATTATAGCAGATGGTAGATGGTAATTCTTGCAAGCCAACAATATCCTTAATGAAACATTGATCCATTTTCTTTGCTGTTGGAATCTTCTTGAATACTTAAGAAAATATATTTACTGTGACCATATTTGTAGTGCAGCCTTCAGAGAGTTGCAATTTGACAATGAACTCTCTGGAGATGGTATGCCATTGCTTGGATGCAAAGGGTAAAGAATTTAGTGGGTTATTTGGCCTCATATGGGAATCTGAATGCTTAGCCTATGCTGCATATTTCTCCATGTAACTGTTGGCCCCCATAATGAGCAAAGAACCAAATTCAAGGTATTTCTCTTCTTTCTCTGACCTTCAGTTAGAGAATAATGATATAGATTTAAACGTCTTTTGTGAAGGTATGAACGTAGCTGGTTTATGGAAATATAAATTGTGCTTTCTCTTTAATTACATTCTCACACAATTTTTGAAAAACATTGTATCCATTGATGGTAATGGTTTCCCAATTTCCACTAAAAAGAAGTTGCTATTTAAGGAATTTTTCCTGGAGCTGTAATGTGTCAAGATTCTATAACTGGTATTATTGAATGTCAACTGGACAAAGCTATACATGATGTTCTGATTAGGAATGAAAGCAATCACAAACTCTTATTGAGTGAAGAAGTCCAGCAGGCTTGAGAACTGTTTTTACATTGAAGGTTCTGCAATACTTCCTGCTTCCTATGATCCGTTCTGATTTTGAATGGGCATAGGGATCTTAATAGTATATGTATCCAGTCCAGACAAGATTTTTTCAGGACTAAAATTTCCAACTGTATGACAAAATTATCTTGTACTTATTTTTTTTTCAAATATATTTTATTGAGTTAGCAAGCAGCACATCAGCGGCTTAATATCACATGCAATAAAAACTTAGGCAGTTCAATATTCATTATCAAAAACAGGATTAACCAATGCTCAATGTTTTACTCCCCCCTAACTCCCCCGCCCCCTCCCCCTCTACCCCCACCCCTCCTATCAGTGTGCCTTCGAGTATCTCCTTGCTACAAAGCGCCTACAGTCCTGGATTCTACAAAACGTAACACAAATTAATGTGAGATAACATCATTATTAATCTCAATAGATAGCGGATTCCATCTGGTTGCTCACATGTGCTCCGAGTCTCCCTCCTGAACTTTCAATATTTCTGAATGTGTCGTGTAGTGCTTAGCTCCTTCCTATATGTGCTCAAGTGTCCTCATCTAAAACATTCCCCTCTGCGTTCCCGGGATCCCCCACTCTGCTCCCCAGGCCCTTGCAACTTCCAGCGCCTTGTCATTAGAGGAACGCCTGGCCAGCTGGAGCTGAAGTGTCGCCTCGCTCCCCGCCCAGTGCTGGAAGCTCCCTTCCACCCCCCAAAGCTAGGACCCGTCCTCGTCTTCCAGTGCATGGTAAGCTCCCTCTTCGCCATTATTAAACCCAAATCATAAAATTTGCTTGTTACTTTAGTGTTGTGGGTGTGCGGAAATCACAACAGAAGGCAGGTTCCCATCTCAGCTTCCAGCTCACGCGCCGTCGCTCGGTTCAAACATGTCATCACATCCACCCAATAGGAGCCTAATCCCACACAGGACCAGAACATGTGACCAAAATCAGCGTCTTCTGCATTGCACCGAGGGCATAGCGATTGGGTTCCCCCAAAATACTGATGGATTTTGACCGGGGTTAAGTAGGCCCTGTGGAGAGTATAAAATTGGACCAGTTGGAACCTAGCATTGCGCGTGCCCTTCCAAGCCCGCCTCAACAACTGTGGCCACGTCGTCTTAGGAATGAGCTTACCAAGATCTTCCACCCATTTACCTCTCAAGCTATCCAGAGGGGAAAGGTTTTCCGTGGACAATCGCCGATATAAGCAGGTGATGGCCTTAAATGTACCCGCCGCCATAGTGACGTATTGACACCCCAACGATGTTGGGGGTTCTGACAATCCCATCTTCCACTGTTTCTGAATTCCCGCCACAAGGGCAGCATGCAATAAGTAATCCCCCCTCGGCAGGTCGAAGGCTTACCGCAAGGCCGAGAAAGGCATCAAGACACCGTCTCTATATAAATCCCAATCATGTGGAGCCCGCACTCCTCCCAGCCAGCCAATGCTGACCAGTCCCCACCATGAGGGAGGGCCGTGCACATACCCAGTGGGATTTCCGGGGCATATGGGCTCGCAAACCCTGCGCGCCTCTGACTTCGTATCCAGCATGACCGGACAGTGCGCTCTTCGAGAGTGAGCTGGTCCAATCGGAGCTTCTGCCGCAGAATAATGAACGACAGTACATGTCTGGGGATGACCCTACCCTGCGGTCCGTCTGGCCCCCTAAACTCTCGCGCCACTGCCTGTGTAAGCCATTGCAGCTGTGCCGCCAGATAGTACCACTCGAAGTCTGGGGCCGCCAGTCCCCCTTCCTGCCTCGGCCTCATCAGGGTGGCCAACGCTACCCGCCGTCTGCCAGATCCCCAGATAAACCCTGTCATCATCGCCCGGAGTGTCCGAAAAAAGGAAACAGGGATCCAGATCGGCAAAGTACGGAAAAAATAGAGCAACCGTGGGAGCTCTACTATCTTCAAGAGTGCTACGCGCCCAGCTACCGATATGGGGAGAGTACGCCAGAACGCTATGCTGCCTCTGAGCCCTCTCAGTGCGCTACCCACATTCCCGCCAAAGAGGTCGATGGGGTCGTGAAATATGCGGACACCCAAATACGGTAGGCAGTCGGGTTCCCACCTCAGGCCATCAAGTGCCGGGGACGTCCGGCCCCCAGGGGATAGGGGAAACAAACAGGTCTTGTTCCAAATCACCTGTAGACCTGACAAGCGGCCGAATTCTCTGAGCAATTGTCTGGCGCCCTGCAAGGCGTCCCCTGTATCAGCCAAATATAAAAGGAGATCGTCTGCATATAAAGATATGTGATGAGGTTCCCGCGCAGCAAGACTCCCTCGTACAATCGTCCCTGGCGGGCATGTGCTGCTAGCGGTTCTATTGCCAGCGCAAACAGTAGCGGGGACTGAGAACAGCCCTGACGAGTACCTCTCTTCACCTGGCAAGCCGCTGAGATAGTGCGTGCCGTACGAACCCTTGCCGTGGCAGGCTGGTCCAGCGTATAAAATGATCCCCTAGACCAAATCCCTTCAACACTTGAAACAAATACGACCACTCCACGCTATCGAATGCCTTTTTGATATCCACCGACAGCACTGCTGCCCCCGCCAAGCCCTCTCCTCCATCCCCCATGATCTGGATCAATCGCCGTATACACGTCGCGGTGTTCCTAGCAGGGATAAAACTCGATTAGTCTGGGTGCACCAGGGTGCCCATGTGGTCTATGAGACGCGTGGCCAGAATTTTACTGAGGATCTTATAGTCCACTGTGAGCATGGAGAGCTGTCGGTACGCAGCCCTGGACGCGGGATCCCCACCCTTCTTCAGTAGCGCACTATGATCGCTTCTCTCATGGTGGGTGGCACCAGGATATCCAAATATGCTGCGTAGAACTCCACCGGGAGGTCGTCGGCCCCCGGCGTCTTTCTCCGAGCCATGTGTTTGACCGCGCCCCTAATTTCTCCGGGCAAAATGGGTTCCCCCAGCTTGGTGCCCTGTTCCGGGTCCAAATGTGGCAGCCCCGCGGCCTCTAGATAGTCATACAGACCATCAGGGGGGTCCCTCATCCTGCTCTGATATAGCAGCGTATAATATTCCAAAAATTGGTTGTTAACCTCCTTTTGTGAAAAGACCAGGTCCCCTGCGGGTGTGGTCAGAGACATTATTGAGAAGCCCCGGAGCGCCGGGTTAGCCAACCAGGCCAATAACGTCCCTACTTTATCTCGTTCAGCATGGGCTCGGACCATATATTCTCAATAATCATAGCAGCGGAGCCGCTCGACCTGCGTAGCCACTTCCTCGCGCGCCGCCGTCATCGCATCTGGGCCGTTCCCATTCATGTGGCTATCTATTTCTGCCTGGCGTAGGCTAGTCTCCGCTCGGTCTATATCCTGCAACAGCACCTTACGCGTCCCAGTGACGGATGAGATGCATGTCCCTCTCACCACTGTTTTAAAGGCGTCCCATTCATGTGCTCTACTCGACGCCGTCCCTGAGTTGTCTAAGAAGTAGCGCTCTATGCCCTCCCCGAGCTCTGCTGCAAACGTGGGGTCTTCCAGCGTCGCCGGATTTAATCGCCATGTCGGGATCACCTGCCGCTGCCACGACCAGAGCACGGTTATCAGGCAGGGGTTGTGGTCCGAGAGTGTCCTCGCCAAGTACTCGATATGGCATGTGAGTTCCAGTGCCCCCGGGGTACACAAAATGCCATCGAGCCGTACATGTAAATCATGAGGCACTGAATAGAAAGAATAGGCCCTGTCCGAGGGATGCTGCGCGCGCCAGACATCTACAAGACCCCACGCTCCCTGCCATTCCCTTCATACCTTGGCAACTCGTCTTACTGCCGACTGAGCCAGCGGGGGGTGAGAGCGATCTAGTTCCACGTCAGTGATTGAATTGAAGTCCCCACCATAAACACCGTTCCAACTAAAAACGACGCTAACTTCCCAGGAAGCTGCGCGAAGAATGCGGCGCGGTGGGAGTTTGGAGCATAGACGCTGCTGAAGGTCACATCCCTGCAGTCCAGGCGGCCTAACACCAATACATACCTCCCCTCTGGGTCTATAATAGTGGTCGTAGGTTGGAAAGGGACCCCTGATCTTACCCAGATAAAAGTCCCCCTGGCGAAGGCAGAGTAAGTGATATAGAACAACTGTCCCCTCCATCTCCTATGTAATGCCCGTCCCTCTGTCTGATCAATGTGTGTTTCTTGTAAAAAGGCCACCTGGATCCCTCTGCGAACTAAATATGCATGTACTTTATAGCGTTTCCTCATGGAGTTCAGCCCTCGCACATTCAAAGTGATTCACTTTAATTCAAGTCGGGTCGCAAAATGCGATGCAGTGCGCGCTACGAAATTCGTTTTATTATTTAAATTGTTTACTTACCTGTAATTATCCATATGCCGGTTTTTAGCCCTCTCCACCCTGCCCCTCCCCCTCCCCGCCTCCCTGCCCCACCGTAACTCCCTCCACGGCCCGCGGCTGCGTATGTTCCCCCTTACTGTTCACAGGTTGGAGTCATGTATCAACACTCGTCCAGCAGGCCATCGGCAGTCCGTGGAGTAACCTCAGCCAGATGGTCATTGTCCTCCTCAGATCCCTCCGAGCCCACTTCCTCCGACCCCTGGTGGGATGCTGTTTCCTCCAGTGGGGCCGCAGTCGCCGCTTTGGAGATGATCGCTACCGCCTATAGCGCCGCTTGCCTCTCCAGTCCCGTCTGGGAGTTTGATGGCGATTGTCCCTTCACCCCACGTTTCCTGGTGCGTCGGCCTCTTCGAGGTCTTGGCTGCATCTCGGCCTCTGAATCCCATTGTCCCGAGCCGTACTTGTCCGCGCGATATTGTTCGAGCCAGTGCCAAGCGTAGTCGGAATTGTTAAAGATGGTTGCAGTCCCATCTACCATCACCTTCAGGCATGCTCGGAAGAACAAAGCATACTGTAAACCCTCCGTCCGGTGGGCCCTCTTGACCGTCATAAAGGAAAATCGGCTTTGTTGGACCTCTTGGGAGTAATCAGGGTAGAGGGAGACTGAGGCATTGTCCACTTTGTAGGGGCCAGACGTCCGGGCATTCCGCAATTTGAGATCGCGGTCCTTGAAGTGGAGCAGGCGTGCGACCACTGGTCTGGGGAGACGGCCCTGGGCTGGGGGCCGTGCCGGCACACGATGAGCCCTCTCCAGGGTATAAAAATGTGATAGGCCTTCAGGGGCGACCACCTCTTGCAGCCACTTTTCCAGGAAGTCAACCATATTGTCCCCTTCGCATTTCTCGGGAAGGCCCACCACCCTTATGTTGTTGCGTCTGTTGCGCCCTTCTGCATCTTCGGCCCTCCTTTCCATCAATTGCACTCTGCGCGATAGGTCACTCAGCGACACGTCCGTCGCCTTCTGCATAGGTTCCAGCGTTGCAAGTGCAAGTTCTGTGCTCTTGACGCGGTCTGCTAGCTTGCCGTGGTCAGCCCGCAACAGTCCAAGGCTTGTTGAGACTTGTGTTATATCTTGGTGCAATGATTCTTTTGTGTCCGCTATGGCTTTAAGGATTTGGTCCATTTGCTGTTGCTGTAGCCCCACAGCCCCCAGCCGGGTTCTGGTCTTGAGAGTCGTGCGAGTCATCAACGGGGTCAGTCTGCGTTGCCTCTGGAGTGCGCCGCGGTTTCCCCATGGCCCAGTCTCAAAGTCAGCGGCCCAGCGTAGTAACCCAGTGCCAAGTGCTCCCAGCCGTGCACCACCAGGAGCGCTAGGGCGAGCGCCAGCGGGTCTCCCCAGTGTCCATGTTTCTCGTCGCCCGGTCTCACCACTATGGTAACCCTCTGTTCGTCGCCGGGGCAGTCCGATCAGAAGGCTGGATCAAGCACTCCGATGATTCTTCCGTGCAGCAGCCCTCCAGGCACACGACCAGGCCACAGAGCAGCAGGGCAGGGAGTCAGCGTGAATGTCTGCGCTTGCTCTCACCTGCCAATGAGGTCAGCTCGCCCCCAGGTCGAGGTGCAAGAAAGCAAGCACTTGATGGGAGGGTTCCTCACGATGGCAAGTCTCCGAGGCACCCACAGCCGCAGGGAGCCCCCGCCGTCGCTCCACGGCAGCACCGTCGCCTAAGGTGCACCTCGGGGCTCCGCGTTGAGGCTCAGGTGTATCTCCAGTCACCGCCGTCACCGAGGCGGCCCCAGGTCTGATCGTCAACGTCCCCTGCGGCAGCCACATCACCCCCCACCCGAGAGACCTACACTGGCTCCCCATCGATAAGAGGATCACCTTCAAGCTCCTCACCCATGCACACAAAGCACTCCACAACGCCGGACCAGCCTACCTGAACAGCAGACTCAGCTTCTACACCCCCACCCGCCTGCTCCGCTCTGCCAGCCTCGCCCTCGCCGCTGTCCCCTGCATCCAACGAACAACCTCTAGCGGCAGATCCTTCTCCTACCTCGCCGCCAAGACCTGGAACGCGCTCTTTACCCACCTACGACAGACCCAAGACCTACTCGCCTTCAGAAGACTCCTCAAGACCTGGCTCTTCGAGCAGCAGCGGCACCACCTCCCCTCAGCGCCTTGAGACCCTCACGGGTAAGTAGCGCGCTTTACAAGTACTCTGATTGTTTGATTGATTGATTGGTTTGGATGCTAGGTGATTCAATTCAGAGACATGCTAGCAATTGTCATCTAAGGAGTTGAAAAATATCTATATATCATCCAAATAAACTATTACATGAAGATAGATGATGTCTGAGAAGATGCCATACATAAATCTCTGGAACAAGGAGGGAGCGTTGCCCAAACCGAAGACCATTGCCATTCTCATAGCACATGAGGCCTTCTTTTACATCTCTTGAGCTTTTACTTGGAGCAGGTTGGATCCTCCAGGCAAAAAAATTATTAAATACCTCAGCCCTCTGACTGACTACAACATATCCTTGATTAGAAGCAGAAGATAATGATCCTTGAGGGTTCTCTTGTGTAATCCTCTATAGTCTGTACCGGATCTCAACTATTTAGAGGTCATTGAAATACAAAATAAATATGCCCCTGCCAGAGAAGTTGATGAAGCAAGTACACTATTCTCAAGATTTTCATCCAAGTATTGCCTTAGTACCTTCTTTTCAGTCTCTGAGAGAGTATGTATTCGGCCTTTTGGAAATTCTGGTCAGGAAATGACCCTGGGCTTTTCAAATGCATCTGCATAAGCAGGGTTTTGTTAACATACCAAAGAAAGGAGAGCTAAAGGGTAGTTCCAACTTAAAAGGCACACTTTTTTTTACACTGGGTGTTTCTTTTGACATCAGACAATGTTTGTTACAGAATTCGGAACTGATGTATATTGCTTGTGTGATCCATTTTATATACGGGTTATGTCAGCTTACATGGTGGATAGCAAATGCCACAGGATGATGGGGAATGGCTATCTTATGGTAATTGAATAATGTTACCTACAGGCGACCAGTAGACTCAGTAACAGACCCAGACACAAACGGAGCTCCTTTGACTATGTGCACAGTGTCGATCTTCATTTCTATTTTTTTTGAAACATTTTTTTTTTGACCAAGTCTTTATCCATACACCAGTGTTTCCCAAACTGTGTGGTCACGACCCACTGGTGGTTCATGAAAGTTCAAGCAATAAATAAAGGTGCCTTTAAATTCTGTATTTATCTTTGAAGTCTTATAACTTAAGTAACCATACCTGAAAAAAATCCCTACCCATAAAACCCCAAATTAAGTTACCCCATACCACAAATAATAAAGCTCACCCCAAACTAGGATGCCTTTCGCCCTAGGATCCCACTACTAAATGCTGACACACATTTTATTAAAATCATTTTTAAAATTATAATAAATCCTCACATCCCCAATAATCCAATATGTAGCCAGCCCAGAATCTCCAAATTGAATACCCACTCAAAAATGGATTACCAAAATCAAAATACTCCCCACCCAAGATCCCCGTCACTCTAGCATCACGCTCCTAAATGTTAAGCTACATTTTTATATAATACTTTAAAAACTAAAAATAAATACCCACACCCCAAAAACAAATGCCTACCCCTTATGCACTAAATTAAAATATTTCCTTTTCCTAAGTTCCTATAAGCTTTACATCCCACTGCTAACAAGTAACCAGCCAATTTTACATTTTGTAAAACATTTTTTTCCCGTGGGGGAATAGACCCCAACCACCTATTCTTTTCTTGTCCTTTTGGGAGTGGGAGTGGCAGTGGGACCCCCTACACATAACTTGTTATTTCTTTTTTCCCAACTGGGCATAAATCCCCTGTAACCTCCTTTTTACCCGAAACCCATATTATTTATAACTCTTAAAAAACTTTTGTCTACCCGTAAACTAACTTAATAGCCAATCTTTTAAAACCCATCCCAGCACTAATGCCTAAAGATCACTTACTACCCATAAACACTGTCCCTGGTTGAACCCTAAAAATCCTTACTACCCCTAAACCCAAACAATCCTTACATACCTTACGCTTACATATACTTAAAATTGTAACGTAAAGAGTCATGTTATAAAGTAAAGTAATGTAACTAGTTCCAATGTACAAGTTACTGCTCAGTAAAAAAACATCACAGTAAAGGTACTACCATGTGATGACTGTGAAGTAACAGCAAAACACACTGTATTAACTCATCCTTAATCACTTCTTTTAGGCCTCCGCACAATAATTTTAACAGAGTTCATTCCACCCATTAGGTATCTGCAGCTAAATGCTGAAAGCACATAATGTAGGACAATACATCCATTAAACCATGTTGTATTTATTAGAAAGGGCTTGTTCGGCAGAACTTTACAAATCAGGTGTGTCAAAATTTGATCAAAGGCCATCAAACAGTCTATGTAATCATTTGAACTTAGATTGGCCAAGGAAAGCAATGGGTAGGTCATTCCAATGCTACCCACATCAGACAACTTGTTAAATACACGCCCAATGACCCGGCCGAAAGCCCCCAATCCAAGGAATTTACCTGCCTTATGGAAAATGTGAACTTTGTACCGCTCATTCACAGTCCCACCCACCAGCATGGCCATACACTTGACCAAATCTGGACATTAAATGTTTCATCCACCCCTCCTACTATTCTCCCCTGTCCTTGGTCAGACCACTTTACCATTACGTTTTCCCTTGCCCTATCACTCCCGGTCAAACCCCCCCTTCCCAAAAACACATGGGTTCGAAAATGGGGTAAGGTCAACATGCCCTCTCTCTGTTCGGCCCTGGCCACGTCCTGCCCGGACCTTACTGGCATGACAGCCGGCCTTCAACTGGCCGCAATCAACAACTGGCTCACGAGGGCAGGAGATGAATTCGCCCCCTTTAGGCGTCTTTCAGTAAAACGGGCCCATGCAGCTAACCGTTGGTTTACCCCCGACTTGAAAGAGAAAAAACTTGCTGCTAGAAGGGCAGAAAGAGCCTGGCGCAGAATTTACGATCCTGCCTTAAAAACAACTTATCTGGCCACTCTGCACACTTACAAAAAGAGCATCCTGGAAGCTAAGGCCGAATACTACACCCACAGGATACTGGTTGCAGAGTCACAATCAAAGGAAATTTTCTCTACTGTTCATGAGCTCGCCTCATCCACCAGAGCCACATCAACGATCACTCCGTCTCAATCCCTCTGTGACTCGCTCAACGAGTTTTTTAAAGATAAAGTTGAAAAAATCAAACATAACATCCCCCAACCCTCCCCAAACTTTATGGACCCCTCCCCTCCTCCCTCTTCTGCTACATTGACCAACTTCCCACTCCTTACTATTGATACCCTTGGCCCCCTGCTCCAACGGGTCAAATCTGGCTCACCCCAGGACTTCGCCCCTGCCAACATACTCAGGGAAATTTACTTAGCTTCTCCCACCCCCCCCCCTGACCCTTCTCAATGACTCCCTTATCCATGGCCATGTCCCCATGTCACATAAATCTGCGGTTGTCATCCCAATCTTAAAAAAATTGGATGCTGACCCTTCCTCTGCCTCCAATTACCGCCCCATCTCTCTCCTTCCCTACCTTGCTAAGGTACTTGAAACCCATATCACCTCCACACTGAGCACCCACATTGAGACACACCATTGCCTCTCCCCCTGTCAAGCTGGTTTCCGCCCCCTGCACTCTACCGAAAAAGTGGTCATCTCAGTGATGGACAAGTTGCGTGAAGGAATTGACATCAACCTTCCGCAAGCCCTGATTCTCCTTGACCTATCCGCCGCTTTTGACACAGTGAACCATACCATTCTTCTTAACCGTGTCAGGGCGGCGGGGGTAGAGGGCTTAGCCTTTCGTTGGCTAGAGTCCTTTCTTGCTGGGAGAACACAGGGAGTCCATCTAGCTGGGTTCGCGGCGGCCTCTCGCAAGGTAGAGTGCGGGGTCCCCCAGGGTTCATCACTTTCCCCCCTTTTGTTCAACCTGTATATTTTTCCCCTTATTTTTATGTTATCGCAACTGGAGGTCACCGTATTCAATTATGCGGATGACCTCCAGTTAATCTTCAATCTATCTCACTCCCCCTCATCTGCCCTGAATGCCCAAACCACAATGACCCTCATCCAAGACTGGATGAACTGCAGCCACCTCAAACTCAACCCGGACAAGACCGAATTGGTCTTGACCGGAGGTGGCTGCAGTCCCTGGTCTTCTTCTTTTTGGCCCCTTTCCCTTGGTGTCCCTCCACTCCCGGTTCCCAAAGTGAAGACCCTGGGTATCTTCCTAAATCCCCAGCTTACAGTTCTCCCGCAAGTAAATTCTGTGGTCTCTTCATCTTTCTTTTCCCTCAGAGTGATTAGGAAAGTTTCCCGCTTCTTTTCCCCCCCAGCTTTAAAAATTATTTTGATGGCCATGGTACTGTCCCGTATAGACTACGGCAACATAGTCTATAACGGAGCCCCTGCATACATGATCCATCGTCTACAACTTGTGCAGAATCAGGCGGCCCGTCTGATCCATGGCCTTCCCAGATATCATCGGGTTACCCCTTTACTCAAGACCTTGCATTGGCTCCCTATAAGGGAGCGCGCCCTGTTTAAACTCGGCTGCCTTACCTACCAAGCCAGAGCGGGCACCGCTCCCAAGTTTATTTGTTCCCTCATTAAACCATACTGTCCAGGCAGAGAACTCCGCTCGGCCCATTTAGCCCTCCTTACCATTCCTCGCTTTAAAAAGCAGAGGGCGGGCGGAGTGAGATTCGCTGTCCTGGCTCCAACATTCTGGAACTCCCTCCCGATTGCTCTGCGTACCTCACTTTCCTACCCCCTTTTTCGGAAAAATCTTAAAACCTTTTTGTTTACCCAAGCCTACCCCTAAAACTCCTTACTGCCGCCTCCACTGATCATCACTAGCGCCATGAAACCGTTGGGTATGCGAGCGCTGTACAAATGTTTTTAAATTCAAATTCAAATCCAATGTACTCTCAAACAAGACTCGAGTTGGACGAAAGATATGCTGTATATTGAAATAATCTAAAAACTCTTTTAACCTATTTGGATCTTCATTGAATTGTAAGCCCCCAAAGGGAACTGTAGGTAAGTCAGCGGACACTCGAGCAGCAATAGTCTGCGAAAATCAGACTTCTTGTCGCATAGAGACACCAGCTCAGCATTTAGGTGAATTTTGTCACATAAACCCTGAGTAGAATCCATAGTGGCTGAACAATGTTGGAGTCACAATCTGTTAAGGTTCCTTTTAACCTAACATTTTTTGAAGAGTGGGTGATCTCTTTCGGATATCCACTGTGCCAGAGAGTGAGTTTAACACAAAGCTGGACAATGTCCTCTTAAAATATACTGTCAAATTGGAGGAAAAGGCCAGAGGCATTAATGAAAACTAGAACCAGATTTTTCTTACGGTAATAGTACACAATAATAACTGAAGAGACTTACTAATTCACCCAAGGAATGCCTAGAGGCAAAGCCCAGGCTAGAAGCAGGCAAGTAGATCTCCACAATGGTCTTCTGAAGAAATAGCAACAAGTATGAGGAAAGAATTCCAGAAGTAGTAGAAGAATCCTGGAGAAGGACTTAAAATAAGGCAAAAACCACTGTGGCGAAAATTACAAGTAAAGGGGCAAGGAGCACGCCTGACAAAAAGAACTTGAAAGCATTGTTAAAAGAACAAAGATCTGCAGCGCTTATATATCTACACCTGTTCTAGCAATGAATCAAGGTTCCCTGGAAATTAAAGAATCGATAGTGGATTGTGCAGGTGCCATAACGTGGAATGGGTGGTTGGCCAGAATTAATTAGGTCCTGTAAATAGGAATTCCTGGCCCAAACATGGTGCTTCCCAGTTCCCTGCCAATGCCGTCAAAGTGCTTGGCATCGCTCCCTGTCTGTTCTGCCTGCTGCCCACCAGCCTGTAAGGATGACGTCCCAGTATGAGTCAGGATGAGACAAACTGCAAGAGGGAGCAGTGTCACTTCTCCATCACCCTGAAGGAGCCAGACATCAATACCACCCAAAATCTGCGACCAATTTATGTGCTAACTGTGACAGGTCAAGAATTATATAGTGTGACAAATAATGCCCAGTTTGTAACATTGTGCATCTCTAAAACACATCATTTGGTACACTGTTGCGAGTTGTTTGAAGCTGTGGGGTCCGGGTTCCAGCAGTAATTTATATAAGCAGCCCTATGATCAGTTCAAGACCTTTCTCTTTGTTTATCCTGGCTGGATGTGCCTGAGGTTGAGATAAGAAGCAGAGATTTTCCTGCCCTATGAGTAGAGTTGATGGGATGAGGCAGCTGAAAAAGACATGAGATAACTCTTTCATCTCTGGCTTAGTGTTTTGCCAGGCACATGTGTTCTGTAAGAAATTGTGAAGGTGTTACATACAAGGTAAACAGACACACACATAGGATTTTACCTAAACCCTTGATGGGACTCTTTCATTTCATCCCTTGGCATCCTTGTAGGACTCTGTAAGGGCACCTCAGTTTTCTTGCACTGTCTCAATAGCCAGTCTAGTTTGATGCAGAATGCTCATCTTCTTCTCGCTGTTGCTGTGATGTGGCCATGATAGGGCTACTCTGCCATCTGACGCCCCTCCTTCGCTTCCTCTGGGCCTCAGCTCTGCTGCCCTTCCTTCACAAATTAAATGGTTTGGATCCCTATGGGGAAGTAGGTCAACAGTACCCCAGGCTGCGCTGCTCTTTTCTTTCTACTGAGACACAATACATTAACTCGAGGGTGGTGTGGAGGTCTGAAACCAGTTGTGGCATCAAAGCATTGAAAATTGAAACACTCCACCCTCTTCTGTGTAGGGCTGGCTAAGTCTCCTCCATCCGAATATGACGGCCTCCAGTCATGGCCCCTGTGTAGCGGCTCCACTTTGGACTATTGGGTTTCTCAGTGCCCGTCTCTTCTGGGTTTCAGCATTATGTTTTGTGGAGTTGTGCTGATTCTGAGCACACCATGTCTCAAGATTTTGGAATGCCAAGTTTTCAAATTAGTTGTGTGGGATATTTTCATGGTTTGAATGCACTTATGAGTGGCATCCAACAGCAAATTTTGTGCCAGAGTTAAACGTTCTTACGAGTAAAAGCAAGCAATCAAATGCATAGAAAGAGCTAAATATCAGATATTACAAATCTTTGAGCAATGAGAAGCTCTAAAAATATTTCGCAACTAATGCAAAACTCCTGAGATGGAAGGTCACTAATCTAAAACCTCTTTCTAAGATGGCTATTCTGTAAAACAATTGCGGCACTATCACTCATCGCAATTAAGACATACCTTGAGGAAGTTTGCATTGGGCATGTGGGGCCATAGGCTTAGCTTGACAAGACATCAATTGTGGAGCAACACTACCTAATAAACACAATGTAATAGGTGCCAAATCATTTTTAGAGACCAATGTGTCTGAAACTATAGTGAAATTTCAAAAAACATGTCTCTCTCTGGTTGTCAGTACAATATAACTAAAACTGAAAGTGTGGCCTAGTAGGTTAATGTAACAAACAAATGGAAACGAGCTTGCCACTATACCAGTGTATAGTCATGAACACCTTTCACTCATGTAACCAGAAAAAACATTAGGGGGCATATTTACAAGCCCCTATAGCCAAAGAAACGTCACTTTCAGTGACGCTTCTGTCACGATATGTGCTTCGCCTTATTTACAAGGCAGCATTAAGCCACTCAACGTGGCTTAACACTGCCTTGTAAATAAGGCACTCATTCATGCTATACTTAGGGTGAAAGGGGTGGGAAATGGGTCTTATGGTGGGCGTTCCACCGCAACACTCATTACTTTTGACTCTGCCCCATATTTACAAGGGCTGTGTAAATATGGGGCAGTGCCAAAATTAAGACCAGGGAAAACCTGATCTTAAACAGGCGTAAGGAAGAGAAATGTTTCATTTCTCCTCGTTTTTGCTGTTTCCATGTGTTCTGCATTGTGCAGAACACATAGAAACGGCAAAAGGCATTTGATTGTTAATGTGCCGGAAGGTGTCCCTTCCTGCACTTGAACAATACGTTTAAAAAAAAAAATGTTTTGCAACTTCTATGTGTGCTGCATTAAGCAGCACACATAGAAGTTTTAAAACACCATTTAAAGATTGTTTATAAGTTGGAAGGGACAGTTTCCTGCACATAAAGAATCTTTCCTGCAAGGGTGCCTGTGTTAGCTCTAGGTTGCTACATGTAGAACCAGTGCAGGGGGAAACGCAGGGCTGCACCATATTGTTGTAAATATGGTGCAGCCCTGCTTTTCAGAAATGGTGCAGTGTGGCGTTAAGCCAAGGAGGATAACGCCACGCTCCGCCACTTCTCTAGTAAATATGCCCCAAGGTTTTTTTTTTTTTAAAGTTTGAAAAGCTTTATTGAGTTGAAGAAAACAATGTAAAACATCAGTACAATAGCACAAATAAAGAGCAATAGGAATTAAAATAATTGTGGAGAATAATGTGCCAATAAGCAAGAAAGGCCCCAAAAGGGGAAAGCGCTATACAAAGAGAAAATGCTTTTATAACTTTTCATTTTGTGGGGAAGGAAGAGAGAAAGAAAGAGGGAAGAAAGGGAAAAAAAAGGGGGATGGAAGGGGAACAGCAGTAGAAAAATGTATGGTAAGAGAAATAAAGAGGTATGAAATACAGAGAAGTTCACGGTAATAATAATAACCGTAATACTAAATATAACAATAACATGTGATCAAGAGGCACTTTTAGATAAAAAGTCTGTTAAAGGGGACCAAAGTAAATCACGTTTTATCAACAATGGAATAGAAAAAGCACATGCAAAGGTTTTTTAAAAGAACCTTCGCCTACCAAGCTAGTTGGTAGCATGCTTCATCATTGGGTTCCCACCCAAGATGCTTAATGCATAATAATAATAATAATAAGGGAAATTTATAAAGCGCATGGTTACGCTAAGAAGCGTGTCCCCGCGCTAACTGAAAAACTCAGAAGCAGAAGTGAGGAGTGGACCCGACTATCCTGAAAATAGGTGTGTTTTTAGTTTCCTCCGGAAGCTAGACTCAGATGGATCCAGACGAAGATCAAGGGGCAGAGCATTCCAGCTCTTCGCCACCAGGTAGCGAAAGGATCTTCCTCCCATGCGGGCCCTTCTCACCCTAGGGACCTTTAAAAGGCCTCCATGCGAGGAGCGCAAGGCACGAGATGGTGCATACCTGGTGACTAGGTTCTGGAGTGGTGCAGGCGCCTTCTTAGCAAGGATACGGTGACAGGTACAGAGGGATTTAAATTCAACTCTGCTCCTTACTGGCAACCAGTGGAGGGTCTGAAGGGCAGCTTTGGAGTTCGATCTTTTAGGAAGTTTTAGTATGAGGCGGGCTGCAGCATTCTGTAGCACCTGAAGGCGATTGATTGCCTTACAGGTTACTCCCAGATACAGCAGATTGCCAAAGTCCAGACGCGATGTGACGAGGGCATGCACCAGCGTTCTACGGGCGGACGTAGGGAGGAGAACTAGGACCTTCCGTAGGCTTTTTAATACGCTGAAACAGACGCCCGTCACCCTGTCTATCTGGGGCCCGAAAGACAGGTCTGCATCCAGCCAGACCCCAAGATTTCTGACTTCTTGCCGGGGTGTTGGGGCCTCCCCTAGACATGGGGGCCACCACGCCGACGACCAAACAGATGGGTTCCCTCCCACCACGAGCACCTCGGTCTTGTTGCCATTTAGTTTAAGGCAATTTGTGGACATCCAGGTTGCAAGATCTTGCATGCAAGCCCTGAAGCTGTTCATAGCAAGGCCGGGTGCACGCGAGAGGGAGACAACCAGCTGTGTATCATCGGCGTAGGATACAATTTGCAATCCATGACCCACAGCAATCGGAGCCACTGGGGAGACATAAAGATTAAAAAGGGTTGGGCTCAGGGACGATCCCTGGGGAACGCCCTGACCCAATCCTATGTCTCTGGAATAGTGGTCACCTTGGCGGACTTGGAAACTTCTCCCAGTCAGGAAGGATTGGATCCATAGGAGTGCGGCTCCAGATATTCCTCCGCTATTCAGACACTGTAGCAAGGTGGAATGAGCTACAGTGTCGAATGCCGCACTCAGGTCCAATAGGATGAGGGCCATAGTGTGACCCTCATCCACCCCCTGCCGTAGGGTCTCCACCGCCATCAGGAGCACCAATTCCGTTGAGTGACGAGGACGGAAGCCAAATTGGGTGTCGTGCAGTAAGGCAGCTTTGTTCACGAAATCCATTAGTTGCAGATTAACCGTTTTTTCGGCCACTTTGGCCAAGTAGGGCAGGAGAGAGATAGGCCGTAGGTTTTCAAGTTTATCAAAACTGATGGTAGGTTTCTTCCTAAGGGGTAGGACCACCGCCTTTTTCCAGTCTTTGGGCACGGTCTTTGTTTTGAAAGACACGTCCAGTAGATGCCTAATGTAGGGTTCCAAAATCACTAGGCTGTCTACTAGGTGTTTAGGTGTGGTAGGGTCCCGTGGAGATCCCGACTTTAAGAGATCTTCTGGGGGCGGGGTGACAAAGTTGGTCAATCTAAGTCTGTCTCCCCATTCCCTTTGGCTTTCCACAAATTCTATCCCATTATCGGGTTGAATTGGAAATGCCGAATAGATTTTAGATATCTTTTCCGCAAAGAAGTCTGCGATCCTATCGCAGGACTCAGGCGAGCAGTCATCAGGAATGGTAGCTGATTTTCCACTTGAAAGAGTTTTGTAGAGCGAAAATAGCTCTTTCATCGAATTACCAGCTTCGCTAATTCTGGTAGCGTAATACGCAGCTTTAGACTTCCTAATTAAGCCATGGTAAAATCGTCTCTCAGTCAAGTAGGCATCTCTAGTATCTTTGGAGAGAGCCCTACGCCATAGTCTTTCGGCTCTCTTCAATGCGGTTTTCGTGTCTCGTAATTCATCATTGAACCATGGGGCGGTTTTTTGAACACGGCCACCAGGTTTGGCTTTTGACAGAGGAGCTATATAATCTAGCGCATCGTTGATGCGCTTACAGAGATGGGTGTTAGCCGTGTCTGCATCATCCCCCCCAGGGTTTCCTCCTATAGTCAGCGCCTCGCAAAACTTACACTGGGAAAAGGTCGCCCATTTTCGCCTGAGATGATACAGTGCCGTTGGCTGCGGAGATCTACCTTCAGGAATTCGAATAGTGAAAGGTACCAGATGATGGTCCGACCAGGGAATGGGGATAGGGGTCATAGCTTCTACTTCCCCCCAGTTAACGAATATGGGATCCAGTAAGTGTCCCAGCTGGTGGGTAGGACCACTTACAATTTGATTCAGTTGAAGGGCTCCTAATGCTTGACAGAGATTCTTGCTAACGTTATCTGAAGGGTTATTAAAGTGTAAATTAAGGTCTCCGAGTACCAGAAATGTATCTTTACATAGCGCGGTCTCAATAATGCTTTCAACCAGACTCTCCTCAAACCTGGCTGTGGGGCCTGGGGGTCTGTAGATCAACATGCCTTTCAGCGTGCAGTTGTTATTCACTTTAATCGTAGCATATCATGTCAGATATGCTACGACGGTTGATTATAGCGGAGCTGGCTTTTTTTGTGAATTTGTGGGTTAATTAAAACTGCCTCAAGGAGATCCATCCCTTAGGAAGTTTTAATCGTGGATACCTTGGGTAAAACTAAAAACAGTGGTGGTGGACGTAAAGTGAGGTAATAATGGCCTCTTCCATCCTAATGTTAGGTCGACATGTTTCAGCCAAATATGCGTAGTTTTTGAGTCACAGTCGCTTTCTTCAGGACCAAGTTGCTAGGGAGACCCTAGTCAGTGTTCACATGTGCACTAAGGCATGCATAACTTATGATTTTCACCAGCCTTCTTGTTATTTTTTAATTGCACTATCTCAGGGCAACATGAATCTTGCGAGGGGGCCGGGACCTGTAGACACACATTCTTAAGCCAGACCATCCATCATAGTACCTTTTACTATCCTCAGAGAGATCCATTTGGCTCCATGCCACCAGCTAGGTTGGTGGGTTAGGGTTCTTTTAAAAAAACTAATGTTTTTTCTGGTTACATGTGTGAAAGGCATTTGTGATCCTGGTATGGTAGCAAGCTAATTTTCATTTGTTTGTTACATTGATAAGGGGAAGAGAAAAAAGCTTATGTCATCTTCTCACTCTCCTATTTTGTTTACCTTGCTAGTAGGTTAATGTACATGTTGCAGAGATGAGTGAATTTCAGTGCAGAGAGAGTGCATGACTCACCTGAGTAGGCTGTTCCACCAGAAGTACATAGGGGATGTGTCTGCCGGATGAAGGCTTGCCTTGAGCGCCTTCCAAGTTCTTTAGCTGGGCTGGGCATGGGGCCACCAGGCTGCAGCAGGAGGCACTGCCGGTTCATGTTGGCGGAAAAAGCTGCGGTCTGCCCAGGCCTGAGCGGTCAGACAGCTCACCTGTGTTTGCCAGACAGATCAGAGACGAAACATTCTCCCCATCAGGACTGGACTGGGACAGAAAATAAGCTTTAGTGAAAAGTATAAAAGTGACCCCCATTAACAAATCAGAGAGTTAAAAAAAATGGCCCACGCTTAAACATTGGGGCAGTTTTGAACGATGTACATATTTTGCAAGGTATAGAAATCTGTGTGTTTAAGGCTTGCTGCAGGTAATGTTTGTTGTATCGTCAGGAAAATCAACAGTAAAACCTGATGCAGCACTAGCTTCAGTCCACCATGGGCCGATCCCTGTAGTGACTTCTACACTTATCCCAGGAAGGGATGCATCAGTCCGTCTAGACTCTGACCAGTACCAGGCCAGTCGCCGGTAAAGGTGAGTGAGCCACAGAAAGCTCGAGCCTGGGGCCTGGCTCAGCTCACGAGGTCCTCTTGGAACTTTGAGACCAGAACAAGCCAAGCTTTCTGTAGTGTCCTCTTGTATAAATAAATGAGCAGGAACTTATATGTCTAAAGAGGAGCTTTAATTAAAACCTCAGCCACAGGAGAAATCTTCAACTGAACTGCTGGAACTCCCATGTATTCCAGAATCTCACATGAGAACAGAATACAAGCATGGAAGTTCCAGTATATTAAAGATACAGGTACAAACATAAGATACATAACAATATCACACATCTCCCTCCTAAAGAAAAGTTTAAACAACAATTTATAGTAAGGATAAAACTTCAAATACTCAGGCAGTGGAGGGGGGAGAATCTATGGCAAATAGTCTCTTAAATAAATGGGGGGTCTACGTACTCTTTGACTTCTAAGGGAAGATGAGGATGGATTTGAACCATTGGCAAAACTAGAAGTTGAAAGATGCAATCCTTGTCTTCCACACAAGGACTCACGTAAAGGAATTCTTGACCTAACCACAACCACTCTGCTCCTATTCCAAATTCTTCCATCCTGTATTTTGGTAGCATTCCTAAATACTTTCACTACTGCTCTTACCTCGGTATATTTTGACCAAGATCTACAACCAACAGGAGCTTTTATTCGAACAAGATCACCCACTAATACCTTCTGTACACTCACACAATTTCTTTTATCAAAATAAGACTTTCTTTCATCCAATTTCCTTTCTTCCTTCTTGCGCCATTCACCAATTCCATTATCAATCAAACCCTTGTTGAGATCCATCCAACCAGGACACAACCAAGTATTGGGAGCCCTCCCTTTGAACCACACAAATGGAGATTTTCCAGTTGTCGAGTGGGGTGCAAAGCGATAAGCATTTATTCTTTCCTGAAGAACAGATTTCCAATTTAAACCAGATGACCTTGCTAATTGTATAGCCTCCTTCAAGGTTTTATTAACTCTCTCAACTGCACCGTTAGTCTCGGGATGATACAAAGAACACTTCTTATGTAGTATACCAGACTTCTTCATGTATTCTTCAAAAACCCTTGAACAAAATTGTGGTCCATTGTCGGAAAGAAGACTATTAGGAAAACTCTCTTTCTTAAAAAGAGTGTCAAGGAACTTTATCACCTCATCCGAAGTGATCTCTCTAACAGCACACACCTCAATCCACCTAGAGTACAAGTCCATCAAAACTAAAAGATAAGGTGTATCACTCACACCTGACAAAGGACCAACTATATCTATAGCCACTTCATCCCAAGGATGACTTGGTAATGATCTCTTAACCATGGGCATCTGCTTAGTTTTCAATATTTTATCACTAGCACAGCACTCGGGGCAATCTCTCACTAACCTCTCAATCTCCAGATCCATGCCAGGCCACCAAAACTGCATTCGTAAAATTTCTTTAGTTTTAACGATGCCAAGATGTCCAGAATGTGCATGGGACAAAACTTTCTTCCTAATCCCCAGAGGCGGCACCATTTTCGTACCACGAGTTAAAAATCCAGAATTTGTAGAAAGCTCATCAGAAACTAATGTCCAGGGTTTCTCTAATCGAGAGTTACTACTCAAAGACAGCATCACCCTTTTTATCTCTTCATCCTTCTCAAGCTCATCTCTCCATTCCTTCTCTTCAATTGCTCCTTCTGTAATCTCACATACATTTATAGAATCGTCAGAACAACCACAATCATCTTCTTCTTCAAAATTTTCTTTACCTACCATTCTTGAGATACAATCAGCAGATTTGTTTGATACCCCTGGAATATAATCAACAGGGAAATCAAACTCTTGTAAAGATACAATCCATTTTCTAATTCTGGAGGAAATTGCATCTAAACCCTTTTTATCAAAAATCTCCTTCAAAGGTTTATGATCTGAAAGAACACACACCTTTGTCCCCCAAATCAGATTCTTCAATTTCCTCAGAGCCCAATAGATGGCAAGAGACTCCTTCTCTATAACAGAATAGTTTGATTCTGAACCTCTCAAACACCTTGAAGAACAACAAATTAAACAATCTTCTCCATTTCTTTTCTGTATCAAAACAGCCCCAAGACCTTTTTCACTCGCATCAGTGAATAAAATAGTAGGTAACCCTGGTATAAATGCCTGAAGAGAGGGAGCCTTATTTAATTCAGATTTAATACCATCAAATTCTTTCTTGCACACCTCTGTCCATACATACTCAACATTTTTTGATGTCAACTTTCTCAACGACTGGGTTTTATCCGCAAAATTACAAATAAATTTGCCATAAAACTCCACCATACCAAGGAAGGAAATTAATTCTTCTTTATTCTCAGGCTCCTTAACCTTATTAATAGTCTCAACTAATCCTTTTTTTGGAAAGATTCCTCGATCAGTTATTCTATGACCCAAGTAATTTACTTCTTTTACACCAAATTTGCATTTACTTCTTTTAAGTGTCATACCCGCATCTTCCAAACGTCTGAGAACCGCACAAACCCGACTATAATGTTCTTTCATACTGTTACCATAAATAAGTAAGTCATCCTGATAGCATCTGACACCTGGTAACCCTTTCAAAATTCTTGCCATAATTCTTTGGAAAACTGAAGCCGCAGATACAAGGCCAAACGGCATTCTCTTATATCTGTAGGTGCCCATAGGAGTGATGAATGCTGTTAAGTCCTGGGAATACTCATCTAATACAACCTGGTGGTAGGCTGACGCGAGATCTAAAGTGGTGAAAAACTTAGCCCCTTCTAATGTACTCACCATCTCATCTATATTTGGAAGGGGAAACCTGTCAACTACTACTTCTTTGTTTAGTGCTCTGAGATCAACACAGAGTCTAATTTCACCAGTTGGTTTCTTAACCACGACTATGGGAGCTAACCATTCAGTAGCTTCTACCTGTTCAATCACACCATTTTTCAACAATTTTTCAATTTCCTCTCTCACCTTCTCTTGTTCCATTAACGGTATTCTTCTTACTTTTGCCACTATGGGTATAGCACCCTCTCTTAATCTGATGTGATGCTTGTAACCCTTCAAGCAGCCCAAACCTTCTCTGAATACATTAGGAAACTTATTTGTTAAGTCCTCACACAAGTCTTTTCCTATATCCTTCATGTCCACAGTGTCTATCTGTTGAATTTGAACTTGAGGATTAGCATTCGGATTCAAAGTTACGCCAAGTTGACCTTGATGTACCCAACCTAGTAATGTATCCCCTTTCCTTGCAACATAAATTTTACCCACAATGGTCCTACTCCCAAGTTCTATCTCAGCCATAAAACAACCAACCATTTTAATCGGATTGTCTGAATACCCAAGAGGTCTCACATCTGATCTCATCATTCTTACTTTACCAGCAAAATGCGTGTTAAATAGCTCTTCATCAATTAAAGTTATGCGAGAACATGAATCAAATTTGAAGTTAATCATGACATTTCCCACTTTTACATCATGTTTTGGATGATCAGATACCTCACATTTTATCTCAAAAGTAATGGTTCTAACTTGTGGCTGTGATTGACTCCAACGTTTCCTTGTCGAGTCAGGTCTAAATATTTTTGTTCTACAACATTTTCCAAAATGACCTCTCTTCCCACACACATTACATGAAATCCTTAACGCAGGACAAATTGGAGAGTTGGCTAAATGACCTATTTGTCCACATCTAAAGCATGAAAATGTGTTACTCTGTTGTGTAAAATTGTTCTGATTTGTTGAATTTGATGCCAAATTCTCTTTTCCAGAACCAGTTTGTGTTTCATTTGACTCATTCTTCTTAACTTGACAAACAATTTCTTCAATTTTTGTTTCTTCTTTTTTTTCATTTAAGGATCCTTTATCTTTTTCTTTTTTTAATTCACCAACGCACTTTGTCATATGTTCCACCTGTTTTGCTATGGCCAATACTTCCTCAAGAGGTGGTTCATCTTTCAACCAAAGCTCTTTTCTGATCTCATCATGTGCACACCTAAGTACAAATTGATCCCTTATTCTTTCATCAAGGGTTAAACCAAAGTTACAAGAGGATGCCAACTTTCTCAGTGAAGAAACATAATCTTCTACAGTCTCATCTCCTTTTTGTTCTCTTAAACCAAAATGGTAACGCTCCATAATGGTACTGACTCTCGGGAGATAATGTTTGTCAAGTTGTGCAATCGCAATTTCATATTCATTTAAATTACGTTGTTCTCCAGCAGATAAGTCAGGAAGATGTTCTAACACGTCCTGTCCTTCCCCCCCCCAAGCAATGGAGAAGAAGAGAAAGCTTCCTTTCTGCACTCAAGTTAGTTCCACATATCCTCGCATAGTTAGCAAAAATTTTCTTCCATTTTTCTCCACTTAATGTTTGGTTCTCCTGGGGTATTTAAAAAGAAAGCAGGCTGGGTTACATTTTGCATTTTTTTTCTCACTAAATTGCAAGTATTTTTAAACAAAATATATATATAGTTTCTTTTACTTTCTATTTCTTAGGCTTTTCACCATAAACTATTTTTTTTTAACACTGTATACTTATTTGTAATAAAAAATAAAATTGCAGTGTCTAAATTCTATTTGTTCCTGTAGAGCAGCACCTTTTGTAGTAATTATGATGTAATTCCTGCTTTGTTTTTGCTTTATGATGCAAAATAGAACATTCAGGTTGCTCAGATGAATTGTGAAGAATTCTCCTTCTTGTAAACGTTCCTTTAGCTGTCAGCGCGTCTCAATTCTAGCTAATTGTTATGCAAAGAATCTTCAAGACAAAGTTAGATTTGTACGAGCAGAATGACACGATGTCAGCATTCCTCGCGTTCTTTAATCACGAGTCTCTTTCTCTTATGTGCGCAAGCACAGCCTCAGCGCGAGCAAGCCTCAGCGCGAGCGAGAGAACATCACGTCTCTTCTCGAGGCAGAGCGCGAGAGAAACACGTTGCTTTACCTAATCGTTTCCGCTCTTATATTTTACAATTATGACACTGTTTCAAGCAATCCGCCCGCTAAACTCCTCACCGCACAAGTCCTTGAGTTTGACACAGCCGCTGGGAAGACTCCGCTTCCTTTCTCGTTCCTTCAATTAATACTGCCGCTGGAGGAGTATGCGAGTCGTCTTTTCTTTTTCTTTCCTGTGTTGAGGTGAAGTCCTGGGTTCACCCGATCGTCACCATTATAATGTAGTGTCCTCTTGTATAAATAAATGAGCAGGAACTTATATGTCTAAAGAGGAGCTTTAATTAAAACCTCAGCCACAGGAGAAATCTTCAACTGAACTGCTGGAACTCCCATGTATTCCAGAATCTCACATGAGAACAGAATACAAGCATGGAAGTTCCAGTATATTAAAGATACAGGTACAAACATAAGATACATAACAATATCACACTTTCACATGGGCTGTGTGGACTAGTGGCTAGAGCTACTACTCCTGCCATCAGGGAACCAGGACCAAGTGGCAATAGATGTTCTTTCTAGTTCCTAAATTATTTACACTCTATATATAGGAATTTAAGTTGCTTTAAGATATAGGATTTTTTTGAAAACCCAAGCCTTGCTTCTTGTTTCATCAACAGCTGTTATTTTTAGTATACACTACAGCAGGGGACTTCCAACTCTGGGGCGGGCACCCTTCGGGGGCATGAATTGATAGCTGGAGGGGCATCAACATTTGATGTGCTCCTGGGAGCAGAGACTAATATCACTGACTCCATGAAATAAAAGGGTGTGTCAAACCACTCTGAGATGGGCCATAAGGGTTCTGCAGACAAGGAGTGGTTGTCTATTTAACATGTTTTTAGACCTCCTTACACAATCCCTGACCCACCAGACCCCCTACCGCCATCCTGCTGGCATCAGTGCGGCCCTTGGTCACACCACAGACCGTACTTTGTAGCCCCTGGGCCAATGTTTGCGAGTACCCGTGGTCTATATCATGTTAGCAATCATTTATTTAACTGCACTTTTGAAAGACAGCTACATCATAATTGCTTTGTGCCAATTATTAAATGAACCGCCAAGTAGTCCCATTCCTTGTAAACACTCTTCAGCTAGTCCTCTTCTATGTCAAAAGTGAACTGCATTTTGGGACTTGTAGTTCAATATTTAACATTGTCGGAGGGTTGGGAGTTCTGGAATAATTATTGTTTAACTCACTTTTTGTGTTTTCTTATTATGTTTCACAAAAAGGAAAAAACGTAACTATGTGCGTATTATAATTGTAAAGACATTACGACAATTAGTGTAATATAAATCACCCACTGTATAAACAATGCTGGCGCCGGTCTCTGGGAATACATTTCTAAACTAATAAAAATTGTTTTAAAAAGTAAATAAATAAAACGCAAGAATGACTATCAATTTTTGCCAAAAATGTTTTTGGCGCCCCCTAAAGTCCGTTACACTTTTCTGGCCCTTTGTTTACAATATTTTTTGTTTCATTTTCACATATCCGATTTATAATAATAGGAAAAAAGACTGAACATTATAATTGGACATTGGTCTCTACCCCACAAACTCACTTGAAATCTTGGTTCGCTCTGTTTTACCCCTACATATAGTGTGCGAAAGTGAAAACTACAACTGCACATCAGCCTTGCCTGCATGCAGTATTTAACTGATTGTTATAAAATATGATTTTCATTTTGGGAGGTGAAATTATTTGACATGGGGGGGGGGGGCATCATTTGAAAATTTGAGGATCATTGCACTAAACAAAACACCTCGCCTCACTTCGACCATATTTTCGAAACGCATTAATGGGAAAGCGAGTCTAAAAGGTATAATACAAATACTTGCTCTTAAAGTTCTGTTGCAGTTAACAGTATATATTTCAGTGTTTTGGAACGGAAATGTATCCTGCTATGAGGCGCGTGCCATCAGCAGCATGGCTTCAAAGGATTCTGTCATTCTATTTGTAATACTCAGCGACAAACAGTTTCTGGTGAATGCGCTTGGTTAATACCTGTAACAAAGTAAGCTCAGCACTCACCGCACACACGTACATTGTGAAGGCCTTTGCCTGCAGAACTTACACAAAGCAAACAATACAAGTGTCGCTTTTATGATGCAAATGACCAAAGACAGAAGGAGCCGAGAAACCCTTTAGATAGAGGAGTGGGCCTTTTGTTGTGCAAATGAACCAGCGCTCCAGGTCCCACTGCTGTAAACTAGCAGCCTTGAAAGCGTGCCATAAAAGCTTTTCAGTATTTTTCTGTTCTCTTGTCACTGGGCCTGTTTCACAAGCTCATAAAGGCTGCTATGGTTTGAGAGAGCCATGTGGACAACAGGCAGCTTCTTGCTTCCTAGCAACTGCTCGTGAGCGTCAAATCCGAGGCGAAGGTGCATTACCTCCTCATCCCCTCGTCCCTTTAATTCATAACATCACGAGGCAGCCCGGCCGCCCCAGACACCGATCACCACACAACTGCCGAAACGAAGGGGCGCTCCACCCGTCCTGTTTATTGTTTGTCTTGCCAGACTCACCGTGTATGGCGGTGTGCAGTCCCAGGCCCCTTCAGATACATCTGTGACGGCAGACAGGTATATCTTCTATATTGTGGAGTGTGGTGAGAGGCCGGGCACTGCCAAGCAGGCCTACTTGTGCTGATGTCCTGCACCTTCGAGGTGGCGTAGCAAGGTCAGGTGGTACCCGGTGCGGAAAAGTTCTTGTCACCCCCGGATTGACAAAATGGCAAAAATATGTGTTTAACACATATTTTGCCACTTTGTCACCCCCCCCCTCCCCCAGTGATGACTCCCGGGAAGGCCCGCACCCACCGCACTTCCCTTCCTACGACACTGGAGGAAGGCCCTAGTGCGATCTGTGCAGGCGCTGCTTAGGTACACAAGCATTGAAAATGCAATAGGTCTCGCAATAGAAGAGTTTGACCTTTTTCGTTTTGCAAATGGATGAGTGGCGTTGCGTGGATGAGTGGCGTTGCGTGGATGAGTGGCGTGTGTGAGTGGCGTTGCGTGTGTGAGTGGCGTTGCGTGTGTGAGTGGCGTTGTTTGTGTGAGTGGCGTTGCGTGGATGAGTGGTGGATGTGGTGGTGGATGCGGTGGTGAAGTGGTGGTGGATGTGGTGGATGTGGTGGTGGATGTGGCGTTGGATGTCATGGTGGATGTGGTGGTGGATGTGGTGGTGGATGTGATGGTGGATGTGGTGGTGATGGATGCAGTGGATGTGGTGGTGGTGGATGCGGTGGATGTGGTGGTGGTGGATGTGGTGGATGCGGCGGTGGTGGTGGATGGGGTGGTGGTGGTAGTGGTGGATGGGGTGGTGGTTGTAGTGGATGTGGTGGTGGATGTAGTGGTGGTGGGTGTGGTGGTGGTGGGTGTGGTGGTGGTGGTGGATGCGGTGGTGGTGGATGTGGTGGTGGTGGATGTGGTGGATGTGGTGGTGGTGGATGTGGAGATGATGGTGGATGTGTTGGTGAAAGCACAAGGAGGCAATAAGGCCTCAAAGGGTGCCTGGCATAACACCCTCTTCCCCTATTTCCACCCCCAAAAAGATTCCGCTGACCACATAAACCCATTACTGACGTGCCAAAGTCTAACCCAGTATAAGTATACCCTACGTGGTTTTCAAACAGTTGGTGTGCAGGGGTATAGAAGCTGAAATTAAGAACAAAAGAGGACTGGGATGGATAAGCAAGGTCGGAGGTCAAACATGCCATCTCAAATTCTTTCGGGGTGGGGGCAAGGAACGCACAGCAGGAAGTGTCGGCCTGTGTCAAAGCAGCAGCCAGCTGGGTGATGAGCACGTGCCTTTTGGGGGTGGGCTGTTGCAGAGAGTGCTCACGTGACCTTCCTCAACACAAACAATGCGCATTCAAACCCTCCAGGGGAGGTGTGGGCGTACTTGGACCAGGAGGTTAAACGGCTGGCAAGTGGCACGCTATTTTAATACAATATGGAGTTTTGTGCAACGTGTGAGTTTGGGCTGCGGGGGACTGTGGGAGTAGGCAGCAAAAATGCTTGTTAGTATGGAGTGCTAAAAGGTAATATGCGAGAAAGTTATTTCAAAAGTATTGTGTGTGTGAAGGAAGATTGTATGGGTGAATGGCAGAGTATGGGTAAGGAAGAGTGGGGGGCAAAAGATATAAGAGCAGCAACTTGTTGATAGTAAAGTTATGGAAGGCAAAAGGAATGTGAGCATATTTGTAGAGGCGAACTAAATTGTTTTTGTGTGTTGTCGTGTTATTTAACAGAAATAACTAACAATTGTAGCATTGTAATAACATATAAAAAAAGTAAACAATAATGAGAAGTAGTAGAAATACAAAAGTTGCAGTACAGCTCCAAATTGTTATATTAAAATGGATGCTGTAGTAGGTAGAGACAGGGAGGGAGAGAAGAAGATAGTAGCAGTTGCGTAAGAGTAAGGTAGTATTGTGTGCAAATGGTATGATGTATTATAAAAAAACAATAAGGGCTTAATGGAGAAAGGGAGGGTTAAGAGCACGAAAGATGGCAAGCAAATAGTAGTGGCATGTAGCTAAAGCAGAAGGGACTCAAGAAAAAGGGAGGTAGGGAGGGAGAAAGCAGGAAGTGCAGTATGGTAAAGTGTTAGTTTGTGTTAAAGCAAATAGTAGCAGATGCACTGAAGGCGCCTTGCAGTCTGTATTTTTTTTTTTTGCAAGTAAATGGTCCGGTATTTAATTAAAATAAAAGAAGGGACTTGTAGGACACAGGATGAGAGGAGCGCGCAGGACGTCAAGCAAATAGTAGCAGATGCATCGAAGGTGCCTTCCAGTCTGACAACACAGAATAGATGGTGAGGTAGATTAGGTTAAGGAGAGGCCGCGCATGAAGTAATGAAGCGGACGCGCTTTGTGGTGGGGGAGGGGGGTGCATCTGTTCTGCGAAAGTGTTCATGAGTCTGTATGAAGGGGCTTATATGTTTGTGTGTGAATTTTATAGTTGTCAAATTCTTTGTAGTTGAGAGAGGCAAACAGAAAATACAGAATGACAGAAAAGAGACGGGTGAAAAGGAAAGCAAAAAAGAGACGGAACCAGCTTTGCAAAGGGGCAGATGGAAATGATCTAGACAAAAGACGAGAGGGAAACCTGAGCAATGCAGGCAGAGAGAGAGTGAGGGTTCGAGAAAAGAATGAGGCGTTGCGGTTCTCTTTCTCCCTCTGGTCCCTCCTACCTGGGATGATCCCTCGCTTGTGAAAAAGGGAGAAGAAACGGTTTTCACGTGAAAGGGCATGTTTTGGGATCAACTTCAACTACACACGTGCAAATTGTGAGATCGGGAAATGCATTGTGTCATTCCTTCAGAGGAATAAATGGAAAAAATGCTTCCGTGCGGCAGCGCTGATTGAGCCGAGTATGTAAGAGTAAAACAGCTTAGGGAGCCACTAGAAGCTTTGCCTTCATCCAGAGCGATTCTGGCGGGCTGAGATTGGGAGGGTTTCAGCGCTGCTAACTTTTCGCTGGGATTTCACGTGGTGCGTGCGCACACAAAGAAGGGAGGGGTAGTGAGAGAGAGGAAGGGGGAGAAGCGAGGGGGTAGTGGTACACGAGTGCAAATTGTGAGATTGTTAAAAGCATTGTGTCATTTCTTCAGAGGAATAAGTGACTCCGGGGAAAAGGGAGGGGGCGGAGCGGGTACAAAAAAAAAACAAGACGGAGGGAAGGCAGAGAAGGGGAGGGGGGAGGAGAAATGCGACACGGCGGGCAGGGGAGGGGGCGGAGCGGGGAGAGGGTGTGAAAGCAGCAGGGGTCTGGAGTGCGGCTGATGGAACTTAAGAAATGCGACACGGCAGGCAGGGGAGGGGGCGGAGCGGGGGTGTGGGAGGAGTGCGCCTGAGGGAAAATACATGCAAGGCAGGCGGCTGGGGGCATGTGCACGCGCTTTTAAGCTCAATGCGCATGCGCATTGAGCTTGAATTTCACGGGCACTGCAAGGAATCGCCACGATTCCTTGCAAGTTGGTTAAAGACTGTTTAAGCCCCCATAGTCTCGCAAGCTCGATGCGCATGCGCATCGACAGGCGAGACCTAAAAATGAGGCGGGCGCTGCTCTTCACGGGCAGGAAAGGCCGAACCAGCGAACGGATGAGCTGCGTGTCTGCAGGGAAGAAGCAAGGCCCTCCTCAATGCGGGGCCAACTTCTAAGGTATGCACGTCTCCCCTGGGGGTCCAATTACCTCAAACTTATAAGGGATTATTTACATTGGGGGCAGCAGTATCCTCTGGCGCCCCTATGGGGGTTTCTCGTTTTTTGTATTTAAAAAGGATTCTGAGTTTTCCTCCCCTTACTGGTCTCGCAATGGATGGAAAGAGGGGCTCCAAGAGGAGACATGTTTCTTCTTCTTTCTGAGGAGGGGTCAATTCCTGCAGTTATGTCTGCTATGATGAGAGCTGCACAGGTGCAGGAAATGATTGAGGTGGCACTTTCCAGGCTACTAGCAGTGAAATCCAAAAACAAGACCAAGGGTGCTAAAGTATCTAAGGATGGTGGTTTGGGTTCTCCAGCTTAATCTGCAGCTTGAGGTGTGGAGAACCCCAAGTGCTTCCTCTACTCTTCAGGCATTTACATTAAGAGAGAGGGTGTACCTGAAGTACTGGTGCACGTTAGAGACAAGCTGGGATTTCCTTCCGATGCCACACCTGAAGACGCAGGAGGTCTTTTTCCGCAATACGAGAACCCTCCCCCTTATGCAATGCCTTTACATAAGATTTTTTTAAATTATTATTCATTTTATTTATACATTTTCCAGTAGGTATAGTTAGCATGTTTACATACATCATCAAGTCAATCGTACTTTTCACAATATACAGTCGGCACAACTTCATGTAACAGTTAAGCTATCAATTGTCCACCTTAGCATTTGCCCAAAAAGAGAACAAAGACAGGAATAATGCATTAGGTTGGAATAGGTCATGGTGTGTACGTAAATAGTCTGAAAGAGGTTCCCAGAAACTAGTAGGCTTAGCGGCTGTAGGTAGTTATTCTGTGTAGATCAAAAAATTATCCTTAGAATATATAGAGTCCGATATCCAGCGGTCTACAGTTGGTGTTGTCGAGCTGTCCCAGTGCATGGCTACTCTCTGTTTCGCTAGTAGCAACATTATGGCCTCTAGCTTCTTTCTAGCAGATTTCCAGGGATGTATGACGTTACAACGCATAATTTTATAACGCATACCTTTACAATGCATTTTTTACAATGCAACATCCATTACAACGCATCCCATTACAACGCATGCCATTACAATTTTTTTTTAAAAACTACCTTTACAACGCATACCATTACAACGCATAACATTACATTGCATGTATGGTAAGTATTGGATAGTGTAGGGGTAAAAATTACTATTCTAACTCCAGGGGGGTGCAACAGTAGGGTAAGTGTTGGATAGTGTAGGGGTAAAAATTACTATTCTAACTCCAGGGGGGTGCAACAGTAGGGTAAGTGTTGGATAATGTAGGGGTAAAAATTACTACTCTAACTCCAGGGAGTGCAACAGTAGGGTAAGTGTTGGATAGTGTAAGGGTACTATGCGTTGTAATGTTATGCGTTGTAATGATATGTGTTGTAATGACATGCGTTGTAGTGGTATGTGTTGTAGTGTCATGCGTTGTAATGGTTGCGTTGTAATGGCATGCGATGTAATGGATGTTGCATTGTAAAAGTTTCGTTGTAATGGTAGTGCGTTGTAAAAGTTGCGTTGAAATTGTTTCCCGATTTCAAGCATGTCATATGACCCAATAGGCATATCTGCGGTGTACACTCTGGTCGACATTGCAGGATGTTGTTTAGCAACTGGATCACTTGCTCCCAATAAAAGTGCACTTTGCTACAATACCACGCCAAATGTCCAAAATCTGCCTGGCCTAATTTACATCTTTTACATTTTGGATCTGTTCTCAAGCCGTGTTTGTGTAATTTAACTGGCGTGTGGTATGTCTGGTGAAGATAATTATAGTGGATGATTACATAAGAAGATTAAGACGTTTTTTGGGAAGTGGAGGGCGGTTGCCCCCCTAAAGCTCTATGATTTTTATAGAAGCTGTATGCACTGGAGGTGTTTTAGAACAATGAGTTTTGAACATCATCACAAGAGATTTTCACATAAACTTCGATTCTCCTCCAGACTCTGGACTCATCCATATTCCTGTCCGTAGAGATCGGATTAAGCGTAAAGCACTATGGGCCGGAATTTGTGCTTCATGGGACAAGAGAGCCATTGCTCAAGTACCTCAAGTAGAGCAAGGCAAACTAACTTATTGCATTCTGTTCTTAGTTCAAAAGTCTTCGAGGTCTTGCAGACAAGTGTTGGACTTAAAGAGAGTGACTTCCTGGGTTCAAACCATTAATTTCAAAATGGCTACTCTACATACCATCATTCCAGTGATAAACAGCCAGGACTTAATGAAATCCATAGACCTTCGGGATGCTTACCTGCATATTTGGAGCCAGGAAGAACCCCGAATGTTCTTGCAATTTACAGAGAAAGACCTTCATTTTCAGTTCAGGGTTCTGCCCTCCGGTCGGAAATCAGCCCTGTTATACCTGGCATCCTTGGTGTGGGTGTGGGTGTTTAGCCTCATGTATTTTTACATGTGTGTTGTACTTTGTTTTTGCTGGTCTAGGTGCTTTGGGCACTTTTTCACTGCTGTTCAGTGCTGACGTGCAAGTGATCCCTCAGTAAATTATTGTCAAGAATTAGGGTTTACATAATCGGCTTATTTGATTTACTATTAAGACCCTAGTACCATGCAATTTGTGTGCCCAGAACCTGTAAATCAAAGCACCAATTGTGCCACCCACACAAGCAGCCGTGCAAAAGGTTCTCAGACCTGCCATTGCAGGGTCTGTGTGTAGTTTCATACTGCCATGTTGACCTGGCAAGTGCACCCACTTCCCAGGCCATAATCTTCCCTTTTCTTACATGTGAGTCACCCTTAAGGTAGGCCCAAGGTAACCCTTCGGGAAGGGTGCAGTGTCTGGAAAAGGTAGGACATGTGTTGATGTGTGTAACATGTCCTTATAGTGAAATACAGGGAAATTTGTTTTCACTAGGGAAAGGCTATCTGTCCTATAGGATGGAATGGGGAATTTACTAATAATAACTTATAACTATAACTTCCCATTGGGAGCAGATAGCCATCCTGTGTGCCTCTTCTGGGTTGTGTATTGACTGTCTGGCTTTGGACTGACAGAGCTGGGTATGGGCATTCTCTTCAGGCAGCTACTTGGGGGGAGGGGGTGAGGTGTGTCCTGCCTTTCCTGGGTGAGTCAAGACTAGGCTAAATAGACCTGGGATGCATCTAGAGTAGGGGGAGGAGATTTCCTTTCACCTGAATGGGCTTGGTCTGCCTTACACAATAAGGTCTCCACCTCCTGCCGGGTAACTGGACCAGACAGGACAGAACTGTTTTTTGTTGAGCACAGACACAAGAGAACAAAGTAACTTTGACTATAAAAAGTGGGCCCCAGACCCCAGACCTTTAGATTAACTCCGGACTCAAGAGGACCCTCTACCAAGGAGAAGAGCTGGGAAAGCTGAAGGAGAAGTACTGCCCCTTTGCTGTGTGCTGTCTGGGGTTGGCCTGCAGTAGCCGCTTCTTCCAAGGAGAGTAACTGTGTGTGCATCCTGCTTGAAGAGTGTCTCCAAGGGCTGGCAAGTAGAACTTGACCCCTGTTCTTGAAGTCTCAGGAACAGAAAAGACTTCACCATTCCTCAGGGCACAGTCTCTGGAACTGCGGGATTCAGTTGCCACAGAGTAGAAGAGCAGCCGACTCCGTCACTGAGTCCTTCGCTGCCTTCGTGCCTGCAGGCACCGCAGAAGGTACCGCTGCACTTCGCACCGCAACCCTGGTCTCACTGATGCCGTTTGTACAATCGTCTCCATGCCGCTGCTTGCAGCGCATCCTGTGGGAACCGCACTCCACTCAGCCTCGCTTCACTCCACCGCCCGGACTTCACCGACACTGTCGCTGCCTGCTTGAACATTGACCCGCTCTGTCACCTGCACTGTGACCTGCCAGCACAGCATCGGGCCTGGCAAGTGCACCCACAACGCGCCCACAAATTGTGTTCCACTCGATCCGGTGGTTTTGGGTATTATGGCCACCATGGATGATGTACTTCAAGCACTGGTCTTAGTGCAGCAAGAACTGATAGCTTCTAAGTCGGAAGCAGCTGCTTTGCGCGAAAAGGTAGACAAGCTAGCCAGAAACCCTTTTGACGCTACGACGGCTGCCCCTCCGGTTCAGGTTACGATACCCCCTCCCATTCCGCTGGCTAACCCCGAGAGATATTCTGGTGATCCCACTAAAACACAGGTTTTTCTAACTCAAGTATTGATGCATTTTTCATGTAAACCTTCTTCGTTTCCTTCTAATCATTCAAGGGTAGCTTTCGCGATTTCCTATTTAAGTTGGGATGCAGCCAAGTGGGCGGTAACTCTGGTACGGAATGACGATGCCATTTTATCCAACTGGACGGCATTCCGTGCAGAGTTTGAGAAGGTGTTTGATAGGAGGGCCACCACCTTTAGTGCTGACAGAGAGTTATTAGAGTTGAGACAAGGGAGACAAGACCTGGTTACTTATCTCACTACCTTCAACAGGTTAGTAGCAGAGACTGCATGGCCTGAAGAGAAAAGGATGTCTATTTACTATCAAGGGCTACGCGAGGGATTAAAAGATGTCATAGCTCAAATAGATCCTCATCCTCTCACTGGCTCTGACATGATTAATCTTTCACTTCGGCTGGATGGGAGACTCACAGACAGAGGGGGTGAAAGACGCAAGGCAGAGAGAGGGAATTATCGCCCTGATTATTACCCTCGAAAGGTAAGCCAACCTGCAGATACAGGAAATGAACCCATGGAGATAGGAGCAGTAAGGGCCTCTTTAACTAGAGCAGAGAGGGAAAGCCGGAGAGTGCTAGGCTTATGTATGCATTGCGAGAAGAAGGGCCATTATGTTAGGGACTGTCCCTCGAAACCCAGGGCTTCAGGGACTTGGTCACTAAACAAGAAAGCGACTGTATCCTCTATTTCTACGGAGGAAGCACCACCGGTGGAAAGGGAGGAGAAGAACTGGAAACTCCCTTCTCTCACAGCCCCTGAAATACAGGAACATGAATCACATATAGTGCTCACCATGTCCTTGCAAAATAAGGCTCAGGTACACCAAGTAATGGTTATGGTTGACTCAGGGGCTACGGGGAACTTTTTAGACAGCGGCTTAGTCTCCTCTTTGGCAATAGGCAGGATTCAGAGAGACAGCCCCGAGGAGGTATGGGCAGTAGACGGCAAACCTCTTAAATCAGGCCTTATAACAGAGAGGATGGAGGACCTGGTGTTATCCTTGCCTGTCCCGGGAGGGTTACATTGGGAGGAGATACGTTTAAACATCATAGAGGCACCCCAATATGAAGTCATCCTGGGTATGCCGTGGCTGAGTCACCACAATCCCTTGGTGAATTGGAGAGAAAAGACTCTGGAGTTTGTAGATCCAAGTTGTAGGGTTATCTGTCCCTGAAACAAAGTACCTGAAAGAATACCTAGAGCACTACGTGAAGATAGGCTTTATCCGGCCTTCCCGCTCGCCTTCTGCTTCTTCTTTGTTTTTTATATCGAAGGCAAATGGTGATCTGCGGGCTTGCGTGGATTATCGCAAGCTCAATAAGGTTACGGTTCACAACAGGTATCCCTTGCCCCTCATTACGGTATTACTAGATCAGGTCCGTAAAGCTAAGATATACACCAGGCTTGACCTTCGAGGGGCTTACCACCTAGTCCGCGTCAGAGCAGGGGATGAATGGAAGACCGCATTTAAGACCCATTATGGCTTATATGAATATCTGGTCATGCCATTTGGGCTTTGCAATGCCCCTGCCGCTTTTCAGTTTTTTCTGAATGACGTGTTGAGAGAATACATGGATGTCTGTGTGGTTGTCTACAGAGATGACATTTTGATTTATTCTGAGGAGGTGGACATACATACAGCACAGGTCAGCATGGTACTCCAGAAACTGAGAGAACATAAACTGTTTTGTAAATTAAGCAAGTGCGAGTTTGGGGTGGACTCCGTTGAATTCCTGGGAGGCATGTTACACCCCAAGGGTCTACGCATGTCTGATCGCAAAGTCCTAGCAGTCCAAGACTGGCCTACACCCAAGTCAGTAAAAGACGTACAAAGTTTCTTGGGCTTCGCGAATTATTACAGGCGTTTTATTGTAGGGTTTTCACAGATGGCAGTTCCGCTGACACGTTTGCTCCGGAAAGGAGTGACATTCTGTTGGTCGTTGGAGGCAGAACATGCTTTTACACGTCTGAAACAGGCGTTCACTTCAGCCCCTGTGTTGGCCCATCCAAAGACCGAGTTGCCTTTCATCGTGGAAGCGGATGCCTCCGATGAGGCACTTGGGGCTATCCTGTCACAAAGAGATTCTGAGACCGGACAATTACATCCAGTAGCATACCTTTCTAGAAAGTTGAATACAGCCGAAAAGAACTATACGATCTCTGAAAAAGAACTCTTGGCTGTGAAGAGGTCATTCCAGGAATGGAGACATTACCTTTGGGGTGCGGAGCATCTGGTGACAGTGTATTCCGATCACCGGAATCTTCAGTACATGCATACGGCCAGGCATTTGTCTCAACGCCAGATGGATGCTGTTCTTTGCCGAATTGAACTTTATCATCACCTTGAGACCAGGCAGTGAGAACAGAAAAGCTGACGCACTGTCTAGGCAAGACAAAGGTGATACCGCTATTGTTCCGGTTATGGAATCCATAATAGAACCTGCTAAGGTGGTGTGTGTGCTCAGTGCGGACACGTTCTTGAGTAAGGTACGGACTGCAAAAACCCCTTCTCTTTGGGATTCCTCGGCGGCAAAAGACAGTACTCGATCGTTAATTCTCAGCTGTTCTTACCATCCCTCGCCTTGCAGCAAGAGGCTTTTCGGTGGTGTCATGTGCTTCCTCTGGCAGGTCATCAGGGCGTGCTCAAAACGATACATCTGGTCCAGAGACATTTCTGGTGGTTGACTTTGAGAAAAGATGTTACCATGTGGGTAGCTCACTGTGCTGTTTGTGCAAGGTCGAAGACAGACAGCGGGAGGATGAGAGGAAAACTGATACCCATGACAACGCCAAGAAGACCCTGGCAAGCGATAAGTTTGGATTTTTTGACTGGGTTACCTTCTGATCAGAGCAAATCTGCAATTCTGGTAGTGGTGGAAAGCCTGACCAAACTGGGTCACTTTATACCTTGCATCAACCTACCGACGGCTGGTCAGACGGCTCAACTACTACTCACAGAAGTGATCCGTTTACACGGGGTACCTGAGGTCATGTCTCAGACTGGGGCCCACAATTCATAGCCAGATTCTGGAAATACTGGTGCACTGCATTACAGATCAAGTCGTCCTTGTCTACCAGCTTCCATCCTCGGACGGATGGACAAACGGAGAGGCTTAACCAGACACTAAAGAAATACCTCAGTTGTTATACCAGTGTAGCACAAGACTCATGGGTATCGTTGTTATGGATGGCTGAATTGGCTTACAACAACGCTTGGCATTGCTCTGCAGGGATGTCCCCTTTTTATGCAACGTATGGGGTAGACGCTAACATTCTTCCTGTCAAGATTCCTGAGAGCGTGTCTGCTCAGCCCTCCGTGTATGACAGGGTGAGGAAGCTGCACTCAGTACAGAAGCAGCTCATCAAGCATTTGACCGGGGCCAAGGTGGCCTACAAACGGTGGGCCGATGTTCATCGAAGGGAAGGACCTGATTATCAGGTGGGGGACCGAGTCTGGCTCTCTACCAGGAACATACGGTTCAAAATACGTAGTGTGTTCCATCCTCGCTTCATCGGTCCGTATGTCATCGTGAAAAGAGTGAACCCTGTGGCGTTTAAGTTGAAACTGCCTGCCAGTATGCGCATACACCCTGTATTCCATAGCAGTCTTCTAAAGCCTGCCTTGTCCTGTGTTAGGAAGGCGGCCCCCCCAGTTCTGGTCGATGGTGGGGGTGAGTATGAGGTGAGGTGCATACGTGATTCCAAATGGAAGCGGGGTGCACTGTGGTACCTGGTCGCCTGGAAGGGGTATTCAGCCGAGGATGACACTTGGGAGCCACAACAGAACATTTACGCTCCGGCAGCGGTGCGTCGCTTTCATGTGCGATTCCCAGCTAAGCCAGGTCCTAGGAGGCGCTAGGGAGGAGGACCTACTGTCAGGGTTCGGGCTCCCTTCGCACCTACCTAGCCTATGAACTACAACTCCCATGCTGAACTACAACTCTCATGAGCCTTGGTACCAGGAAGCTACATAGTGACTGCAAGCGCATCGGCTCATGCTCGTAATTCTGATTGTTCAGGGTCCTGTTGAGGTCCGCAGGTTCGGGGTTTGAGGCGTCGCTTGGCTGCTCCTGCCTCGCTGTTTGGAGGCGTTCCTGATCCCCTCTTGGTAGCTGTGGGTGAGTGTTCGTCCTACGGCCCCTCGTTTGGTCAACGGAACGTTGTGTGTCGGCCGACCACACGTTACTTTTGTTTTTCCTTCTTCTCATGTTCTCGGGGCTCCGAGAGCATCAGCGCGGCTGCGCTATTACTGTTCCAGAACGCGTAGTGCCGGCTGGCCACGCGTGTCTGCATCGCTCCTCCTTGATATCAATAGAGCGCGGAACATAGTGGTGGCTGCCACATGTTACCGTGTTCTCCATTTCCATTCTGCTAAGAGCGGAGCGCTGTGTATCGGCTGGCCACGCGCTACCGTTAAATGATTAATCATTTCTTCGTTTGTAGCGGAGCAAGGTGTGTTGGCCAACCACTTGCTGCCGTGATTCGTTGGATTTAATGGATTCCCATATTTAGTGGATTATCGTGGTGTCTGCCACTATTATACAGTTCGTTTGCGTTGGTGGGGATTCAACCTCTGGCACATTTCCTTTTCCAACAAGCTGGAAATGGTGTTACAATATTCCAGGTGTTGAAGAACTTTGGTATACTTTACCTGTGCTGTGCTCATAAGTAGCTACTGACGTTCAGTGGTTATATACAGGTGGAGAGAGTTAAGACGCCTTCCTTTGTTTTCCCTGTTTACTCTGCTGGGTATAAATAGACTCTGTGGTTCAGGTGTGTAGTGTGTTCAACTGATGTTCCTTTCTTAGCGAGAATTGAAGAGAGTAGTTATGATGTTGCTATGTTGTGTTTAACTGTATTGTCTGTTCTTATATCATTTCAGAGCCTTTGTCCCAGCAGTCCCCTCCCCGTTCCTGACTTCCCTCGCTTAATGGTTCCAAATCCCTGTGTTCTAAGATCAGGGAGTTGTAACGTTAGGAGGTGGACCCCCATTATTCAACGACCGGATCCTGTGGAACGTAATCTTGACATTGTGTGCTCCAGGATAAGTGGACCTGGCCTTTTGAGGTGGTGGAGCGCAAGAGTAAAGTCACCTATCTGGTGGACTTACAGTCTCCCAGGAACCCTTTGCGAGTCCTACATGTGAACCGCCCCAAGCCCCACTTGGAGAGGTCCAAAGTGGGCATGCTCCTAGCAACAGATGATGGAATGGAAGAGACACTGTATCTCTCCCTGACCTCCTGTCTGTTAAGGAGCACAATGGGTCAGTGGGTGGTGTAAACCTCTCCCCCCCGACTCCTGAAAAGCAGAGTGACAGGTGCCAACTGTTGGGACAGTTTGCTTCTCTGTTCTCCCTGACCCCTGGTGTGGTGTCACTCAGTGGTATGTCCATGATGTGGACACTGGGGACAGTCCTGTAAAGCATAACATTTACAGACTGACTGACATAGTCAAAGCCAGCATCAATGAGGAAGTCTCCGAGATGTTGGCTCTAGGTGTGACTGAGCCCTCCAACAGTCCTTAGTCCAGTCCAATGGTCTTGGTCCCAAAGGTTGCCACACCCAGTGCCATGCCAGAACTCCGGTTCTGTTTGGACTACTGAGGGCACAATTCAGTCACGAAGACTGATGCACACCCCATCCTCAGAGCTGAGGTGCTTATAGATCGGTTGGGTCCTGCCAAGTACCTCAGTACATTTGACTTAACGTCTGGGTACTGGCAGATTGCTTAACTGATGGGGAAAAGGAGAGGTCCGCATTTTTAACACTAGAGGGGCACTACCAGTTCCAGGTGATGCCCATTGGGTTGAAGAATGCCACTGCCACCTTTCAGAGGATGGTCAACCAGGTGGTTGGTCAACCAGGTGTTGGCCAGGCTGGAGGATTTCAGTGCAGTTTACACTTCTAAGGAGGAGTCATTGGAACTATATTGAACTGTGGAATTGTGTGGTGTTACACTAGAGCTAGGTCAACTAGCCTACAAGCCTTAGGTGTTTCACTTCGACTACCTCTAAGTGATTTGCCCAAAAGTATAGGGGGGACACGAGTGAGAATAATTTTCTAGCGTTATTGTGATATGCATTTTTGTTTGATTTTGTTGATGCATAGAATGTTGTGATATGTGCCACTTTTTTGTCTTCCTCATTGATTAGGTGCCATTGTTTGTGTGTGCTACAAATAGATGTTGAAACATTCGTTTAGAATAATAATAACAACTGTGGAGAGGGTTGTGATGTATTCCTATAGGTTCTGTATCGATCCCCCTATTCCTGACCCTATTCTGGTTAACAAGTTAACTAGCAGCCATCTCGTGATGCAGAAAGCCCCCATGATGCAGGAACCGTTATCTGATTAAGCCACACTACGGCACAGGAACGTGTTATCTGATTAGGTCATAACGCTTGCCATCTAATTAGACAAGCGATATTCCTCCAGCCCCTGATAAGGCATAAGGAGTTCTCAAAACAAATCAAACCTATGACAACCTGGGAAAAACCCTGCGGCCATTGTTTTGATTTCACCGAGAACTTCAGCAAAAGAATGTGCTAACGACCAGGTCGTATGACATCCTTATTGACGTATCTATGTCCATCCTTACGTCAATCTCGGCACCTTAAAGGTATAAATATTACCGATATTGCCCTATGCAAACACACGCGGTGGTGACGAGATCGGAGCAGCCAGACTTGCCGAAGCCCAGAACAGAGCAGACCCCGCTGGCGCAGCCCCGCCTTCCTGACGCGCTGAGAACGAGACGCTGCTTTCTCCTGCCGAGAAATCCAGCTCCGGCGCTTCCGGGTAGCCCTCGCAGGCAGCCTGGAATATCGAGACCAGAGACGAGAGATACCATCCCTCATTCATCCTAGATTCCAGGTACAGAACTGAATAACCCCTCACAGAGAATTCTTTAATCAGTCACTTGGCAAAACAAACTTAACTTAAACTGCTACTTTCTATTCCCGCCCACGTATTAGGCTTAGGTCAGGTACATCTGGGGTAGGCGTAGTTAGAAACACCAGTTGAGTACGATTAGTCAAATGTATATGTGTATGTATCTATTTTATCCATTTTAAACCATCATATGGCTTAGAAACCATATCAATGTTTTTACAGTATTATTTTATACTTATGCTTTTAATGTATGCACTTTACTTAACCATAAGTATTGCAATAATATCGATCCATTTCTCTTGTATGAGAAAAGAGACTGATCAATAAATAACATCTTTTATTGAACACGTCCGTCTCTTCCTTTTCTCTACAATCTGGTGAGACTAAGAATGCACGTACTGACTGAGTAAAATAAGTCGTCTTTTGTTTTCACACGACTCTAGAGATACACTCTTGATTAGGGGAGAGCAAAGTTGTCATGTTCTATGGTTGTCAGAAACTAAATCCCTTCTTGTCTATCCAGGGAGGTTCAACTCCTCCTTGCCTATTCGAGAAAGATTCTAGTGAACTCTGAGCTAGCTGGCAAACCCAAAACTTTAAGTCTAATATCGACAGTAGTAGACCTAGTTAACGTCTGGTCTAGGCCTATACTATTGAAGGTATTATTCCAATGCGCAGAGCCTATTGGGATAATAGGAACTACACTACATGGCGCCCAACGCGTTTGGATAAGGCGATAAAACTAACGTAAGACATTTAGAGTAACTCAGTCGTGCTTTTTCACTCAGACCCCTTCTTCCCATAATACTCCAAAGACGTCTGGAGTGGGTGAAAGGTAATATCCGCCAGACCTCGCAGGAGGAAACTCCTATGTATGGTTCTTGGTTTAGTCAACGTTGAAGGATACACTGTTCCAAAATATTGTGCATCTAATCTTTGTTTCCATAAGAACCTGATCTGCAAACAAACTAAATAACCTTCTGGACAGTACAATGTCAGACACTGAAGGAGAAAGAGAGGCAGTTAGGATAGCAACTGAACTCGCAGCAGCTGATAATGCACTGCAAGACGCTGACCCGGAGATAATACTCATCGCGGTCAACATAAGAAAATCTATAACTTTAAAACTTATAGAAAATGGACTGACACCTAGAGGTGGCACGGTCATATTCGTAATTGAGGCACACGAATATCGGCAGACAGAGGTATTCTATTCATGGATACATTTTCCAGCAGCAAATGCTGTAACAAAGGTCTTCCACTATTACAAAACAGAGGAACCTCCTAATGAGTACACTCCTTTCGAGGAGGTGGAAGTACCACTTAAATTTCAAGAGCATCTGCTCTTATTTAATGGCGCCCTAAAACATAATAATCACATCACCAGGCTCGGTCCATTAGGTAGACCAGGAGCAACGTGGCCGGTTCTAGCCGGATACACACCACATCCAGACATCGATGGGATGTCTGCAGCAGAGCTTTTAACCCCTTCGACGCTAATGACAAGGTCAGCTCGTCATGGGCGTTACCTGCGCTGCGCGCATGAGGAGCTGACCTTGTCATGTAACGAGGGTTTTTACATATCGCAGCGCACAGCGGGAAAACCCGCTAGCGCGCATGCGGTTAACACAGCTAAAACAATTAATAAAAGTACATAGACAATTAGTCCAATATGTGATGCGGACTTCAACAATTCAACCAGCAATTAAAATTCCACAGCTGACCCCTCATCAGGGGAACACAAATAAAATTACACCACAGAACATACAATCCTGCCTAGGTAAAGTACCGGCTAAACGGGAACAAATACCATTCTGGTTAGCACAAAAAATCACCCAAATAGAGGCGGTGTTTCCAGACACCACCCCGTTAGAAAAACACAGGATTCTGACTATCTGTCTTCCAATGGGAATCGCACCACACGTGGAGGACTGTGACACTTGGGGTACAGTCTTTGCTTCCATCTACACAAAAACGCACGGTGTTCCATCCATTTCGGTAATACCAGATGTGCTAAAACAAATTCAAGACGAATACGGTCCAGAACCTGCTTTAACTCTTGGTATGAAATTACTAAAAGACTTCAAGCAGGTCTCGGCTATATTATTAGCCAACATAAAGGGAGAAGCAGCAAACGTGGCGATCCGCCAGAGGTTAAAGGAGACAGATATAGCAGACCAACCAGCTGAAATTGCCAGAATTATAGAAAAATCCTATGAGGAACTAGGTAGAGATAGTTTAGGTGGAATACCAGTAAAGCCACAACTGATTGAAAGTCCTGAAAAAATATTTTTTAATAATAATTCAACATCACAAAAAAAGAGCTGGGATGGTAACAAACAATCCAATCCTAAAGAAAAGAAATTCCAGTCCAGAGGAAGGTCTCCCAGGCGGAGAGAAAAATCTCCGAACCAGAGACACAGGTCACCCCAAAGTGACCCCTCTGGGAAAAGATATAACCTTAGAAATAGGGATAATATAAAGAAGCCTGATAGATATCAAGACATTGATACACGTCCCTCTCAATCTTTTCAGACTTCCTCGCAGAAATCGGAAAGAAGAGGACGATCAGAACAAAGAGAAGAGCACGCCAAGTCCGAAGACAAGGAATCTGCTCATCTAAAAAAGAAACTACAATTTCCAAAAAAGAAGGTAGCCAGTATCAAGGTAGTAAACAATGCCGAGAATACTGAGGACACAACTGAAAAACGGAGAATGGGCTCAGACAATGCTAGACAGCGCAGCAGAAGTGAGCATAGCTCGCAAAGTCCTTATGAATCATCTGGAGACAGTGGACACGAATGAATATCTTCAAGTGGAAACTGCAGACACCAGAGTTAGCAAACCTCACAAAATATATGAAATAACTTTACGTATAGAAGGGGATAAGACTAGAAAAATAAGGGGACTATTTTGGGATAATCTCTCCAAGGGCTATGACATCCTTCTAGCTGAAAAAGACTGGCCACCAGAGTTTGTCAGGGAGTGCCCTCATGGCGAAGAAATAATAATGCCTGCCTTCTCAAATCATATCCCAATTCATAAAAAATACACACTTGCCAGAAAGTGGGCAGTAGCTCAAGCTCCTGCTTTATATAAAAATCACGTAGGATGGGATGAGGACTCTCCTCCTCACAAAATCCAGTTAAAATCACAACCTACTGCACAAAGACAGTACCCAATTAAGCAAGAAGCTAAAAAACAGGTAAAAGAAATCCTAGATCAATTAGAATACCAGGGGGTGATTGAAACTTGCACCTCACAAATGAACAACCCTTTGTTTCCGGTCTCCAAACCAGACAATTCATATCGTCTAGTTTTGGATTACCGACACCTTAACTCATGTTGCAAAACTTTTGCAGTGCAAAACTCGCATAGTGCTGCACTAATGAATAACATAGTGCGCAAAAAATACAAAACAATATTAGACATCTCTAATGGATTCTTTTGTCAAAACATAGCACCAGAGAGCAGATATTTGTCTGCGTTCTCAATAAATGGCACTCAAAAACAATTCTGTCGGTTAGCCCAGGGGTACAAGAATAGCCCAGGAGTATTCTCAGCGAGAGTAACAGAATTACTACAAACATATGATGACGAAGCATTATCTTATGTCGACGACATATACCTAACAGATTATGACTTGGATACTCACTTGAAGAGAGTGAACACCATAATACTTGGGTTCGCAGCAGAGGGTTACAAATTCAACTTTAAAAAATCTAGAATTGCCCATCTAACAGTCCTGTTCTTAGGATACGAATTATCAAGTGAAGGCAAAAGCCTGGCTGACAATTTCCTAGAGAAATGTGCCGTACTCCAAGCACCTAGAACACTAAAAAACCTACAGTCAATTCTAGGCTTCCTAAATTTCGGAAGAACATACATTGCAAATTACGCAGAAAGGGTCAAACCCCTTTATGATCTAATAAAACCAGGTTTTAAAGAACCAATTGGACTCAAATACACACAGAAAATTTGAGATCCTTACAAACAGACATGTTAATTAAAACAAAATTAGAAACACGTGATAACACACGCAATCTTGTGATTCGAGTCATCCCAGGAAGATGCGGATTCACATACCTGACATCTAATGAGGGAGAAAAGGTACCAATTGCATTCAAATCACACGTGTACACTAAAGCTGAAATGAAATTCAGCCCAACGGAAAAAATTCTAACTGCAACACAGACAGCTATAGCAAAAGAACGAGCCCTGGCACAAGGTAAACGAATAATAATCGTGACACCGATACCTGCCCTAGAGGCTGTAACAAAAGCAAGCATTCCAAATGCTAAAGCGCTCCATCCGAGATGGATACAATGGGCTAATTCTCTTGCTGCAACAGACGTGGCATACGAATTTGATCCTAACTTAAAAACACAAGAATTTCTCCAATATGAATTTGAATGTCCTCCGCCGACCGAAATTCTGCCTCTAGAACATTACGGCTGTATAATATATACAGACGGATCAGCACAACCCGCAGTAGGGGGTAAACAAGCTTACAGTGCTGCGTGCGCGATTGTTAAAGGTCGCTGGCACGAAGGAAAATTCAAACCAGCTATCACTAAGACACAATCTCTAGGAGATTGTACAGCTCAGCGAGATGGCGCTTGAAAATACCGATCGAGAATTCCCCACACTCATAGTGTGCGATTCGTATTACTGCGTTCAGTCTTACAATGAATACTTGCAGATCTGGCTTCAGAATGGATTTAAGGATGCAAAAGGAGGCACAATCAAGCATAAGACGCTCTGGGAACAAGTAGTTCTATTACAAAAAGAACTACCAAAGACTCACGTGATACATACGCTGAGTCATCAACGTGATGGCGTTCACGTTGCAGGGAATTCATTGGCTGATGAGGCCGCGAAGGCAGCTGTGCAAACGGCTTCCGTAGCTGCGATCACACGGTCAAAAACAAAAATAGACAGCGAAATATTACAGGCTGTCAGCGCTACAGAAAAGGATTCGATAGAAACACTCCCGAAAGGCTTTCCAGTAAAATACTCATACATAACTGATGCAAACAATGTTCCTTTTGCTCGAATCCCTGGAGTGGGGGATAGGGCAATTCCAAACATGGAACATAGGTTAGGACTGATAATAGCGGCACACGAAGGGCTTGCTTCTATACATGCTGGCGTCTCAGCCACAGTATCATTATTAAAACAGAGATACTGGTGGCCACAAATGAGAAGACAAACAAGGAACTATGTTTTAGAATGTGAAATATGTCAAAGAATGAAAGTATCAACGGTGAGACGTCCAGCGCAGACGCCCCTTCTAATCGCGGATAAACCATTAGCCTGTGTTTACCTAGACCACTGTGGTCCCTTACAAAGGGATGGTAACTATAAATATATCTTGGTTGCAGTGGACTCATGCACGAGATTCATATGGATGTGGCCCCAGCGAACGGCTGACGCCAGAACTGTTATAAAAGATTTGCGAGTCTTTATCGGCACATACGCAATTGGCATGCTGCATTCGGACCATGGTCCTGCTTTTAGCTCTAGAGCTTATAAGGAGGCCATGGTCAGCATGGGCGTTACATTGCGGTACTCTTGTCCATTTCACCCTGAGGGGAACGGAATTGTTGAAAGAAAAAACCGTGACATAAAGCAATCTATAACGGCAAAGGTATTAGGTTCGGGAGCTGGGTGGGTCAAACATCTAATAAGTGTCCAACGTAGTCTAAATAACCTGCCAAGAAATTCTCTGAAGGGATTCAGTCCGTACGAATTATTATTTGGAACTAGGATGTTAGTCTTAGACCTCGACAGTCAGACTTCAGTGGTGAAAGAAAAATGCTTTGATATCAAAGATCGTTTGGCTATTTTGCAGGACTTAAACGAAACAAGAAAAGACCTGAGCAACATAAAGTTGAAACAGCAGCCAACAACCACTGAAGAACCACCACCTGTCCCAGCAAGACCTGTCTGGATTCCAAAAGTCGGGGATCTAGTCAGAGAAAAGATCGCGGTAAAGAAGGAATTTGGGCCTTCTTACAGAAAAGCAGTTCCTGTCTTGTCTATCAACGGGACAAGATCAGTTGTACTACCGCCACTTGCTGGTAAAAAGGAGAACCGAGTTGTATCCATCGACCTGGTAAAACCACAATCATGTGGCCGATAACAAATAGTAGGCCAAGTGGACTCCCGATAAGTAGTAGAACACCAAGATTTGCTACAAACACAGAGGTTCAATCTAAGAGGCTAATCACATTCGAAACGCCTACAGAACTACAACAAGGACTATGCAACAATGCAATGGAACTTAGACCTCTGAAAACCCAAATAAAAACATTTAGCAGAGACACACCAATCTATAATGAAGTAACAAACGACTATGCAAGAAACAGTAATCCTGAAGCAATTGGAACAATTGACAGAACTGCATCCGGCTACTTCATAAACTTCGATGATTCCTCTGAAGACCTAAGTGAATCAAAAACACAGCCATCAACAAAAACCTTTAAAGATAAAGTTAAAGTACTTTTGAAACAACTGAAAGAAACATATCTGATTTCTCCATGGATTGAATTTTGGGTGGGCTTTGGTGCATTTATCCTCATACTTTGGCTCATCATGGTACTAACTTTGGGACGCTTCATTGAGGGAAAATATGCTAAAATGGACACAGCAAGTCAGAAAATCAACTTGATCCTCAAACCACACACATCTTCACACGTCGAGAAAAGAGAACTTTCTTCAGTCAACTTCACAGCCAATCCTATACCGGGTGGGGTAGCATGGGACAACACTGACTACGAAATTTATGGTCCGGTTGAAATCCTGAAATATCCACACCAAATTAAGATCTCGTTGAGTGACTTTGTAAAAGCAAGCTCATTTGCTGATGATTGGGACTTTGAAAGTATAAATAATATGATGTCTGACTTAGTGATGTCTGCTAAATTTACAAAACATGATTATTTGCAGGGTTCGACAAATTATGATAGTATGTACTGTTTTAACCACTATGGTAACCATTTTCTACATAGATCTGCACAACCTAGAAATGTTTTAAATTATAATCAATGGGAACATTGTGCAACCCCTCCAAAAGGAAGCTCAAGAACCGTTTATGACAAATATTCATACTTTTCAAGTTTTAACACAAGTAATGCTGAAACATTTTATTTCAAATTGTCAAATAAGACAGGGACAAAGACCATGATAACAAACACGAAATTGATATATTCAGACTCATTCTTTGAACAAATGAATACTTTTGGTTTTGATTATTGGGACAAAAATGTTGAAGTAAAGAGTGTTTGGGGTACAAAAGAATGGCAAGTACAGGGTATAGAATCTTTGTTTAGAGCCTGCATGATCCCAGAACAAATTATATTTTTAAATGACACTGTTCAACAAACTACCTGTCTCGGCCTAGCCAAAATCAAAGACTTAAATAAACCGTCTATTCCAAAACCAACAATAACCAGCAATAGCTCTACAGATGAAGAGATAGACGTAAATTATGTATTAAACCAAAACAGAACACATCCTGATTGGAAAAAGTGGTTGATCTGGCCCACAGATACTAATAACTGTCAAGACAGATTCCTGAACAAAACACAGGGGTTCAAAATGACCAGGCCAGACCCTAGATATTCCCAAAGACAACACCCAGGAATAATAACCACCTACAGTGTGGGCAAATTATGCCTTCAGTGGCTACAAACTTCCACACTGGCAGAAATTAAGCAACACCTAACTTTACTTACTGATGGTGCTGACTTGCGTGATTTCATTATGGGACCGCGCAAACAGCGTCAGAAACGTTTCATAGCAGCCTCTGTATATGCAGCATACAACGAGGCCTGGAAGGTGACTCAAATTGAGACAGCAGAAAGAATACGGGAAATTGACCGTATTAATTTGGAAAAATCACTTTCTGTAGTGGACAATGGGTTAATGACTCTGTCCTCCAGAATTTTTTCTCTGGACAGCATTGTGTCTTCAGCAATTGACATATTATCGCAAGACTTACTGTTGTTACAACACGGTCAGTCTCAATTGCGTTCTATTGTACAGCTAGGCTGGACGTTACAAAATCTGCGTTCAGGCTATGTGCCTTGGCGTTTAATCATCACAACGTCACTATTCAATATCTTTAACCTTACTGATAAACAAATCAGTATGGCACAAAAGGGTGCTGATTATACAATCCTGAGCATTGAGAAACTCGAGAGATTACCAGTGACAATGTCAGAACGACCTGTCAGTGAATGGATAATACATGGGATAATTAATATTCCAATATCTACCTTCAGGTTTCAATACTGCCAAAAATATATACAGGCTGGCATGTACGAAAAATTGGGAAAAGGGTACATTAAAACAACATGGAACTTGCCCTATTCACATGCATGTGTCAGTAATAAAGGACAGAAAGTGTTTCTTAGTGGCAATAATTGTGCGATGTCACTGAGCGGTACACTTCTGTGTAATGGAATTAGTTTGCATGGAGCCTGTGAAGGGAACTCAAATAACCTTTCATGTCACCAGCTAGGCGCACCTGCAACAGAGATAGAACCATTCTTTCAAAGACTCTATAATGGGAGTTACGTTCTAATTGTGGACCGCAGATGTTGTAGTCTTATGCCCGGGACTCCTTATCTCGTAACTACGACTGCGAAGGTCAAGTGCTGTGGACGCTTATTGTTCCCCAGCTCCCTTCCAGACAGGGAGGCAAGGGCATGGCCCAACTTGAAAATTACTTCTATTCGAATAGATACTTTAAGCAGAATGAAAACAGTGCTTCTTCAGACGCCGACCAGGCTCACGTCATCAAAAGAAACGTATGATCTCCTAGTCGCAAGGACGACTGCAGAGATTCACTCATTGTTATCAACTAATTCCCCCATACATTTCGCAGAAATCCTGAATGAAATCTTAAATATTTCTGATACCAGTGGAGTCTCAAAGTATTTAAGACAGTATTTTCGATGGCATTAACACCATTCAAAGCCATACTGGGTATTTTTCCAGATTTCGTCTATTCGATTTTTGGCGGACTTCCCCTCATTTTGGGACTAATTGCAGGAATCCTATTCCTGGTCCTTATATTTCGTTATGGCAAACCATGTCACAGACAAAACACCTGCGACAAGGGAAGAAACAATCCTAGCCATTGGATACCGGGACCGGATATCAAAAATCCTGGGACTATCCCGGCTTAGAGACCTGAACATGACTTGGTTTCTTTCATTTCGACCAATGTGGCAACGATGTGTTTTACCTGTATTAAGGTGCTTGCTATGCGGAGAAGAATGCGTGTTGGACACCTGTCTGACGCTACAATCAGATGCGCCAATGGATGCAGAAACATTGTTGAGTCCAATAAAGGCTCATGCTTTGTGCTGCCCTCAACGGCTACCAATCCTGATGACGGCATTCGTGGAAGCTTCACCACTACGATTAAGGGGTGGTGAAGTTCAGGATGAAAGCAGCATTGATCAGGTACGACCTTCGGTCAGCAATACTAATCAATACGTCAATGGAGACAATCATGCGCACGAATGCATGGTTACATCTTTTTCCGAGTTAGTGGAACTCTCCCAGGAAGCTGTTGACAGCTTTTTCGACAGTCTAAATGATATGATGTTCTCACCAGAGCAGAAATAGAGACTTTTGAGCAAGCTCGCACACGGCGTTCCCTGAATTTGGCCTTCAACTAGAATAGCAAAATACCATGAACAATTTTCCCTCCAGTTCACGGACAGCAATTTTTCCAGCAGCCCCAAAATATTTCTACATATTTTTCGGGACACTTATCTTCTGCTTAAAGTAAGAACTATTCTTAGAGAACTAAAATTTCTATTTTTAGATACTTTATAGACATTAGCTGCCCGCTGGTATGTTCATAATTATTTTATTCTGTGATGGAACTTTTTTCTGTATTAAGAGCCATTTCATGTGTAAATTCTCATATACAAATTAGTGATAATGTATAGATATGCGTGATTACTTTAGCATTATTCTACAGCTTGAGTGCATATATTACATGTGACTGTTTTTCCCGTATATTTGATAATTTCAAAATGCATTTTATGTATTTTGGGGTGGTAAGGTATACACGATACTCTACAGTATGTTTTACTATGCATAGATTCGTAAATATGTCCATAGTTAGCGTGGAGTGGGTGTGATGTATTCCTATATGTTCTGTATCGATCCCCCTATTCCTGACCCTATTCTGGTTAACAAGTTAACTAGCAGCTATCCCGTGATGCAGAAAGCCCCCATGATGCAGGAACCGTTATCTGATTAAGCCACACTACGGCACAGGAACGTGTTATCTGATTAGGTCATAACGCTTGCCATCTAATTAGACAAGCGATATTCCTCCAGCCCCTGATAAGGCATACGGAGTTCTCAAAACAAATCAAACCTATGACAACCTGGGAAAAACCCTGCGGCCATTGTTTTGATTTCACCGAGAACTTCAGCAAAAGAATGTGCTAACGACCAGGTCGTATGACATCCTTATTGACGTATCTATGTCCATCCTTACGTCAATCTCGGCACCTTAAAGGTATAAATATTACCGATATTGCCCTATGCAAACACACGCGGTGGTGATGAGATCGGAGCAGCCAGACTTGCCGAAGCCCAGAGCAGAGCAGACCCCGCTGGCGCAGCCCCGCCTTCCTGACGCGCTGAGAACGAGACGCTGCTTTCTCCTGCCGAGAAATCCAGCTCCGGCGCTTCCGGGTAGCCCTCGCAGGCAGCCTGGAATATCGAGACCAGAGACGAGAGATACCATCCCTCATTCATCCTAGATTCCAGGTACAGAACTGAATAACCCCTCACAGAGAATTCTTTAATCAGTCACTTGGCAAAACAAACTTAACTTAAACTGCTACTTTCTATTCCCGCCCACGTATTAGGCTTAGGTCAGGTACATCTGGGGTAGGCGTAGTTAGAAACACCAGTTGAGTACGATTAGTCAAATGTATATGTGTATGTATCTATTTTATCCATTTTAAACCATCATATGGCTTAGAAACCATATCAATGTTTTTACAGTATTATTTTATACTTCTGCTTTTAATGTATGCACTTTACTTAACCATAAGTATTGCAATAATATCGATCCATTTCTCTTGTATGAGAAAAGAGACTGATCAATAAATAACATCTTTTATTGAACACGCCCGTCTCTTCCTTTTCTCTACAATCTGGTGAGACTAAGAATGCACGTACTGACTGAGTAAAATAAGTCGTCTTTTGTTTTCACACGACTCTAGAGATACACTCTTGATTAGGGGAGAGCAAAGTTGTCATGTTCTATGGTTGTCAGAAACTAAATCCCTTCTTGTCTATCCAGGGAGGTTCAACTCCTCCTTGCCTATTCGAGAAAGTTTCTAGTGAACTCTGAGCTAGCTGGCAAACCCAAAACTTTAAGTCTAATATCGACAGTAGTAGACCTAGTTAACGTCTGGTCTAGGCCTATACTATTGAAGGTATTATTCCAATGCGCAGAGCCTATTGGGATAATAGGAACTACACTACAGGGTAATTAAATGTGCTCTACTCATAAATTATTTTGTTTTGTTTCCTTTATACCATTTTTCATTGTATAAAGCTTACCTGGATGACATCGCAGTGTTCAGTGCCACTTGGGAGGAACACCCCTGTCACCTCTGGGAAGTGTTGACGGCTTTGCAGAGAGCAGGCCTCATGGTCAAGGCCAGCAAGTGCCAGATTGGGCAGGGCTCGGTGGTGTACTTGGGACACCAGGTAGGGATTGGCCAGGTGGTGCCCCTACAACTGAAGATTGATGTCATTCTGGCTTGGGCCCCCCTCCCAAGACCCACACAGAAGTTAGAGCCTTTTTAGGCCTCACCGGGTATTACAGGAGGCTTGTCAAGGGGTATGGCACTATTGTTGCTCCCTTGACTGAGCTGACTTCCAGAAAGCAGCCCAGGAAGGTGAACTGGATGGACTGACGCCTGTCAGAAAGCTTTTGATGCCCCGAAGACCGCCGTGTGCATTGCAGCTGTGCACAGGGCACCCAACTTCTCGCAGGAATTTGTGTTGCAAACAGATGTTTCAGAGCACGGTGTGGGAGCTGTGCTTTCACAACTAAATGAGGAGGGCCTAGACCAATACATAGCCTTCATTAGTGGGAAGTTACTTCTCCTAGAACAGAGGTGGAGTGCGACTGAGCCTGGGGCTTTTGCTGTGGTCTGGGCTTTGAAGATGCTGAGGCCCTACTTGTTTGGGACTCAATTCTTGGTTCAGACCGACCACAGGCCCCTCAGATGGATGACGCAGATGAGGGGTGAGAACCTAAGGCTGTTGAGGTGGTCCATTTCCCTACAGGGGATGGGCTTTATGGTGGAACACCGCACTGGTACAGAGCACGTCATCCCTGATGGTCTGGCCATACTTTTCAGCCTTAGTGAAGAGGACTCCGAGGAGAGTGGGTAGTTCTCCCCACATTTCAGCTAGAAGGGATACATGTTAGACCTGGCATCCTTAAAATGGGTTTCCCCTGTATTTTTTGCCTTTATCTCATGTATTTTTACTGTGTGTTGGACTTCGTTTTTGCTGGTCTCGATGCTTTGGGAACTTTGCCACTGCTGTGTGAGATTTCTTTCACCTGAATGGGCCTGGTCTGCATTACACAATGCTGTCTCCACCTCCTGCTGGGATGCTGGACCAGAGAGGACAGAACTATTTTTCTGAGCACAGACACTCTCTGCCACAAGAGAACAAAGTAATTTTGACTATAAAAAGTGGGGCCCAGACTCCAGACTTTTATATTAACTCTGGACACAAGAGGATCCTCTGCAAGGAGAAGAGCTGGGAAAGCTGAAGGAGAAGTTTTGCCCCTTTGCTGTGTGCTGTCTGGGGGTTGGCCTGCAGTAGCTGTTTCTGCCAAGGAGAGGAACTGTGTGTGCATCCTGCTTGAAGAGTGTCTCCAAGGGCTTGGAAGTAAAGCTTGCCCACTGTTCTAGAAATCTCAGGAACAGCAAAGACTTCACCCTCCCTCTGGGCACCATCTCTGGAACCACAGGTTCCAGTTGCCACAGAGGAGAAGAGCAGCCGACTCCATCACTGAGTCCATCGCTGGCTTCATGTCTTGCAGGCACTGCAGAAGGCGCCGCGCACTTTGCACGGCAACGCTGGTCTCCCATTGCCGTTTCGATGACCGTCTCTGAGCCTTTGCTTGCACCGCATCCTGTGGGCAACGTACTCCACACCGCCTTACTTCCAAAAAATGTAGTGTCTACGAGTCTGTTGATGCTATAGCTGATCCGTACCGACACGGTCCGCTGAAGCTGTTAGGCTGTCATTTTCAGCATCGCAGTAGCCCCTGATGAAGCTACTGACTCGAAAGAACTGTGTTTTGGTATATTTTTGCAATTTAAAAGTTATCTTGCAAAGCACCAATTCTTTAGTATTGTATGTTAGATTTTTGTCATTTTTGGTGTTGTTTGGTTTAGATAAAGATTTGCTATTTTTTCGAAACTGGTGTGGTGTTGATTTGTAGTGTTTACACTGTGTAACTGTATGCATGCACAAATGCTTTACATATTGCATCTGAGATACGCCTGTCTGCTCATGGCAAGGTACCAAGGGGGTAAGCAGGGGTTATTTTAGAAGTGTATCCCCCTTACTCTGAGTAGGAAGAAGGGTCCCTACTTGGACAAAAGTGCAAACTACTGCCAACTAAAGACCCCAATTTCTAACATGCCCAAGAGTGTTCACAAAGCTTTTGGCTCCTTTAGCGGCGCTACATAATCAATATGGAATCTTCCTTCAGACGTACTCATGTACTCAATTGGCTAGTTCACACTCATCAAGACGACTGGTTGAGTAACAGACACAAATGGTTCTCTCGGTACTGCAGGAACATGGCTCTTGATAAGCTGGGAGAAATTGCACCTATTACTATGTCAGAACCGCTGCTTTATTGGACCATGGTGACTGATTATACTGCTAGAACAGAGGGCAGTCAATATTAAATCTCATAATCTCAATCTTCTGTTCCATTTGGTTCTAACTGTAGCTATTTGATTGCAGATACAGGGGGCCCTGGCTGCAACAATATTTCCAGCCCAGTGGACCGGATTCTATCTCCACAGGCCGTTGACATATATCCTAGACAATTGAAATGCATTATCTCAGGCCCTGTGACTGAGGATCCTGGCGTTGGACGCTGTAAAACAAATTCCGGCCTTGTACTTGAAATTGAAGAATTTGTTCAAGGGGGTTCCTCTATTTCCCAGCTCTCCAGAGATCGTTACGGGGTGGGGTATTGCTGGGGCTCCAACAAGCCTCTTGTGCACAGTCAGAGGTATTCCAACTGGATAGATAAGAATGCAGTCTGTTTAGCTCTCACTTTTTGACGGAAAAATGGTGTTGGTTGGGAGAGACAATATGATGGCAAAATCATACCTGAATAAGCACAGAAGGACGAGATCTCTCTTTCTAGCCAAGATAGTGGACAGGATTTTATGTGGGCAGAGAACAATTTGTGTTAAATCTCTGCCGTTCACATTCAGAGAAGTTGCTAAACATTCGCCTCCAGCCTGAGATGGGGATTTCTGACCTCTTTGGTTTTTTTGTCCTCATCCTCAAACCTTGACAAGATGTTTGCTTGACAATGGGGCATCCATAACATTTGTTTTGATTAATTATTTGTTCTAGTTTCTCACTTGAAGTGATGGACAATCGATAATTCATACAGACTGCATTCAGATCAGTGACTGGCCACAGAAAATACAAATATTGCTACAGTATCACACCCAGATGTCAGTGTTAGATGGAGAAGTACCACCCTTGCTGCCTTCTATGCCTTACGATGGAAATAGTTTTAATTAATTTAAATGTCAGGGTCATATGCAGGACTGAAAATCAGCAGGGCTATAGGAAATGGCCAATTAAAGAGTTGAGGATTGGCTGACATCAGAACATTTCATCTTATCACTTTTTCGTTTAATTTTGTGTGCATTGATGAATACTGCCAAACGAAGAATCCAAAGAATAAAAAAATGATGTCTTCGCATGTACATGGGCATCATAGAAACAGTTTGAGTGCCTGGAGTATATCGAACAGAACACCTATTCAGTGTCAGCATTACACCGCCTCAGTTTGCAACCATTAAACATATGGTCCTCATTTCAGTTAACTTTGTGCTAGATGTTTGTCCATCAGACAAAAATGAATTGCTAACGCTGTTTCAAGGGCTAGGGTAAATGAAAAAGGTGGAGTTAAACACAAATTACCGCAAGATCATATTTCACTGGTAACATGCTGCTGAAGATCAACGAGCAGGGATTTCAGACTATGAACATTATACAAGAATTAGGAGGTCCAACACTCAGGGTCTATCTCGTAATTGTGCTGCCTAACAAAGACAGTGGTGAAATAACATCATTATGCACATAAACAAGGCCTGGCCTTCTCAGAGCTTGACCTGAAGAAAGACTATCATCAGCTGCTGCAGCATGACAGCGGTGGATATATCACGATATTCACGATGGACGCAGGGTTATTGCAATAATAGGGACTCCATTTTGGGGGGTTTTGAGCTGCCAGTACTTTTCAAGAAGCTTTTCAGAAAGTGATGGTTATGGAGATAATATTTCAGCACTGGATATGCTGCCGGAATTGACAAAGTGTAGGCACTAATATAGCCACCGACGAACCTGATGTAAGTTTACTATGATCTTTCCTAGGAATGGCCAGCTACTGTGTGCAGTACATCAAGTACATTGCAACAGTGAGAATGGCACTGTGAGATCTGACCAACCAAGGTACTGCCTTCAAATGGTCATTCATGTGGAAAAGCATTCAAACTATTTGATTCAGAAATTACTAATGCAATCCATACTTTGGTCTGAATCTATGCTCATAACTAACATGAAAGCGCGCATTGTTTTACAAAGGTTTTTCAAATACCTCATTTAAATGCATTGTTATAGATTTGTTGGCAACATTGCCAGCGCTGCATTTGATTTAATAAAATATATAGGAACATGTCTGCATTAAAACGACAATGCTGCATTTGACAGAACTCTATTTTACTATGCTTGACATAAGTAGGCCCAAACTCGACTTTATCTCTGTTTTGTTTTGTAATGCGGACATCCTAATATCTCTTTTCAGTTTTCTGTTTACCTCAAGATACGAAAATGTGCACTTGTTATGGTCTGTGCTGACTTGCTGTTCTTTAAGAAAAAAGGCGGAAGCGTTTGTAACATTCAAGGTTTTTCCTGCCAGTAGCCATTCCCTTGCATGGCTTCCATTGTTTTGTAACTATTTTGTACTGTCATTCTTGAAGACATCCGATTAGAATATGACATCTTAATATGCAGATAGGGGGCTAGTGCTAGAATTGTGGCATTGGATGATGTATAATTCAGCATTGCAATACAATTTGTCACTTTATGTTGACTTTGTGATTTCCATTGTGTTCTATTGTGAATTTGAATATAAAAATTGTGAAATGTAGAGATGAACCAGTCCTCTTTCTCCCTGACTTTAGACTCAGAACCCTTATTGGCATGTCTTATGCTTTTAACTTACAATCTGTTTTCCTGACTTCATGTCTTTAGGGCTGCATTTAATTGAGCGTCATGCTAATTCCCTATACTGATTTATTATGTACTTTGATTCATTTCTACTTTTTACTTTCTGCATTGCACCTTGAATTATTTCAATAATCCTTCATGGTGTATATTTTACTTTTGACTTCTTTATACCTGAATGGCATGACAGAAGTCACAAAATACCAGTTGGGGAGAACCCTAAGCAAGGCACAGATTTTCAGCTTACGTGTTTTAAAGCCACACCTTTAATTACATCAGCCACACCTCCCCCCCCCCCAGCATTTGTCATCCCACTCAAGACCCTGACACAGAGAGATCTCTCTGTAAATGTATATATACATATATACACATATATATATATATATATATATATATATGAGTTTTTTTTCTCTCTCTCTCTCTCTCTCTCTCTCTCTCTCTCTCTATATATATATATATATATATATATATATATATATATATATATATATATATATATATATATTCACTGAAAAAACCATAGGTTATAGACCATATATAGTTAGGAATTAGCATTTAAAAAACCTTATTTTACTCACACAAAACCATTGAAATTCCATATATAGTTAGTTGCACTAACTATATATCGCGCACCCGCAATCCACTGCTGATCATGTCACATATTACATCATTCATGACATGGTCAGTGACATCACTGATGACATCACTGATGACATCTCAAATGACATCACTGATGACATCACTGATGACAACATCCAGTGACTGTATGTTTCTGTAAAGTTAAAATATGTCTTACATATTGAAGAATGAGTGGATGTATAAGTGTCTGGATGAAGGATTTAGTAGGTGCGTGACTGACTGTATGAGTGAGTGATTAAATGTGTCTCACTGAATGCATGGGTTAGTGACTAAACTGTCTTAATTTGTGCATCATTATGTCTGTTGTGATGTAAACTGCTGCATGTGTTGATCATTAGCTATACGAGAGGCTATATGTGTTATTAATTGGTTGCCCAAGTATTTCTATGGGAGATTGAGTTTGTGTGGGGGTGGCTGGAAGGTGTGTGACTCTATGCATAGATGTGTGAGCAGTTTATTCACTAGGTGTATGAGTTCAAGACTGCATGTGGAAACAGCTACATGGGCAGTTGACTGTGTGGGTTTGTGTTACTATCCTTGTGGGGATTTGGGTGTGATAACACACTCACGCTGTGGGGACTTGATTGCGCTGTGGGGACCTGAACCCAGGTCCCCACAAGGCAATGTCTTCTAAATAATAGAAAATGACTTCAGGAACATCTGTGTAAATTTTTACAACTTTTAAAAAAATTGCCTTGTGGGGACCTGTGTTTTGTAAAGTGTGTTTATATTTTTGCTCTCTCTGCCCCTGTAGACAGGAGGCGGTACTGCAGTCTTAAACACACTTTGCATTTAAACACACTTGGCTCATTAGGAACAGATGCTAGCAGCAGAAAGCACGCATATTTCGAAGGAAAACATGCATAACCCAATGTTAAAACCTATTTTAAGCTGTTGAATTTAGATTAATTGTTTCTGAAAACTATTAGTTGTTTTGTAAACATTGCTAAAAGGATTGGCTCCCAGTTATCTGCTTTTACTGTTTTTTTGCAAATAAATACCGACAAAAAAGATGTTTCCTCTTTGTATTTATTTTTGCAAATTCATTCATTCTCAAAACACGTTCAAAACAAAAGCATAGTTAAAGTAAAAGACCAATAGAAAAAAATTACATATCGAGCAACTGTAACTTAACAGACTGAGAAAGGTTTAAAAATAACAGGCCCTTATTGTGCAGCTTATTTATCATTCCGTGTAAATGACTGACCAGTGCCTCTAAATATATTATGTTATTTCGTCTGTGCTAACACTTAGTTTAAAATTACATGGTTCTTTTGATTCTTTTTAAAAGAATCTGAGGCACTGGGCAGTGTTCCTATCCTGTGGAAAGCAAAATAAAAGTGCGCTCGGACATTTCCACTGCCAGCCAAAGAAGTGCAAATGCAGATATCTGCATAACAAGGCTCCAAGTAGCCAGCCTTGGTGATGACAGCTCTAGGCCGTGACTGTTCGAGTCAGGGGGGATGGGCTGTCCTGCTTCCTAAGGCACACACCTTGGTGAAGGGAGCAGGAAGTCAGGTGCAAACAGCAGCAGGTGTGACTCGCAGGAAAGGCTGAAGGCTGAAGATCTGACAGAGCGTGTTTGAGACTCTGCTCACAGCTTGAACTTGAAAAAAGTATCGTTTTTAAGTGCAGCAAATGCAGAGCAGCATTATTCCTATGCTGGCAAGAGCAGCTGATTTTGGACGTTATGCCTTACATAAAATCTGGGAAATCACTTTATCTCACTCTGCTTTAGAAAGGAAAAAAAAGCGCATCGATCAATGTAAAGCCCTTTGGTCAGGTTTGCACTATAGCCAAGGCAACCTTACAAGTTAATGAGAGCTAAGCACCCTGTACCACTGCATATATTAAAACGAACAGCAGCGTGACTTCACTTGCGCAAGCACAGAAAGTTTAATGCTTGTTTTTTTTTTATTTTTTTAAGGAAAACCCCTTTAAATTCTTATTTTGGCTGCTAATCATTATGTTTTCCTTGAACATTTCAGTCATCACCATCTTCTCTTTGAGTCATGTGGAGGTGGGATGCACTCCGGAAAATTAATCAACCCCCTGCTTGCAAAAAGCATCAGCTATTTTTAAACAAGCATTGGAGGGACGTTTGTCTTTGGCAATAGTTTTTAGCCATGTGCAAAATGCTCAGAGTATCCCAGTGTTTTCTGAACTCCTGACAGTCTGTGGTCTCCTATTTCCTTGAAACCTAAGTGCCTCTTTACATTTTCCTTATGACTTTGTCTTAATTTTAACAGTGAGTGTCCCCAAGTACGCTCTTTATAGGGAAACTTCATCCACTCATTTTTTATGATTTCTCAGGGCTGACTTAATTCACTCTGGCATGTGCAAATATTACCTACATTGTTGTTTTCAAATGCTCTTTTAGCTTCTGCTAAATATATACACAAATAAATAAATAAAAAGAACTTTGTTGCACGCGCTGCAGCAAATTTGGCGATGAAGCTTGCGCAACGAAATTCATTTTATTTATTTTTTGTTTACTTACCTGAAATCGGCAGTATTGCACATTTTACTACTCCCCACCCTGCCATTCGCCCACCCCACGTCAGCGCCCGTCAGTGCGCCCTATACAGGCTGCTACTGCATAGCACAGTGTTGCATAAAATAAACACGATCCTGAACTGTGCTAAAAGGTTAAGAATTAAACCACCAGGTCTACAGAGAGCCATGCACCATTGATGTAATCAGGGATGAAGAAAGACTGGTTAATTTGAGTGTAATCTTCCCCTAAACCCCCCAGCGAAGCCATAGACATCACCCTCTCCCAGGACGTCCGCAACAAGCTCAGCGCCTTCTTCCATCTAAAAATTAAGTCCCTCTATGACAACTTCAACAAACTGACACTGGACAACTAAACCACTCACTCCCCCACCAACGACAGTCAACCCACCATCTCCGCCTGGACCCCAGCCACCACAGAAGAGACTGAATAAACCATGAAAAGCATCCACTCAGGAGCATCCACAGACCCCTGCCCTTCCCACATCTTTCATAGAGCTGGCTCTGCCATTGCAATGGAACTACGATGCAGCATCAACACCTCCTTCGAAACTGGAATTTTTCCTGATGACTGGAAACGCGCAGAGGTCAAGCCCCTTCTCAAGAAGCCCTCGGCAGATCCTTCAGACCTCAAGAACTACCGACCCACCTCCCTCCTCCCCTTCGCAGCCAAAGTCACCAAGAAGATCCTCAACGCCTAACTAACAAAGTTCATTGAAGAGTACTCCATTCTCGACCACTCCCAGTCCGAATTCTGAAGCAACCACAGCACCGAGACCGCCGTACTGGCCTCCACAGACAACATTCGCAACCTCCTTGACCAAAGACACACCATGGCCCTGATCCTACTGGACTTCTCCGCAGCCTTCTACACCTTCTCCCACCGCACCCTCGCTGCCAGACTCCATGATGCCAACATACAGGGAACCGCCCTCAAATGGCTCCGCTCCTTCCTCTCCGGCAGAACCCACAGAATCAGACTGCCACCCGTCCTCGCTGAACATGTAGAGATCAACTGCGTAGTACCTCAAGGATCTTCTCTCAGCCCGACGCTCTTCAACATCTACATGGCCCCACTAGCTGCCATCATCAGACAGCACAGACTGAACATAGTCTCCTGCGTCAATGACACCCAGCTCATCCTCACCCTCACCAAGGATCCCACCACCACCCGACTCAGCTTCCAGGAAGGAATGAAGGACGTTGTATCCTGGATGAGCAGCAGCTGCCTGAAGCTCAACTTAGAGAAGATGGAGGCCCTCGTCCTCTTACCCTCTCCCACCACATGGGACAACACCTGGTGGCCCAAAGCCCTCGGCAGCCTGCTCACCCCCACTGACCTCAGCATCATACTCGACTATTCCCTTCTCATGACCCCTGCTTCAACAACCACCGTAGCCTGCGCAAGACCTTCAAATGGATCCCCCCACTGAATCAAAAAAGACCCACTCACTCATAACCAGCAGACTGGACTACGGAAACACCCTCTACGCTGGAATCAACAAGTCCCTGCTTTGCAAACTTCAGACCATACAGAACACTGCAGCCAGACTCGCCCTCGGCATCCCTCGACAAGAACACATCACCCAACACCTGCTCCCCATGAAGAAGAGAGTAACCTTCAAGATACCCACCAACACCTACAAATGCTTCCACAACACCGGACCCCAATACCTCAAAGAAAGAATATTCTTCCACATACCCAAGAGAAACCTCTGATCCGCCAACCTTGCCCAAACCCTGCGCATCCGCAGAGCCAGAACTGGGGGAAGATCCTTCTCCTACATCAAAGCCAAGTCCTGGAGGGATATCCAGGTGGAAATCAGATGCGCCCCTCTCTGCACATCTTCCGAAAGACCCTCAAGATCTGGCTCTTCGACTGACCGGAGCTGTTCACCATCACCCCTCCCTCCCCAGCACCTTGAGACCCTGCCAGGTGAGTAGTGCGCCTAACAATTCCCTGATTGATTGATTGATAAGTTACTTCATTTGTGAGGTCATAGGAAGTGCATGATGAAGCTGCCAGATATAGGAAGTTGACTTAACTATAACTTGTGTATTTCAGTGTTTTTTAGGTTTTTAAAAAATACTTTTTCTCACCTTCCGCCGCCTAATAATAAGGTAACATCAACCCTTTTTTTCAGTGAATTTCTGTTTTATCTAAAACAAATGTTAAGGTGTTAGAACCTAATGTAACCAAACATCACTTTAACCTTTTTTATTTTCATAGATTTTTTTAATCACATTCTAAATTTGACCACCATCCAACCCTTTGCATGCAGCCACTCCTTCTGCACTTGAACTTTGGCCATGTGCTGTTAGGGATGACCAGAGGGTCCTGCACACAACCCCATGTTTGACCAACTCCAGCTTTCAGTACTTGGTAATTACTTTCTAGTACTGTGGTACTCCCAAGGAAGCTTGCACAGTTAAGAGGTATCATAAGGCAGACACTTGTACAGACTCCCACAGGAGTACAGACAAACCTCACAGGAGGGCCTTGTTTGGTCTCATTAGAGTAGTTCCGTACATTGGACCCAAAGAAAATCATTATTGTAATCAGTTGGGGCATCTAAATGCATTCCAAATCAAATAATGATAACACATTTTCTTAGGACAATGTTAGTGAACATGCCAGATGTACAGTGGTGGTCATTACTAGTAATCCTGCATGTAATGGTCGCTAATTTAAATCTTGTCTGATGTCACTGTTATGATTATTTGTGTAAGAAGCCTGATGGCCAAGGGGTGCCTACACTGCGCCTTTATTCTGATTTTTTTTCAAGGACTTTGGTACTGAGCCCCTGAGTCCAGTAATTGCACCTGCAAAATGTTACTGTGATGTGAGTGTGAGGGCCTGCAGTACAGTCCAGGGTAATTGTGGGACTCCATTGGGTGTCAGGAGAAAAGGCTCAATCAGCCAATGAGATTTAAGCAGTTTTAACATTTTGGGCTCAATTGGACTTCCATAGAAGTCCTGCAGTATCCAATGGTCCAGATATCCTAACATATTTGGAAAATTACCCACTTCATATCTAGGTCTGGGCAAAATGTAAATTACGCTGGCTTAATTTGTATAATTTCAGAACAATTAAGCCATTATGCCAATTTATGTGCCCATTGTGGTAACAATTTCCAGTGAATGGTGTAATTCACTGTAAAAAACAAGCATTTACAATGCAATAGGTCTCGCAGCATTAAAGTTTGAGCTATTGCCATTGTATATTACAATGTGTTGCATTAATTTGTTATCAAACTCTGAATTGTTTTATAAAGATTGATTGCAAACTGTCAAATGTTGCTGAATAGTAAGCAACGTTGTGAATAATATTGTTTGCTAGTCATCCTTGGGTACCAGAGTACTTCACTTGAGGCAGAGGTATTATCTTTAGACTACAGGTGCCGGTGCCGCTTGAGCTAGAAACAGGGCCAGCCACTCACTACTCTGCACTCACTACTCACTACTCTGCACTCACTACTCACTACTCTGCACTCACTACTCACTACTCTACTCACTACTCACTACTCACTACTCTGCACTCACTACTCTGCACTCACTACTCTGCACTCACTACTCTGCACTCACTACTCTGCACTCACTACTCACTACTCTGCACTCACTACTCTGCACTCACTACTCTACTCACTACTTTACTCACTACTCTACTCACTACTCTGTACTCACTACTCTGCACTCATTACTCACTACTCATTACTCACTACTCTACTCACTACTTTACTCAGTACTCACTACTTTACTCACTACTCACTACTCTACTCACTACTCTGCACTCATTACTCACTACTCACTACTCTGCACTCACTACTCACTACTCTGCACTCACTACTCACTACTCTGCACTCACTACTCACTACTCTGCACTCACTACTCTGCACACTCACTCTGCACTCACTACTCTGCACTCACTACTCGGCACTCACTACTCACTCGGCACTCACTACTCTGCACACTCACTCTGCACTCACTACTCTGCACACTCACTCTGCACTCACTACTCTGCACTCACTACTCACTACTCTGCACACTCACTCTGTACTCACTACTCTGCACACTCACTCTGCACTCACTACTCTGCACACTCACTCTGCACTCACTACTCTGCACACTCACTCTGCACTCACTACTCTGCACTCACTACTCACTCGGCACTCACTACTCTGCACACTCACTCTGCACTCACTACTCTGCACACTCACTCTGCACTCACTACTCTGCACACTCACTCTGCACTCACTACTCTGCACACTCACTCTGCACTCACTACTCTGCACACTCACTCGGCACTCACTACTCTGCACACTCACTCGGCACTCACTACTCTGCACACTCACTCTGCACTCACTACTCTGCACACTCACTCTGCACTCACTACTCACTTACTACTTTTTAGTTCCATCTTTAGTGCCCTTTCGTATTGGGTGGTTCCGTGCAACAAGGGTAAGAACACCGCCTTCATTCTTTGAGTCAGGCTAGCCTTAAAACTTCAAGAGCCTGAGCTCCTAACATATCTTCACTAAAGGGTCGGGTCTGGTATATCACAAGCTGAGGGGTCCATTTTCTAGAGGTACGCGTGGTGGCTTGGGTACGATTTGCGATGGGCAACGTTTTATTAACTTACGAGAGTAGCGTCACCAAGTTTTAAAATGTTAATACCCACAGGGCGAGACGTTTCTACTCCTTCACGCCGACAACTCTTTGGTACCCCGGGGGTGTCAACTAGAGCTCAATTCTGTTTTTCGTGAGAAGTCCTGCCCCCTCGTGCTTCTGTCAGTCAGGCCCTCGAGCGCGCTCTTGTTTCTCCTCCCTCCTCCCGCAAGCTCAGCCCCTGCCTCCCACCGCTTTCCTCGGCAAGCCGCTCGGTGGCGCCCCCCTGCAGTCGGTGGAAGCGCACTGCAGCTGCCCCACTCCCCGCGCCTCTCGATGTGAGCCTCCCGGCGGAGCTCGCTCGCTCTCCCGGTTACATTTCTGTGGGATCTGTTCCTTCTGCAGATCTGAGCGCGCATCCGGCTCGGCGCCGCTGGAAAGGTAAAGCCGCAGCCGGAGCTTGGGAGGGAGCTGGGCTGGTGTTCGGGGAGCAAGGATAGACGAGGGATTGCCCCAGGGGTGGAGGCGGGAAAAGAGGACACACGCAATGTAAATAAATCTACTTACCGTCATCTGCAATTTCACGAAGCACTTGATGTGTGTATGCGCATGCGTGTGTGCTTCACAGGAGACAGCGCCTGGCCGCAGCGCTCGTTCGCGTGCGCGTGTCACTTTCAAATCGCCTCCAAGGTGATGCGCGCGGTCAGGACTGTCTCCTGGGAAGCACACATGCCGACAAAGGGGCTCGGCGGAGATGCGCTTCGCGCGGCTAGCCGAGACCTAAAAACTTGCCACAAAAACACAGGAACAACAAAATGCAAATGACTGTGTTCACTGTGCTTTTATTTAACATGTCATTGTGCCAAAAACTAATGCAGGGATGCATTTTGTGCTAAAATGTAATGCAAAATGACGGATTTCTATTTCATGTGATTGAAATTAATTTAATGTAATTTTGCCATATTTCACATAATTACACTGAACTATATATGTACTTATGTAATTAAAAAAACATAACTTACCTGCATGGTAAAGTCCTGCATTGTGAGGTACCTATAAATAACCTTTGTGGTACTTTCCTGCACAGTAAACACTACCTGCAAAGGTGCTACGTGGTGAAGGATGCATTGTAAAGTTGACATACCCAAAATGGCAGTTGGGACAGTCCCACTGCTACAGAGGGTGCTTCCGGCGCCCGCCCTTTTTTTAAAACTTAGTAAGCTCTTTGCTTAGCAAAACTTTTGAAGTTAAAATATTGAATTCCCAAAGTTATGAGGTCTTGAACATGGACCACTCATACTCAAGAATTGCATTGCACCTTTATCCGAAGATACATCAAGCAATGGCATCCAATAAGTGAGACATTGACAAAAAAAAGTAAGACATTGGCATGGGTTGATGTAAACTCTGCACTGATATTTATATTACTGAGATAGAGTGCTCCTGTGATGCTCTGTTCTACTGCCAGGCATCACCGCGCGCTCAGTTCTGAGAGAAGGAGGGATGTTAGTAATAGCTCATTCTGAGATCAGCATGGTGACATGTTAAATCTCAATAGAATAGCTGATGATACCTCTATCTGTTACCTAAATCTGTGTGTAAATTGTTACGATCCAATCCAAGAAGACAGCATTGAGGGACATTGTGTTTTGCATCTACACGTTTCACTTGCTACTTGTATAGTACCTGCCCCTTGTCCTAACCCCATTGCCGCGTGGCTAATTCCCCCGTGGCGAGGGGGGGACTTGGGCCGCACACGGCGCCGCGGTGCTGATGACAAGCTCGGCTCGTCATGCAGCACGGTGGCCGTGTGCTATTGACGAGCTGAGCTCGTCATGGCCACGCCCGCTCAATGGAACGCCCAGCACAGCGGGGTAATTATCCCTGCGTGGGCATTCCGCAGAGGCCATGACGAACTCAGCTTGTCACCAGCACACGGCCACCGTGCTGCATGACCAGCTGAGCTCGTCATCAGCATGCAAGGTGTTAAGGAGACTTCCACTATTCCTGCCCATGCCATTGCTGTCTTGTGCTTTAGTGAAATCTGTGAAAATGGTTTTGATTACACTGTGCCACAATAATCAAACGCTTTCCTTGTGTCCCTATATCATTTTTAGCACTGCGTTTCAATCTAACTCAGTGGATTTAACTCTCACCTCTGCAGGTTGCACGTTTATTCTCTCAACACAGTCTTTCGGTCACCAAAAGTTAATTAAATGAACTAGAAGGATACAAAACACATTCCCAAAAGCTCTGTTCAAAGTGCTTATCATAAAAGCACGTGATCCATGTTTTTTTAATAACAATAACAAAAATGGCTGTTTCTACCAATTCAATTTATTTATTATGTTTTGGCTCTCAGCAGAGGGCCACATAAAATATACAGAAATAAAATACAAAACAGTGCAACTGCAAAAGTGTCCGCTAACAAGTACATAAATTACATATAGACTAATTCACACACCAGAGCAGTAGAAAATTTGGCAAATCAAGAAGGCGTCTCCATTGATTATTAATAAATAGCTAAAAAACCTTTAAAAAAATTAAAAATGTAGAAGCAGAACATTTCGTTAGGGGGACAATAAAGTGCATGAAGAAAATCATTCAGAGTTAGAATGCCCAGACGGAGACAAATAACTTTTATCCATCTAGAGCGCAATTTACATAACGCAGGGCAAATCAGTAGAACATGCGTACAGTCCTGAATATTTAGATGACATAGATTACACAAAGAGGTGGAGCCGTACCATTTGGATAACAAGAGATTTAAAGGAATTAAATCGTATCGCAACAGGAACCAAAATCTACGTATACCATGTGGGAGGGACCATCGCACATAGGATTGTGGCTGCTTCATCAGATAAGTATCGAGAAGGATATGTACATTCCTTTTCCCATGGATTAATTTTTTATCCGATTGAAAGCAGAGGTCCCAGGAGGCTGCTTTTAGCACAAGTTTTAACTGAATAGGGGAGTACATAAAAAGAGACTTTTCGTCTAATTTTAAAAGAGTTACGGCTTTTCTGAAGTTACAAACAAGTTGGGAAAACTCATTGAAATTACCTAGTAATTCACTTTTAATGAGTGCTCTCAGTGTCCCAGCTTCCGCTCTTGCAAGACAGGCCACCCATCTTACTAGGGCACAGAGACCCTGTACCCAACTGCTCCTTAGACCAAATTCAAGCCTACAGGCGGCCAGAGAGCAGGCAGAATTTAATGAGGAGAGAGATCTTAAGAGTTTCCCCTCAATCCTATGGCAGAAGTCCCACTTTTTCAACTCTATTAACTCTATACCATACAAAATTGTCGCGGGGATTTTAGATCTATACACCTCCAGTAAAATCTGAAAGTGCCGTTTCCCCGTTGCATGGTATAGTGAGTTTAAACCTTTGCCATGGGCAAGAGCTTTGCGAGAACAATGCTCTATATGGAGCTTCTCACTCAGATTAGCCGTAACAATTTTCCCCAGAAAAATATATGACTTTACAACCTCCAATTTTTGCCCCCCGATACACCAACCAAAATCTGCAGCTCGACACCTCTTTTTTCCTACTATACACATGACTTTACTCTTGGTTATATTAATCTTCATACAATGAGCCACCGCATAACTATGGAGGGCATGCAGCCGATTTGAAAGTCCTTTGGGCGTTAAGTCAAGAATAAGGACATCATCGGCATACATCAGACAAGATACAGGGCTCCCCCCCAGCAAGGGGGCGATACCCTCAGTGGCTGACAGAGTGGCGGGCAAATCAGCCGTATATAGAGAGAATAGGAGGGGAGCCAGTAAACAGCCTTGTTTAAGGCCATTGCTCGATGGAATTGGGTCAGAAAGCCCCCCTTCACCCCCCAACAGGACCCTACACCAGGTCTCTGTATGAAGAGCCCGCACCAGCTCCAACAGGTGAGACGGGAGACCGAGCGCAGCCAATTTTCTCCAAAGCGTTCCGCGATCCACTTTATCGAACGCAGTGGAGAAATCAATAAAAGCTGCGTACACCGTCCCCCGTCTCACCTGTACATATTTGTCCGTAACTACCTGTAGAGCAGTAAGATTATCCAGGGTTCCGTGATTCCTACGGAACCCAGTCTGTGCAAACGGCAGGATATTGTTCTCCTCAACCCAAGCGGAAAGAAATCCTAGAAGGCATTTCGCAAAGACCTTCCCGATTGAGTCGAGGAGCGCAATCAAACGATAGTTACTTGGGCAATCCCTGATTCCCTTCTTGAAAATTGGGACCAGAATACTCCCCCTCCACGAGGCAGGAACCTTTTTAGACAAAAAACATGCTTTAAACAGGGGGTACAGTATTTTACTCCACCCGAGCGGGTCCTGTTTAAGGATCGTCATGGGGAGTTCATCAGGTCCCATTGCCCCAGATGCACGCATGTTTTTTATGGCCGTCTCGATTTCCTTTACTAAAGGAAAGTTCGAAAGGCCATCCGCATCCTGCGCAATAGTGTTAACACTACCTAGGAAATCATCAGAATCGATAGTATCAGAAATACCATTCCCTGCATAAAGGTCCCGAATGTAAATGGACCATACCTCTTCCGCTATGGGAATAGGGGAGGGGCTTAGTCTGGACCCACACCCCTTACCTATTATTGCCCAGAAATCTCTAATCCTACCATGGACGACCGATTCCCGCAGATCGATCCAGATAATGTCCTCCTTAGCCTTTTTTATTTTTAGTTTAAGTCTACTTCTCTTCCTTTTTAGCCTTGAAATTTCTCTTCCACGTTCTATACCTCTATCCAAGTATTGTTCCCGGACAAGGTTGTTAATTTCCTTATTTAAGGTGCACAGTGCCCTGGGAACTACAACCCCTCTTATTGGTCGGGAAGATTTTTTTGCACAAGAAGTAATCTTCCGCAAAAATTCTTCGAAGTATACTATTTCATTACCACGCCACTCATTAAGAACTAAAACGGTATCAGATAGAAGTTCCTGCACTCCTTTAACGGCTGCGGAATTCCAATAACACCTTCCAGAAGAAGCATGGAAGGCAGCATCGCTGCCGCTAAGAGACCAAGGTGCAGTAGGCAGGGTTTTTAAGGAAATAGTTACAAATAATAAACTGTGATCACTCAGAGGGGTGGGTACAATTTTAAAGTCAAGAATAGATGGAAACAAGCCATAGTCAGCGATGACATAATCCAAGATGGAAGACCCAAAGGGAGACTTATGGGTAAATTTTGCAGGGACGTCCGACGGGAATCTACCATTTACTATGAGCCCGTCGACGGCCACTAATTCATTTAGCAGGATCTTCCCTCTTTTATTTGTCACTGACTTTTCGGGGAAGAGAGCTTGGGGAATAAAGTGCGCCTCTTCTTTAGACTTATTCCTAAAAAGATCCAGGCTTACATTAGAGATCTTACAATTCAAATCGCCCATGATCAGAACCTCCGGAGGAGATGGAACATTTTTAATCTGATCCACATAACGAAATACCCGCTTCATTAACACATTAAAACGTTCTTCTGGAGGAATATAAACATTTAAAATCACGATAGGGGACTTAGTGCCATTATTAAACAAATTTTCTATAGTTATAGCATGGAAGAGTTTACTGGGGTCAATATAATGGGAGAATCTCCATTGCGATTTATTAGACAATAAACAGGCGATTCCCCCCCTGGCGTGTCCTTTCTTGGAGGGGGCAGCAGGCACTTCCAAGACATAAAAATCTTTGGACACATTCAACATGTTGACACACCAAGTTTCCTGTAAACAAATCACATTGGCTCCTTCAGAAAAGAGGAAATCAAATTTCTCTGGGCTGCTATGAATCCCTGAGGCATTCCAAGAAATAATCTTCAGCGAAGTGCTAAAGATGCTGGAATAGTCTGGGGTTGTCTTTAATTTTTGAGGTCAGGGCTCCATGCAGCCAATTCCACCGATCATTATCCTTTATACAAGAGGAAATCTGTGTCAACGGGGGTGGTTTTGCTTGCAAGACCACACGTTTTCCCTTAGAGACCTGAATCTTCAGATCTCCAAGGGAAGCGGTAACCCCCCTAATCCTATCTCCTCCTAATGCCTCCCCGGGCGCATACTTAATGTTGCCCAAGTTAAAAATCGGGAGAATATCAATACCCGTGCGTTGGAAAATCTCGGCTTGCTGCAATATCAGGTTTACAATGATTGGTGAGTAAAATTTAACCCTTATACTAGAAACCTTAACTTCACCAAACAGGGTAACCAACTCAATATCCCTAGATTGGATATGGTGGAGATTTTCATTCTCACTGAATCGCTTAAGTAACCAAGCTCTATTTAGGGGAAGGTCCACATCAAATAAAGGTAGAAAGTCCAAGACAAGGGTGTCCACTGGAGCTTTGGATATAAATTGGAAGTCCTCCACTATAGGGACAACCTCAGTCTCTAAAGCCATGGCAAAGGAAGGCGCCATAGGATTAAGAGGCCCGGATCGAAAATTACTTGGGTCTCCACTCACAGGTGGTTGAGACTGGGTTGGCAAAGGACCCCCCAGTCGAAGCAAAACCTCCTGAGATGTCAGGGGACCCAGTTCGCATCTACCCTTAGGAGGTAAAGAGAGAAAGGAGTTCGATTCAGCATCCGCCTTAGTTGATAATGAGCGGGGCTCTGAACCAACCTCTTCATTCTCCCCTTCGGCAGAGCAATCTTGGAATATTATTCGACGCTGCCTTTTCTTCCTGTACTTGCGAATTGGCTTCTTTTTATTCCCTTTATTTTTTCCATTTTGGACGATTTTTTTCCTTACCACAGGTTCAGAATCATAGACGCCTTTTCTGTTCTCAGACGTAAAGATGGGAAATAGGTCTTGAACCCCGGTGAGACCAGCCACAGATTTATTTTCTTCCTCAATCTCTATAACAGAATTCTTAATGCAATTCGACACTGCAGTTAAGGGACTAGCTGCAGTATGTAGTTGGGAAGTCACCACATCCTTCGTATTAGCAACTTGTGCACAGATATTTATCTCACCCCCTTGCGAGCTATGTGCCGTCATGGGTAGGTCAGCACCTCTCAAATCACTTGATTTTTGTAACAAGGCCTTCAAGATTTGGGTAACTGAATCCAAGATGCAGTCTGAGCTGCCAACAAATGTCGCCAATAAAGCTAATATCGAGGACAGTAATTGTTCCAGAGCAATCATGGATTCAGAGATGGGTTTTTCGCATGCCTCCAGAGGGTGGCCTATACCCAATAAGTTAAGACCTAGGGACCCAGAAGCGTCTAACAAATTGGGCATATCCTGATCATATAAGGAAGGGGTGCTACTATGGAGCATAAGCCTGGAGGGGGTCGCACCGCCCGGGGATCTACTGGGGGCCTCAGACTCCACTTTGGCTATATTTGCACATTGACCACAGAATTCACGGTCGGTAGATGATGGCAACAAACCACCACCCGACCTGTCAATCTGTGGAGTGCAAGACAGCAGTGGGTAAATCGTAAGATCTCCTTCAGGTCCCACTAGATTAACCATGCTTTCTCCCTTCCCTTCAAGAATAGCAATAGGGGAGGGCACCGCCAATACTGAGTGTGGTGCAGAAAGCAACGCGGAAGTGGGCGGGGGAGACATAAGGGCAGTGGTATGAACCACCTGGCCCTTAACACCGGAGGCTTTATTTGATACATTAGCGTTATTAAGGGTCGGCAGATCCCAGAGGTCAGATAGTTGGCATTGACCCTTCAGTGGGGGGTTGTTCACAGATTTATTTCTTATGCGAGCAGACTCTTTTTGTGAGGCCAATATGCCTCCAACTTCCCTCCCTGAACGCAACGTTTTAGACATTTTCAATATAACTCACAAAATAAAAATACAAGAATACCGACTTCCAGAAGAATTAATATAAAATATTAAAAATATTTTCCGAAGAAAAAACAAATAGTCCAGAAAATCCAATTGAAGACCGCCAAAAAAAGGAGATTCTAGCGAATATATAAGCAATGTCAAATATCGAAATCTTCCAGGAATCGACCAACACAATCAATACAACTCAAGGAGTGCAAAATACAAATAACTTAGTCCATGTAAGTGACCAGGCCCAGCCCGGCCTACCTCGGCCACTGAGGGCCACAGAGGGCCCGCCCTTTGCCCGGGCTTAGCTCCGCGCTTTGCTCCGCGCGCGTCCCGCTAGCGCGTCAGTGGCGGCGACTAAATACCGGGAGTGGCGGGAAGAGGACCAGCTGCGGCGAGTTGAGCAGCGCTGCGCCTGCTGGTCCTCGCAGTCCCGACAATTGATGAGCAGTGGCAGGACCCCCTGCAGAAGAAAATCCGGCGTAGGTAGGAGTGCGTTGACCACGAGCGGCGCCCGCGGAGCGGGGGCCGCGAGGCGTGGGTGTAAAGGCAGCCAAATGTCAGCAGCAAACCGGCAGAGAACAAGCGCCAGCAGCGTTTCCACCCGCAGTCAGGTAGGCAAAGGAATAACACCACGCAGAGTTTCCCAGCCCGCAGTTATCAGGTTCAAGCGGGAGGGGCGGGAAGAGGACCAGCTGCGGCGAGTTGAGCAGCGCTGCGCCTGCTGGTCCTCGCAGTCCCGACAATTGATGAGCAGTGGCAGGACCCCCTGCAGAAGAAAATCCGGCGTAGGTAGGAGTGCGTTGACCACGAGCGGCGCCCGCGGAGCGGGGGCCGCGAGGCGTGGGTGTAAAGGCAGCCAAATGTCAGCAGCAAACCGGCAGAGAACAAGCGCCAGCAGCGTTTCCACCCGCAGTCAGGTAGGCAAAGGAATAACACCACGCAGAGTTTCCCAGCCCGCAGTTATCAGGTTCAAGCGGGAGGGGCGGGAAGAGGACCAGCTGCGGCGAGTTGATCAGCGCTGCGCCTGCTGGTCCTCGCAGTCCCGACAATTGATGAGCAGTGGCAGGACCCCCTGCAGAAGAAAATCCGGCGTAGGTAGGAGTGCGTTTACCACGAGCGGCGCCCGCGGAGCGGGAGCCGCGAGGCGTGGGTGTAAAGGCAGCCAAATGTCAGCAGCAAACCGGCAGAGAACAAGCGCCAGCAGCGTTTCCACCCGCAGTCAGGTAGGCAAAGGAATAACACCACGCAGAGTTTCCCAGCCCGCAGTTATCAGGTTCAAGCGGGAGGGGCGGGAAGAGGACCAGCTGCGGCGAGTTGAGCAGCGCTGCGCCTGCTGGTCCTCGCAGTCCCGACAATTGATGAGCAGTGGCAGGACCCCCTGCAGAAGAAAATCCGGCGTAGGTAGGAGTGCGTTGACCACGAGCGGCGCCCGCGGAGCGGGGGCCGCGAGGCGTGGGTGTAAAGGCAGCCAAATGTCAGCAGCAAACCGGCAGAGAACAAGCGCCAGCAGCGTTTCCACCCGCAGTCAGGTAGGCAAAGGAATAACACCACGCAGAGTTTCCCAGCCCGCAGTTATCAGGTTCAAGCGGGAGGGGCGGGAAGAGGACCAGCTGCGGCGAGTTGAGCAGCGCTGCGCCTGCTGGTCCTCGCAGTCCCGACAATTGATGAGCAGTGGCAGGACCCCCTGCAGAAGAAAATCCGGCGTAGGTAGGAGTGCGTTGACCACGAGCGGCGCCCGCGGAGCGGGAGCCGCGAGGCGTGGGTGTAAAGGCAGCCAAATGTCAGCAGCAAACCGGCAGAGAACAAGCGCCAGCAGCGTTTCCACCCGCAGTCTACCAACAATGAAAGTGTGATGCATTGGTTTCTTGGTTTTACATGTTTTAATGGATTTAATCCTGTGTCATGTACCTCAACAGTCAGAGCGACACTCACCTCAAGGCCAGAATACGGTAATCAAAGCACAAGGGAGCTTGTCCAGGAAGTTATTTGCTTACAAAATGCATCCATCCTAGTGGAAGGCACTTCTTGTGAAAAGAGGGGCCTTGGCCGTGGAGGTTGAAACACCACATTAAAAGTGAGTGCGTTAGCATGCATTGACACTTTTAAACGTGGCTGCTCAGCAGAGGAAGCTCGGTTAAAAGGCCTCCACTGTCCTCGCATTCTCCAGGTCATGTTTACTTTTCATAAGAAGGAAAAGAACCAGAATCAGGATAAATGAACTGATTGTTTAAGCCAAAATAAAACCGGGAATGTTTCTTTTAGTTTACAAATAAATGTAGATGCAGCACATGAAAGTGTCAAGCAGCTGCTGAACTTCTACCTTGCCGGTCTGTGCCATTACCAGATCCTGACCCTCTTTGCCCTAATTGACTGGTAAATATGTTGAATTGCACCTTCTCCCGGGCTTAAGAATGGAAACTCCCGTCCTGTTACTGCGCGGGCAGACCTTTACACTTTCAAAGAGGAAAGCGCGATTCACCTGCATCCTTTGAGACAGACCCTTCCCCCTCCTGCTGATGCGAGGTGAGGACTTGCTTTGTCATTCAGGGGATGCGAACGAGGTGCGAAGAAACGCTCTCGCAGGACAAAGGACCTAGCCTGACACTCCCAGCCCCAGCCAAGTGGCTTTGACCCCCTGGCACCAGTGTCTGTAGATTTTTGAGAACTGCACTCACTTCACAGAGTCTTACATGCCCACAGCACACAGGCGTAAAGCAAGGTAAATCTTTCACTGAAAAATAAACATTTTCAAAGCTGCAGCCTTTTAACATTCGTTTTTTGTCTTCATTGCCATTTTATTAATTATACACATAAAAATCCATCAGTGTTGTTCATAGTTCCAGATTATTGTTTCACAAACTGCACGACAGAGTACAATTTCTATTTTCTTATTTTCAGTAGTTACAATCCCGTAGTAGTGTGTTGTAAAATAAAGCAACCCCACCAAAAGAGCCGAAGTGGGCTTCTGAAGTCTTTAATCGGTTGAAGAACTGTTTCATGTCCTTTAACTATTGTGAAAGAGCCGGGTCACAGAAGCAAATGCCCATTAAAACACATTTATATTACAATTCGAAATCATTACTTTTTTTCCAGAACTAGTAGGAAAACCTATAGCTTTGACCTAAATATACATTTAGATACAAATGTTGACTGCATGCTTATGTCTGTGTGTTTTCATAGGCGGGTCCTTCACAGTCTAATGGTCTTTTTTTTTACAAAAAACCCTGCCCTTTATAAGATTACTGCTTGAGCATCATTTCTTTTAGTTAAAAACAGGGATATTAGAATTGTTATATGGTTATAGTGGATTTGCTGCATTTGCCACTTAATCCTTCACCTGCCACACAATCTGCTGAATTAAACAAAAAAATTGTTTCTAGCTCAGTCGGTTCAAAAGTTACAAAAAATGCAGCGACACATGTTGCCCATAGTGGAATGCCCTTTGCAAAGGTTGACTGGTCACCTTTCTGTTGCTTGTTGCTATGTTCGAGTATTAAACTAATGCCCAGGCAGGGCGAACAAGTTTAAAAATGAAATGCTAATGAAGTAATACAGGGTGTGCCACATCATGCAACATAATTTGCCTATTCATGCCGCATAATTACCTCAAACCTGCCGCAAAATTTGGCCCTCCCCAGCCAAATAATTCCAGTGGGTCCGGTTAAAAGTCTTCCAGGGGACTGATCTCTCCACATCTCATGGTGTTCTTCTCCAAAGTAAATGACATATCATTGTACATTATTAGGCAGTATCCCTGACTTTGAAATAAATGGTGCATAGCTACTTCTTGTAGTACCAGCTCCCATCATTACCGTTTGATGTAATTTTTAGGCCTTTTCGAAATTTAAATTAAGCTGCGTAATTTATAGAATTTCATGGTACACTTGTTATGCAGAATTCCAGAAATTGTGCCATTTCAAATAAATACGTGCGATTTGTGGTAAACATTGAACGCAAGGGCATGGGAATAATGTGAATCTCCAGAACGTGACCTTCTGTTGATTGTGCCACTAATGTATTTTTGTGCTATGATTTTACCGCAAAACTCTTTTCGTTCTCACATACAGCAGTAAATAATGGGTTTGCAGTTGCATCCTTACACCTGATTTCACCTAATTTTCCTGACATTTTGCATGATTCCGCACAAATGATGCAAATTTCACACACTATAATTTTACACATTTTACATCATCCTTTCTTGTAGCTGTTGCCAGATTGATTCCCAAGCCTTCGCTGTTTCCCCCTCTTTTTTAGTATATATAGTCATAAACCCGACCGTCCCTCTGATAAGGCTTGGGCTGTGTACTGCCTATATGCTTTAGTCATAACTATATTATATTTTGAGTGCCTATCTCTCACAGCTACTGCTACACTCATAGGCACTGCACCCCAAGACAAGATAAGAGCATCTCTCTGGTTACTTATCCATGAATTCAAAACACTTTTGTATAGAATGATTATAAATACAACACTCTGACAGCCACACATGCCCTAATGGTGTAGCATGTTACCTGTCCAAAAAGGTGCTGTGGCACCAGGGCTCGAGTCGGTGTAACACGCGGGTGGACGGCGTCCCCCCACTTATTTTCCCGGGAACTTGATAACTATAAACTGCAACTGAGTGCAAGCCACCTTTCGTGACATCACTTCCTGTCGTGATGTCTGCGTCCCCCCACTTCTTTTTTTAGGACTTGTGTCCTGTGTGGCACCCCATGTGAATCACTGTACAATACAATAGCAGCGCCCAAATCCCTAATGTCAGTAGCAAACTGTTGTTGGCATTTCATCCTGGCTCTGCCTGGCACCATGTACCTGCTCCAGTAGTGATAGCGGTGTCCTTATGCTCCATACTTGGACTTTGGCTACAATGCAGTGGGCTATTCACCTCCTTCAACTCAGGTGCCACAGTTCCTGCTGCAGTAATGACATATGTACCCCTCTACTCTGTCCTGGGAGCAGTTTGCTCTCTGATACTCATTTTTCTGGGCCCTGGTAGTAGGTTGCTCTGGGCTCTTCACACCCATACACCCTAATGTGACTTCATGCAAGCTGCATTCTCATGCTGGGAGCAGTCTGTAAAAGGTTTGTCAAACATCTGAGCCCTGGTGCCACTTAACCTCCTCAATCCTATCTCACAGATGAACGGAGTTTAAGAAAAGTGGTGTTTGGGTATTGCTTTTACATCAGTCACCATTAGCGGCCTCTGACCCTGTCACCAGGCAGGTTGCTCCCCTCACTGCCACGCGGCCCCCTGTGTGACCTGTGCTCTGCTCGTGCCGGCCGGCCTACAGCGCGTCTGAGTCTGTTTCTGCTGCTGTTTTTGGTTTGTTTCTTTAAGTGCCCATCCTTGTTTTCTGTTCACCTGTGCCCGCTGCCCCTGTGCCCCTCTCCCTTTTCCCCAGCCTGCTGCTGTTTTTGGTTTGTTTTTAGGTGCCCATCCTTGTTTTCTGTACCCCTGTGCCCGCTGCCCCTGTGCCCCCTCTCCTTTTTTCCCCGCCGTTTTTTGCCGCCTCTGCGTCCCTGTGGCCCCGCCCCCCTGTCCCCTATTGGTCACCCCGCTCCCACCTCCCAGCTGCTCCTCCCTCCCTCTCACGCTCATATGGAGGCCGCGCAGCACCCAGCACCAGAACCCCTGGACCCCGCGCCCCCGCAATGCCTGACTGCACTACGACTCCAACACCCTCCACGCACTCAACACCGGACGAGACCACCCCTGCTACCGGGCCACCCCGAAGCGCACCCAAGGGCCCTTTGCCTGCCGGAACTGCAGATTCACCAGCATCCAGACCACCAGACCACCAACCAGAGAATTCAACCACCTCCGCTGCATCCTCCTAAACACCCGCTCTGCTCGCAAGCACGCCATTGAACTCTGGGACCTCCTGGACTCTACCGCCCCCAACGTTGCCTTCCTGACGGAGACCTGGCTGAACGCCACCTCGGCACCAGACATCGCCATAGCCATCCCACAGTGCTACAAGATCACCCGCAGAGACCGCACCAACGGAGTTGGAGGGGGAATCGCAATCATCCACAAGGACACCCTCAGAGTCTCGACCAACACCGACGACACCCTCACCACTGCCGAGCACATGCACTTCCAGATCCACACCGACCCCAATACGGCCCTCCGAGGAACACTCGTCTACAGACCACCCGGACCAAGACCACAGTTCAGCGACACCATCGCCGACCTCGTCAGCACCCACGCCCTCGCGTCCACGGACTACATCATCCTCGGGGACCTGAACTTCCACATCAAGATTGACAACGACGCCAACTCCACCGCCCTGATAGAAAACCTCGCCAACCTTGAACTCAAACAGCTCATGACAACACCCACCCACGCCACTGGACACACGCTGGAACCCATCTTCTCCACAAGCCCCCACGTCTCCTTCAATCACACCACCGAACCCCACTGGATCGACCACAGATGCATCCACTTCACCTAAGGAAACCCACCACACATCACCGCACCCAACAGCTGCCACGCCGCTGATGGGGCAAGGTCACCAAGGACCAACTGACTACCACCCTTGTCCTGAGACCAGCCGCCGACCCCACCGACCCAGACACCGCCGCGACCAACCTCAAACAGTGGATCAACAACAGCTCCAACACCCTCGCCCCTCTCAAGACCTCCACAACCAACCACACAAACAAGAAAGCCGCCTGGTTCACCGAAGACCTCCGGACATCCAAACGCACCTGCCGGAAACTGGAGAAGAAATGGCTCCAAGACCGAACACCAGACAGCCACACAGCCCACAAAAACGCCACCCGCAGACACCACCAACTCATCAGGACCACCAAGAGGACCGCCTTCAAGGACCGCCTAGACAACAATGCACACAACACCAAAGAGCTCTTCAGCATCGTGAAAGAACTCTCCAACCCCAGCTCCAACACCAACGACATACCACCATCATAAGACCTGTGTGACTCCTTCTTTCACCGCAAGATCACCGACATCCACAACAGCTTCAACTCCGAGACCCCCGCACCCACCACCGAGTCCACCACCCCCGCAACCACTACCAACAGCAGCCACCTGACCGCCTGGTCCAACGTCGGCGACGAAGACACCATCAAAACCATGAACTCCATCCACTCCGGATCCCCATCCGACCCCTGCCCTCACCACGTCTTCAACAAAGCCAGCACAACCATCGCGCCCCACCTCCGGAAAACAATCAAGAATTCCTTTGAGACAGCAACCTTCCCGGAAAGCTGGAAGCACGCCGAAATCAACGCACTTCTGAAGAAGCCCAAGGCGGACCCCAAGGACCTCAAGAACTTCCGGCCCATCTCTCTGCTCCCGTTCCCGGAGAAAGTTACAGAGAAGATTGTCAACAAACAGCTAACCCGCTACCTAGAAGACAACAACATCCTGGACCCTTTCCAATCCGGTTTTCGCAGCAACCACAGCACCAAGACCGCCTTCATCGCCGCCACTGACGACATCAGGACAAAGGAGAAACAGCCGCCCTCATCCTCCTGGACCCATCAGCAGCCTTTGACACAGTCTGCCACCGCACCCTATCAGCACGCCTCCATGACGCCGGAATTCAAGAGAAGGCAGTGGCCTGGACCACATTCTTCCTCTCCGGCAGAACCCAGAGCGTCCGCCTCCCACCCTTCCGCTCAAAAACCACCGAGATCATCTGCGGTGTCCCACAGGGATCCTCCCTCAGCCCGACGCTGTTCAATATCTACATGGCACCGCTCGCCCACGTCGCACAATAGCATAACCTCAACATCATCTCCTATGCCGACGACACCCAGCTGATCATATCCCTCACTGAAGACCCCCACACCGCCAGAGCCAACCTCCACAGAGGAATGAAGGCCGTAGCCGACTGGATGAAGAACAGCAAACTGAAGCTGAATTCAGACAAGACGGAGGTCCTCATTCTCGGACCCACCCCATCAGCCGGGGATGACTCTTGGTGGCCCACATCACTAGGCTCAGCCCCGGAACCCACAGACCACGCACGCAAACTGGGGGTCATCCTCGACTCCACCCTCTCCATGACCAGGCAAGTCAACGCCGTCTCTGCATCCTGCTTCAACACCCTCCGAATGCTCCACAGGATTTTCAAATGGATCCCTTCCGACACGAGAAAAACCGTCACCCAGGCCCTCGTCACCAGCAGACTCGACTACGGGAACGCCCTCTACTCAGGAACAACAACCAAGCTCCTGAGACGACTACAACGAATCCAGAACGCCTCGGCACGTCTGATCCTCGACGTCCCCCGACACAGCCACATCACCCCCCACCTGAGAGGCCTGCACTGGCTCTCCGTCAACAAGAGGATCACCTTCAAACTCCTCATCCACGCACACAAAGCACTACACAACACTGGACCTACATACCTCAACAACCGACTCAGCTTCCACATCCCCACCCGAAGCCTCCGCTCTGCCAGCCTCGCCTTCGCCACAGTTCCTTGTATCCGAAAAACCAAAGCCGGCGGCCGATCCTTCTCCTACCTTGCCGCCAAGACCTGGAACTCTCTCCCTACCAGCCTACAACGGACTCAGGACCTGCTGGCCTTCAGAAGACTTCTCAAGACCGGGCTCTTCAATCAGTAGCGCCCCCCCAGTGCCTTGAGACCCCCATGGGTATTTAGCGCGCTTTAGAAATGCATTGATTGATTGATTGATTAGATTATCATTGAAAGTTTGCATGGCAGATCATGGGGTGGTTTCACTGACATTCTTCTCCTTGTAACTGAATATACCCTCATAGATGTCCCGATCAAATTTGGTGTACGTAAAAATTGTGTAATTGGTTTTCCTGAAACTACATATAATTACACAATATGCAAATCCAGCATTTAGCATTATATTTTAGTGCAAAATGCTTCTTCGTGCAAAAAATAAAAGTTCCCCGAACAACAACTGCTGGCGCTCTAGTTGTTTGACAAGCTCCCATGTTCACATAATATGATTTTGGTATGAAAGGGGTATAATTACATGGTGTGGTATTATGAAGTAATTTCAGACATGAATTTCACATAATAAGTATAACTTGAAATTCCCAAAAATATGGGAAATTACACCAGCGAACTGAAAATTTCACCCAGGCCTAGAGTAAAATAAAAAAGATGCAATTACAGACATCAGGAACATTCTCTTATGCCAAGATTCATTCTAAGAGGATGAGTTGGAGGCTGAGGTTAGGTTGCAGTCCTGCATCATGGAATCTTACTTCCTAGGTAGTACTACAAGGAACGAAGATTCATCCCTCGATTTGTAGACCAAGAAGTAAATTCAGGGCCTGAAACGCATGAGATAGTAAATATTTTAGAAATTAAGAGCCTTATTACAATGAGGTTCAGACCGCAACCGACTGCTTGTCGGTTGCGGTCCAAACCGCATCGATTGCTGCGGTCCAACTGAAGCATTATACCTCCATTTAAAATAAAAGTATGGAAAGTGTTACACTTGAAAGGTATTATATTTACTGCTCCTACTCAACATAAACAAACTCATTGAAAATATTAGACTTCAGACTCCAGTCTGAGCAACAGTACAGAAAGGTTTGGTTTTCGCAAAGGTTAGACTTCCTATTCCTACTCTTATTTAAGCAGCACAAGGAAAAATATTGGACCTCAGGGAGGCTACATTTACTATTTCTCTGCAATCTAAGCAGCAGTATGGAAAGTATTGGACTTCAGAAGGGTTGGAATTAGTATCACCACTCTGATCTAGGCAACAGTAGAGTTACTCTTTCCACTCCAGTCCAAGCAACTGTAGGGAAAGTGTTGGACTTGGACAGGCCAGATTTGCTACTCCCACTACTATTTAAGTAACAGTAGGGAAAGTTTTAGACTGCAGAGCGGTTCAGTTTACTATTTCTACTTCAGTCCAAGCACCAGTAGGAAAGGTGTTGAACTTCAGAGCAGTCAAATGTACTGTTCCTATTCCACCCTAAGCAAAAGTAGGAACACTGTTGAATTTTGGAGGGGTTCGATTACTATTCCCACTGCAATGTAAGCAAAGCTGGGAAAGTGTTGGACTTCAGAGGAATTAGATGTACTAGTCCCACCCCTATATATATATATATATATATATATATACACACACAACAGAAGGAAAAGCATTGGTCTTTAAAGGGTTAGATTTAATACTCTCACTCCATCCTAAGTAACAGTATAAAAAGCGTTGGACTTTGAAAGAGTTAAATTTACTATCCCCGCTCTACTTAAGCAACAATAAGGAAAGCATTGGAATTGGATTGGCTAAATCTACTATTCCCACTCCAATCTGTGCAACATTAGGGAAAGTCTTGGACTTCAGGAAGGTTACATATACCAATCCTACAGTCATTAGACAATATTTGAATATCTAAAAACATAAAAGGATTAACCCTATTTAAAGTAAAAAAATATATTTTGTAACAATTTAAATAAGATGCTAAATGTATCATAAATATACAAAAAATGTATGAACAAATGAAATATTGAAATAAACAGATAGAATTCGCTTCTCTAGCTTCTACTGAAAAAAAACACAAACAAAAAGATAAATTGAATTATAAATAATAAAATAATAAAATGTAAATTAAAATAAATAAAAAGAAACATAAAAATAATAAATGATAAATATAATATGCACTTGTTTATAAATATTACCAATTATTTCTTACATGTGGGCTGATAACGATGTTGGTCATAAAGCCTCTGAAGTAAGGTCGATGGATTTACGGCCGACATCGTTGGTTTCAAGTCCGGTCGGCTGATTGCGATAATCGGTCAGAATCAAAACCTGCCAGTCATTCTGGCTGGCTTTCAACGGGCTCAAGGAGCCTGTCGGCCACTCAAAACCGTCCTGTAATTCATATGGATGGAGGTTTAAGCCACCTGGATTACAATGCAAGGTTTACAGCTCAGTTTCCAAGCCAACCTTTCCGAAATAGAAACCCTGTTGGAAAGCGTGTTTGTGGTCCCCTAGCAGGCCTGATTTCCCTTGCTGCCTCCGGTTGTGGGCCGAGGGGGCAGATATGGTGCCCCACTGTTAATCCCTGCACAATATGACAGGCACCTTGAGGTGCCTGCCCCGGGATGTAGGAATTAACACAATCTCCGGTTTATCTATGGGGGCTTGTGTTATGACCGGTGTATACCCATAACACTAGCTCCCATAGTGGAATGGAAGAATGAGACCACACCATGTGCAATCGCATCATAATTAGACGGTCGTGATCGGTCCGCTTTCTGCCATGTGTCACGCGGAGAAAACTCCGACCGACATCGTAATAGGCCCCTAAGTCTAAGTAAAACAAAATTTTTCATATTAAATAATCAAGGAAATAATGATATAATGATTTATACATTTTAATATTTAAATAATCTAAAAAATAAAGAAAACTATTTTAATTTAAGTAATTTCCACATTTAAACCCCCCAAAATGAAAGAACAATTACATATTTTTAACATTTACATAATAAGCAATAAAATATTTAATTTACTTTATATCCCTTAACATTAAAAAACAATTCTGTAAAACGTATTTATGTTCCCACCACATTCCCCTACAAACTTAAAGTCCTGCTAGTAAATTATAAACAACTAATTGCATTAGAAAAAATTAATGAATCGATGAAAATTACAAAACATATTTAAAAATTGACAATATAATACTAATATTATTAGTATATACATATTTATTTAATTAAAACCAATGTTTATTACACCTACATCAAAGTACAGAATATTAATTACAACACTTTTCTTCCTAACGATATTGTATTAAATAAAACCTACATTCTCACTTTTGATATTCTGTTCCACTATATTTTTGCAGAGGTGAGATTTTTGACATGTTTGTTGCATGATATTTTGGAATCAATGTGTGTTTTATTCACCATATGTAACATATGCCCATTTTGAAAATGTCCCTTTTCACATGAAAAGGGTAGTTACACAACTGTAAGGGATCTTCTTTACTCCAGCACAAAGGGACCTCCAACCTAATTGAAAAATTAGTGTTTAAGGCTCTATGTACAAAATGCCCACTGCTGAAAACATGTTTTTCAACTTGGTGAAGGACTCCTATCTTTAACAGGGGCACACTATAAATATTCTTTGTGTGCAAAAACAGCTAGTGCATGACTATCAACTTATGATTCTATATTCCTGAACAAAGGATTCACCAGCCACATTTAGGAAGCCTAGTTGTATACCCCCCACACACCGATGTAAAACATTTGGCCTCACCTCTCAAAAATGTTTTTGTTAACATTGCAAAAGACTCCTATAGTTAAAACAGGAGCATTCTGTATTCCCATGAAAAAGACAGCAGTCCATCAGCCAAAGTGACTTTCTCTATACTTATGCAATGAGCATACCAGTTAAGTTCAGGAATAACATTTGTAAGACTTTTGTATAGGATTTGGCCTTCAAATAATAAGCCCTTAAACCCAGAAAACTTTTGTTGGAATTGACCTGGGCACTTCTGAGAAGGTGCCTTTTTCCATGAAGAAGGCTGTTGCACCACACAGTCAAACTACCTTGTCCTACTCTTGAAAAAAAAACACAAGCCCGGTTTAAGAATTTCTATTCTACACAATATGAAAGGTTGGTTCTCAAATGGGTGTTTCAACTTTGCGACAGTTTCCCATGTTTGACCTGGGCACATTTTGAGAATGTGTCTTTTCAAATAAAAAGGCGGATGTACCACTGCCAACATGATTTTTTTCTACATTTGCGCAAAGGACAGCTAGCCCCATTCTGGAAAACCACATATCTTGGACTCAAGCAACTGGTGTCCACCCCCACCCACCTCGCCGGACACACACTCGACGCAGTCTTCTCATCCAGCACAGACATCGCCTTCAGCCACGCCACAGAGCTTCAATGGACGGACCACAGCTGTGTCCACTTCACCTTCAAAAGAACGACGACCCACCACCACCAGCAACAGGTTGCCCGCAGAAGCTGGAACAAGATCACAGCCGACCAGCTCGCCACCTCCTTGAGCCAGCACCCTCCTGCCAGCTCAGCGAACCCCAGCCAGGCCGCAGACAACCTCACGAAGTGGATCAGCAACTGCGCGGACGAGCTCGCCCCACTGAGGACTCCGCCCAGCAGACCCGGCAGCAAGAAAGCCCCATGGTTCACCAACGAACTCAAGAGCTCCAAGAAGAACTGCCGAGCCCTCGAGAAAGTCTGGAGAAGGGAACCAACACCGGACAACAGGACCACCCTCAAGCTTGCCACCCGGAAGCACCACCAGCTGATCCGCGCCGCCAAGAAAACTGCATTCAAGGACCGGCTGGACAACAACGCACACAACTGCAAGGAACTCTTCAACATCGTGAAAGAGCTTTCCAACCCCAGCGCAGGAAACAACGACATCACCCCATCGCAAGACCTCTGCAACTCCCTCGCCTCATACTTCCACAACAAGATCGCGGACATACACAACAGCTTCAACAACCAACCAACGCACACCACGACCGCAGCAACGCCGCCCACCACCACCCTCCGCGCCTGGACTCCGATCAGCACCGAAGACACCGTCCGCACGATGAACTCCATCCACTCAGGATCTCCAACCAACCCCTGCCCCCACCACGTCTTCAACAAGGCCGACGCTGTCATCGCACCCCACCTGCGAGACATCATCAACACATCCTTCGACACCGCCACCTTCCCTGAGAGCTGGAAGCACGCCGAACTCAGCGCTCTACTCAAGAAACCCACAGCGGACCCCACCGAACTCAAGAATTACCGCCCCATCTCGCTCCTCCCGTTTCCAGCCAAAGTCATTGAGAAGACCGTCAACAAGCAGCTGGCCGCCTTCCTTGAGACAAATGGATCCCTCGACCCCTCACAGTCGGGCTTCCGAGCCAACCACAGCACCGAGACCGCCCTCATCGCCGCCACCGATGACATCCGAGCCCTGATGGACAACGGAGAAACAGCGGCCCTCATCCTCCTAGACCTCTCCGCGGCATTCGACACTGTCTGCCACCGCACCCTAGCACAGCGCCTCAGCAACGTCGGAATCCAGGAGAAGGCTCTGGAATGGATCATCTCCTTCCTCGACGGACGAACACAGAGGGTCCGCCTACCACCGTACAAGTCAGAGGCCACCGAAGTCATCTGCGGCGTCCCTCAAGGATCCTCGCTGAGCCCCACCCTCTTCAACGTCTACATGAGCCCCCTCGTGGCCATCGCACGCCAACACAACCTCAACATAATCTCCTACGCCGACGACACCCAGCTGATCCTCTCCCTGACCAACGACCCCGCCGCCGCCAGAGCCAATCTGCACGAAGGGATGAAAGAGGTAGCCGAGTGGATGACGACCAGCCGCCTGAAACTGAACTCAGACAAGACGGAGGTCCTCATCCTAGGCTCCTCTCCCTCCGCGTGGGACGACTCCTGGTGGCCTCCCGCCCTGGGCACCGCACCCAAACCGACAGACCACGCACGCAACCTGGGCTTCATCCTGGACTCCTCCCTCTCCATGACCAGACAAGTCAACGCCGTCTCCTCGTCGTGCTTCAACATCCTGCGCATGCTACGTAAGATCTTCTGGTGGATCCCCACCGAGACCAGGAAGACCGTCACCCAGGCCCTCGTCACCAGTCGACTGGACTACGGCAACGCCCTCTACGCCGGTACCACCGCCAAGCTCCAGAAGAGACTCCAGCGGATCCAGTACGCCTCAGCCAGACTCATCCTCGACATCCCACGAACCAGCCACATCTCCGGACATCTCAGAGACCTGCATTGGCTCCCCGTCAACAAAAGAATCACCTTCCGCCTCCTCACCCACGCACACAAAGCCCTACACGACCAAGGCCCGAGCTACCTCAACAACCGAATCAACTTTTACGCTCCCAAACGCCACCTCCGTTCAGCCAACCACGCCCTCGCCGCCGTCCCCCGCATCCGAAGAGCGACAACAGGAGGAAGGTCCTTCTCCTACCTGGCCGCCAAGACCTGGAACTCCCTCCCGACCGACCTGCGCCTGATCCAAGACCATCTCTCCTTCAGGAAGAAGCTGAAGACCTGGCTGTTCGAGCAGTAACGGCACCCCCCTCCCCCCAGCGCCTTGAGACCCTACGGGTAGGTAGTGCGCTCTATAAATGTCTTTGATTGATTGATTGATACAGAATTTGTGCTTCCAAGCACAATAAATGGTTTTAGTTTGTTAAATAAGGTTTATGTACATATATAGGTATTTATGTACATATATATAGGTAGAGTGTGAGCCTGGGTAGCCAGAAAGAGCCCCAAGAGCAGGCAGGATAAATACTTGAGAGAAATAGGAGGTTTATGAAGGAAGTACCATTACATTCTTGAATGATTGAGACGAAAATTATAAAGATGTGCCAGTTCCTAAATCTATTTCTCTATTGTAATAATCCTAAAAGGTCAGATCGAATCAGCATGGGGAATTTGTTGCAATCAGAATTACAGTTTTATCTTCCTGATGGAGACTAAATTTCATAAGATGGTGGCTAGAAAAGAGGATGAGCACTCAGATATTTGGATTTTTAAGGAAGTGTGAATCTTCCTGAAGGGACACAATTTAAATCAGTTAATGCTTTGTTTTAGTTGGGATTAATAGATATGGAATAATTCCAGTCTATCTCTGGTGTTGGCTTAAGCACCACTATTACCACATCACATCATCTCATGTGCATATATAAAGTACACATTCACACCTACGGGTATCTTGGTATTGACTACCATATGTTTATTGTTATCCAAGTAAATGGTAATTATTGTATGTACCTTTCAAGTATGGAAGACTGAGTGGAAGCACAAGGATTTAAACATGTGAGAGAGAGGTGAAAGACATATCCCACAAGAGGATTCATTAGTTTAATAAGCCACCAGACTAAAATAATCCATATGGATCCTTCAATATATCTATCATAACACATCAAAGTGGAGACTTGAGCATGACTATAATCACACACTATATCTGTGCACTCTCCCTGTGCATACCTATAATCACACACTTTCTGTGTGGGGACCTAGGGATGACTATAATCACACACTATCTCTGTGGTGACCTGGACATACCTTTAATCACACACTATCTCTGTGGGAACCTGGGCATGTCTATAATCACACACTATCTTTGTGGGGACCTGGGTATGTCTATATTCACACACTATCTCTGTGGGGACCTGGGTATGTCTATAATCATACACTATCTCTGTGGGGACCTGGGTGTGTCTATAATCACACACTGTCTCTGGCAGGACCTGGGTATATCTTTATTCACACACTATCTCCGTGGGGAACCAGGCATGTCTTTAATCACAAACTATCTCTGCAGGAACCTGGGAATGTCTATAATTACACACATTCTCTTGGGCAACCATGTTAATACTATAGTTACACACCATCTCTGTGGGGACCTGGACATCTCTATAATCACACACTATTTCTGTGGGGATGGGGAGCATGTCTAAAATCACACACTATCTCTGTGGGGACCTAAACAGACCCTCCAGGATTTCGCGGTTTGCCGCGAAATCGGCACTTTTGAAAAAATGCCGCGATTTTTACAAAAGTACCTGCGAAATCGGCACTTTTGTAAAAAAAAACGTGATTTTACAGTAATAAACCATAACATTGCTATGCTACTAAATATGCATATAGTATTGCATTTTTATCAAGCTACAACCCCTATTAGATATTAAAGTACCACTGCACACCCGGTCCCCTGGGGCCGCTTAGATCCCCCTCGCCGTGCGGCTGCTCGCGCCCTGCCCCGGCTGCACCTTTGCAGTCTGCGCACTCACCCCAAGCCCTGCCTGCACCGGCCGCTCTGACACCACTCCGGCTCACATGCTGCATGACTTTTATGAATCTGCCCCTTTTTTCTATCCCAAGGCTGTGACGCACAGTTACCTCCAGCCCCCAAGTGGTTACTGTACCAGCTCTGTCTGTGTATGCTAATTTAACACATAGAGGAACCCCAGCCAATTACCCCTCCCTCACCCACCAGTACTCATCGGCAGGGGCGTTTCCTGTCTGCTTCCAGATGACTTTACAGTCTGCTCCTGCCTGGCCAGCGGTTTAACAGCACCCTTAGGACTAAACATAAAATGCGTTTTCAACGCTCATTTTAGTACAGCTTCCGTGTCAAATCCGTAAGATACACAGAGAGACGTTTATTTTTGCCTCAGCTAGTTTTGCGCTGGGTTCTCTGTCAATTGTTGCGTGATTCCTGAGTCATATTCAACTTCCGAGGGCCCTTTTCCTGCTTTTGGAATAAAAAGTGCATACTTTTATTATGGACAGCTCCAAACTCCCATGTTAGACCAGTCACTACGACCTCATCTCAAGCATCAGGCTGCTTCTCCCATTGTGGCCGCGCCTGACATGTTAAGTGCATTTGAAAAAACATAATGGAGCATGAGTAAATCTGTTTCCTATGCCTGTAGGGCCGACTGGGGAAACCATAAGAAGCCCTAGCAAAATTACTCCACTATGCCCGCTCCCTTAATCTCCTCAAGCAATCTATTTCCGACCATTCATTTTTTCTCTTTCTCCTTCTTCCCTCCCTCTCTTCTCCCTCTCTGATGGTTTCCTCTCAACCTCCCCCTCCTTCCTTCTCTTTCTCTCGCTCCCTTCATCTCCTCAAGCAATCTATTTCAGTCGATTCATGCTCTCTCTTTCGTTCCTCTCTCTCTTCTCCCACCTTGATGTTTTTTTCTCAACCTTCCCCATCCAGCCTTCTCTTTCTCTCTCTCTTGAAGCCTCACAGTGTTTACCAGGGAGCTGAGGTAAGTGGCAGAGGCACCAGGAGTGTCACGGACTTTCAAAACATACCTCATCGGGGAAATGCTGGGTGGAATAAAATGCCTGTCCCACCTGCATGCCTGTAAATACAGTGAGTGTTAATACTATTTGGTGAACAAGAAGCATAGGCAGCGTTAGCTTGATGGAAAGTTTTCAACTCTCTTATGCCTCCCGACATTCCACATTTGCATATTCAAATATTTTTTCCTATGTTGCTACCCCCAAATGTTTTCCCCCTATCAAAAGAGACTGAGCTGTAGTGCTGAACAGCATGCACCCGTTTAATGGCGTAGTACACCTGGGGGAAGGAGACAGTGGCAGTGTCTCTAACCTGCTGCCGGTTTCATCGAGAACGCTATGTTAAGGTAGCGATTTTAAATTGAATTGGAGCAATATTTTACAGAGTTAGTAAGACAGTATTTTACCTGTGTGTTTTTTAAAATTGGAGCGCATTACCTGCACCCACGCATCCACTGAAAGCAGCTTTGCTTCTAGCCCTCCTCGCTTGGGAAAACGCTAGGCTTCCGCCTCCCTCGCTCACAAGGGGGTGGTAGGCTCTCTGACCAACTTCCTGTGCACTTCCTGGTCCACTGGGAGCGGTTAGCGCTCTAGTGGTTATTCACAGCGCTATATAGCCCTCGCGCCTTCCCGAGCGCGCAGCGATCGCGCGCAGCCCCGCCGAAGACCCGCCAAAGAGCTGCCCGTCTGCGCCCGTCCGCGACAGGACGGGACACAGGGGCCAGGGACACTGCGCCCTCTATCCTGCCACGACTAGGTATGTGTCCACATCGCATTACCTACACCACCCACGCCCTATTAGACTTAAAACCACAGACTGCATGTGGTACTAAAATATCATGGCACACCGTAGAAGGAGCCTTCTCATGTTTTGAGTGTCATCATCGACTGCTCAGTAACAACGTCCCGCCTAAAGCAGTAGCCCCTGTTGCAGGGCTGAAGGCCTTCCTCCTAAATGTACGATCCCTGCCTAAACATCAGCATGAGGTATGGGACCTGGTAAATTCTATCCAACCAGACATATGTTTCATCACTGAAACGTGGATGAAACCCCATACCATCACAGCTGTAACAATGGGGATCCCAATCGGATACAAACTGAAACTTCTAGATAGAGAAGGGAAGACAGGCGGTGGCCTAGCAATCATACACAAGGATGATTTAAAGGTCACCATATTTTCACAATACCAAAGTCTACAACTAGAAATAATGTTTTTTAAAATTGCTCTTACTAGCCATACTTTCTGGAAAGGAGCCCTTGTTTACCGCCCACCAGGACCAAACCCTGATTTTTCCCTCCTTCTCCAAGAATTGCTAGCTCCCCAACTCAAATCCAATGAAGACTTTATTCTTCTAGGGGATTTTAATATTCATGTAGACACACCAACTTTGCCTGAATCCTATTCCCTAATCACTGACTTGTCAAACGTAGGTCTAGAGATAAAAAACACTGGGCCCACGCACAATGGTGGCCACACGCTAGACCTTGTTATTTCCAACTGCTCCAAGGTTATTTGTCTTCCAGCTAGAGAGATTCTATGGACAGACCACTTCCTGCTAGAAATTATACTCTCAGTTCCCAAAAGACCGGCAAACAAAGGACCCTCCCTTCCTACTTGGCGCCGTCAATGGCACAAAATTTCCCTGAGCAATTTACAGGAAATCTGGGTTCAACCCACCATATTAGCAGAAGATACAGTAGATGTAGCACTGGCAAAGCTTACAGCCTCTATCAAGCTAGCCATTGACACTTTGGCCCCTCTAAAACTATACAAAGAGTATCCCGCCTCCAAACAAGAAAGTTGGTATACTCAGGAGCTAAGGGAGGAAAAACAAAAATGCAGGCAAGCCGAAAAAAAATGGAGGAAACACAAGACCGAGGAAACAAGAGCGGTCTTCCATCAAGCTCAATCTCAATATTATAAAAACATCAGACAGGCTAGAAAAAACCGTCTTCTGCAACAACTAGTAGAAGCTACTAACTGTCCTAAGGAGCTTTTTAAAATCCTCCAAAATTTTGTCAAACCCGCCGCATGTGAAAGCTCGGAAGAATTCTCACAGACCTTATGCGACGAGATATCATCCTTCTTTGAGAGTAAAATCAATACCATATATGAAAAAATAGTGGCTGCCAATCATAGTACGAATGGCACTAACAGGATCACATCTCCAAACCTGCCTAAAGATAAAAACAGTGCAAGCCCCATATCACACTTTCCCCTCATTGAAAGTGCTGACCTCCCTCATCTCATTACTCACATCAAATCAGGGTCTCCAAACGACCTCCTTCCTGCTAAGATGGTTCCCCCCCTGATCCCTCTCCTGGGCCCCTTCATACAGAATGTCATCAATACATCTCTTACAAAAGGACAAGTCCCAGCAGACTGGAAGAGGGCGGTGGTAAACCCAATACGCAAGAAAGCTGCTTCCCCATGGACCGACCTCTCTAACCTGCGTCCTATTTCACTCTTACCATACATCAGTAAGATAGCCGAGAAGCATGTGAACACCTACCTGTCACAACATCTAGAAGCGACGGAGGGCCTGGACTACTCCCAATCTGGTTTCAGGCCAAACCACAGCACCGAATCTGCCCTCCAAACAGTGACCAATAACATCAGAATGGCACTGGATGGGGGCAATTCTATGATTCTGGTGCTGTTGGATCTCTCCGCCGCTTTCGATACGGTGTCTCACAAAGTACTTCTTGAGCGACTAAAAGACGTAGGTCTGGAGGGTATGGCACTAGCATGGATGGAAAGCTTTCTGTCAGGACGCTCTCAAGAGGTTAGGCTGGGCTCCCACAAATCCATCCACAGGGAGCTCAATAAGGGGGTGCCACAGGGCTCTTGTTTAAGCCCTACACTTTTCAACGTGTATGTGGCCCCCCTAGCCAACCTAGCAAGAACATTTGGGTTTACACCAGTGTCATACGCTGATGACACCCAACTCCTCTTTCCCTTTAAAGAACTGACACCTGCGATAAAAAAATCTTTCGCAGAGGGAATGAGAGCAATATCTGTTTGGATGTCAGCAAACTGTCTCCAATGCAATATAGGAAAAACGGAGGTCATGCTGTTTGGACAAGCAGTAACACATTGGACACCGGATTGGTGGCCCCTGGAATTAGGTCCTGTTCCCAGTCCCAAAAACACAGTGAAAAACCTAGGAGTGTTATTAGACCAAACACTTACCTACAAGGACCACGTAAACCAGGTGGCGAGCACCTGCTTCCGAGCCATCGGAATGCTAAGGAGAGTGTTTCCCTACCTGCCAGACTGCCATAGAAAAACACTAGTGCAGGCATTAGTTATCAGCAGAGTGGATTACTGCAATGGCCTTCTTTTGGGAGCAAATGAAGGGCAGCTTAAAAAACTGCAGGTAATCCAGAACACGGCAGCAAGGATTGTCCTCAACGTCCCCCCCAGGACTCCCTCCCTCCCACTGCTGACTAAACTCCATTGGCTACCAGTGAGGAAGCGAGTGCACTTCAAGACCTTATGCACAATCCACAAAAGTGTGATAGGCAAAGGCCCTAAATATCTGACCAACATCTTCCTGCCATACGCCCCTGGGCGAACCCTACGCTCTGGTAGCCAGCAGCTTCTGCAGGTGCCTAGAATAAAAAGGGCCAGACAAGGAGGGCGAGCCCTGGCTTATCTTGGACCAAAGCTTTGGAACTCCCTACCCCTTGAGATGAGATCATTGACCAACCATCTGACCTTTCGTAAGGTCCTAAAAACACACTTATTTCCCCAGTAACTGTTCCCCCTCTCTCATAACGCACCATACAACTTTTCACTACCATCCAAGGCTATTCTCACTGGCAAAGCGCGGAGATACCCCTCCGGGGGTCTAGTCTTGCGCTATAGAAGAATATAAAATAAATAAATAAATAAATAAATAAAATAAATAAATAGAGTCGCCTATATACACATCTGTATTCAAAATACATAGCTTCAGGTTGTTAAATAACTCAAAAAACTAAGATATCTGTGTTTGTTGTAGGAAAAATGTCCAAATAAAATGCCACAAAATTGCAGCTAAATTCCTATATTTGTGCCGCTAAATTTCCATTTTTGTGCCGCTAAATTTGCTAATCCATGCCGCTATATCCTGGGGAGTCTGCCTAAACATCTCTAGAATCACACACTATCTCTCTGGGGACCTGAGTATACCTATAATCACACACTATCTCTGTGAGGACCTGGACATCCCTATAATCACACATTATCTCTGTGGGAACCTGAGCATGTCTAAAATCACACACTATCCCTGTGGGGACCTAGGCATCTCTATAATCACACACTATCTCTGTGGGGACCTGAGCATGCCTATAATCACACACTATCTCTGTGGGGACCTGGACATCCCTATAATCACACACTATATCTGTGGGAACCTGAGCATGTCTAAAATCACACACTATCTCTGTGGGGACCTAGAGATCTCTATAATCACACACTATCGCTGTGGGGACCAAGACATCTCTATAATCACACACTATCTCTGTGGGGACCTGAGCATGCCTATAATCACACACTATCTCTGTGGGGACCTGGACAACCCTGTAATCACACACTATCTCTGTGGGGACCTGGGTGTGTCTATAATCGCACACTATCTCTGTACCCATGGTACCCCCTGCATTTCAAAGTGCAACATGGCAGGCACCTCGCGGTGTGTCATGTTGTGCTTTGAAATGCACAACGTGCATTTTTACGATTGCGGCGGGCGGCGCTTTCTGCACCGCCCGCCGCAATGGTAAAAATACAGGATGCGCCTGCCTAATGCTCAAGGCGGGACCGCCGCTCCTATGGCGGGCTGTCCCGTTTTGCACGAGGATGGCCTAATGACCCCCTATATCTCTAGGGACCTGGGCATGACTATAATAATCAGACACTATCTTTTGGAGGATTTGAGCATGACTATAATGACATGCTATCTGTGTAGCAACCTGGGCATCACTCTAATGACACGCTATCTCATGCAATTTCAACATAACTATCAAACACTATCTCTACAGAGAATTGAGCATTATTACAATCACACACCATCTCGGTGGGGGCTTTAACATACATATAATCACTCTTGGTCTATGGGGATTTGAGAGTGACTGTAATTAAACACTGTCAGTGGGAACCTAGGCATCAATATGTACATGCACTATCTCTGCGGGGGCTTGAAAATGACTGTCACAACATACTCCCTCTGTCAGCTCTAGAACATTACTATAATCCCATGCCATATCTTTGAAGACTATTATTGTACAGCCATATCAATAATATGGTGAAGTTGATGTAAAAAACTAGGTAGCTTCAACTTGACCTTCCCATATGACCACACTGCATGCTCCTTGGCCTTTAGATGAATGTAATAATTTGTTGTTTCCTTATCTCTTAATGTTTGTGAGAACTCAGCAATAGACTAGGTATCTGTAAACCCCTTTCCGTGGACTTTATATACCATATGTTTCTACTGAGAAATGTATTATTAACAAAATCCATTTGCTGAAGGCTCTTAGGATACAAAGAGATATTCATATGTCTAAACAATCAAGTAATATAGGCAAATCACTGAAAAATAAAATTTAGTCATTTGTTTTTGAATGTATTCAATCAGACATGATTATTATTGAGTAAGTCCCCACAAGGATGGTAACACACGTTCAAGTCCCCACAAAGATGGTTCTGTGCGCGCGTTTAAAAAACAATATATTTGCAGATTTGAAGCTGGATCCTATATAATGATTTTTTTCTTAACATTTTTCTGTTATTGGTATATTTTTAAAACATTGGGAAAGGTTAGTCCCCACAATGCAGGTCCACATACACATAGTCCCCACAAGGATGGTAACACGTGTATGTGTGTGACTTAAACACAAACATCTTTGTGCACTATCTCTGTGGGGACTTAAACATCACTATAACGTACTCTGTATTTGTATGGGCTTAAAAAAAACTGTAATAAAACACTGCCTTTGTGGGGACTTGAACATCACTATAAAACATACTATCTCTGTGGGGACTTGAGCATTCAAGTAACTAAACACAAGCTCTGGTTCAACTTAAAGCACCAGGGGGTGCCATGAGGCACATGGTCAAGACTGATTTGCATATATCTGGGTCTCAACTGGCGTGGCGAAATTAGCTAAAGAACGATGATGGATTCAACCCAGATCTGTAACTGGGGCTAAGTGACTGAAAGGTTTCACCACTCCGTCCATCATCTCCTTTTGTTTGCTTCGACTTGAACATCATCAGCTTCACATTCTCTTTATGGGTTTTTGTGAATTTTCAAAAGTAGTACAATTAGACTTTTGGTCGAAATTTACCTTTGTGAATACTGAAAAGTAGTAAAGTTAGACTTTTTGTCTATGTTTACCTTTGTGAATCGGGCCCTATTTTAATGAGGACTTAAACACAATTACCTTCATGCACTATCTCTGTGGGGACTTAAACATCGCTATAATAACACACTATCTTTGTGGGGACTTGGATAACACTGTAATAAAACACTATCTTTGTGGGGACTTGAACATCACTATAATAACACACCATCCCTGTGGGGACTTGAACATCTCTATGATAACACACTATCTCTGTGGGGACTTGAGCATTTCTATAATTACACACAACCCCTGTGTGGACTTGAACATCATTAGCTTCACACCCTTTATAATGGGTTCCAAGCGTTGAATGTACACACTATTTCACTATTTCAGTATCTCTGTGGGGACTTATATTTTGGTAAAAATGTAAGCAGCTACTCAAGCTATGGATTCCACTTGACCATTTTCCTTTGTTCCATATGTTAATATCTTTATGTGTTAGTTCCCTTATCTCCTAAGATTTTAAGCACTAATAGGTTAAATGCAGCTTTAAGTGTCTTTAATTAAGCATGATATGATATTTTCTGGCACATTAACATAATCTGCCTTTAATGTATACCCCTATTATATATGCAGCAATTCATATATGAATATATTATAATGTTTTTTGTGTATATTGTTGCTAAAAAAAACATTTAGCCATGTGCCTTCGACTGTATTCAATCACAAATAGTGTTACGGACTGGGTCCCCACAAGGATGGTAGCACGTGTTCAAGTCCCCACAAGGATGGTGCTGTGCGCACGATTAAATAACAATATATTTGCAAATTTGAAGCAGGATCCTGTATCATGAATTTTTTCTTAACATTTTTCTGTTAGTTGTGTGTTTTAAAAACATTGGGAAAGGTTAGTCCCCACAAGGCTGGTATTCACACATAGTCCCCACAAGGATGGTAACACATGTATGTGTGCATGAGTGTATTGATGAGTGAATGGATATCTCAATGCTACATGTCATAGTAAGTACATATGTTAAACACAGTACATGTGAGAGTTGGCATATATAAATAACTGTGCATGAGAGCCACTGAATGAGTGAGTGGTTGTATCGATCATTGTGAACTTGTATCAGGGATTGTATAAGAGTGTAAATATGTGTTAGTATATGTTTCAATAAGTAAGGTGTGTTTAACTGTATAGTTGAAGAAATGGAGGTGAGATTGTTTCTTTGCATGACTGACTGGGTGTGTGAGTAACTCCATGGATGAGTGGCAGTGTGTGAGTGTCTGTATACACTGAGTGTATCTAAGGTTATATTAGAGTCTGAAGAGGTTTATCGTATTAGCACAAGAATGATGTCAAATGAGATGTCATCAGTGATGTCATCAGTGATGTCATTTGAGATGTCATCAGTGATGTCATCAGTGATGTCACTGACCATGTCATGAATGATGTAATATGTGACATGATCAGCAGTGGATTGCGGGTGCGCGATATATAGTTAGTGCAACTAACTATATATGGAATTTCAATGGTTTTGTGTGAGTAAAATAAGGTTTTTTAAATGCTAATTCCTAACTATATATGGTCTATAACCTATGGTTTTTTCAGTGAATTTCAATGGTTTTTTAATAGCAAATATCATAAGCTGTCGAATGTCAAGTACGTGGTAAGTAAAAACATTTTCGTGTTTATGCACACTGATCTGCTTTGAATGCTGCCCCCCACCCCTCATTTCTATTAGGAGTACTCTCTCTTTGCAGATAGTGTAGGGTAGTTAACGCAGGCCTTTGCCCCCGTTGCCCCCGTTGTAATCCGTCGTGCCTGCTTCTCTCTCCATTTGATTGATTGTTCTCTTTGGTTCATTCTCTATTTACAAACAAGCACAGAGTCGCAATACTCTGTTTAGTCTTTGCAGATAGCGAAAAATCGTGTAAAAAAACAAAAGGAATCGAGCAAAATCAGTAGGCCACTAATGGGATCTCTTTTTGACCTCCCTAAAATAGAAACATTAGGAACAACCTGTTGATAATACCAATGTGTATGTACATAAGCGGCGTTCATTTGTGTTCACAGTACCCCTTGTTGATTGTTTGAATCGAGCATTGAATTGTTCGAAGTTGATTCTCTTAAGAATCTTCTCTGCCTGCAAACGAGGAAGAATAGGAATATTCTCTCTCCCTTTGCAGATAGTGAAGGGTAGGTAACGCAAACCTTTAACACGTCGTGCCTATTTCGTTCCTCATTGATTGATTGTTTCCCCAAACATTGACTGTTTGGGAATTGGTTCTTTTTGGAGGTATTCCCTGTTTGCAAATATACGTAGGAAAATCTTTGCAAATAGTGAAAGGGTACGTAATGCGGACCTTTCTCCCCCGTTGTAATCTGTCATGCCTATCTACTCCCCACTGATTGATGCACCTGTTTCACCCGGACCATTTACTAGAGATACGTCATCTGGCCAGACCAGAGAGCACCCCTAGTGAAAAGGACATATGCAATAATAACGAAGTGATCACTGTATCCTGTTAACAGAAACTTTAGCATGAAACAACCTGGAAAGAAAAGAATAGGAAAACGAAAATCAGTAGGCCACTGATGAACATGAACTTTTATTAAACAACGAACAAAGAAACGATAACATAACGTAATGATAAAACCTATTAATGTCCTAGAAACAAGAAAACGTTAAAATATGCCAGTGGTGAGAGACCAGAAAAACAGTAAGAGAAACCAAATCACCCCTCGCTGTCCCACCACCTGCCACGCCCAAAAAATCGATAGACTAGGGAAAATGCAAGTCAGTAGAACATCCGCCCCCACTCTGGAAACTTCCAAGGTGGGGCAGGGTTGCGGCTACGCCCAGCCGGGAGCAGCCCATATAAGGCGGGTCCTGCTGCCACGCCTCGGCCAGGAGATCCTAACGTAGGGTGTAGCCGGAGGAGAGGCCGAGGCCAGCGGGACCCGGCCAGGGGATTGCCTTTACAACGCTGAACAGTTGCAGGGGGGGGGAATGTCTCCTCGACCCTCCCCTCTCTCTCCCAGTCCGGCCGCGGTGGCCCTTGAGAGTTGCAGGTAGTCCCGCCACATGCTCTTCCGGTCCGGCCACCAACGGTCGGGGGGCCGAGGCCGACGGGATCCGGCTGCAGCCGATAAACCAAGAAACCCGTTCATGGGGCCAGAGCCAGGGGCATCCGCCCGACATCTACCGGAAGCCCAGCCCGAAGACGGACGGGACACTTCTTCTTTCTTGAATAATGGCTGCGACAACACTGGGGGGGGGATGTCTTGCACATGCCTCCGACCCCCCCCCCCATCGTCCTCATCGCCTGGTCCGGCCATAACAAATCTCAAGCGAGACGCCGTGGGGTGCACTGGGAGGGAGAGACGGTGCGAACAGGCCTCTCCCGCCTCCCCAGGTGGAGGCTTCCCAGCTGCACCCTCAGCGCTCCAGGCGCCCGGAAAAGGGTTCTTCCACTGTGGCCATGCTGCAACGTCTCGCCCGGCAGGGTGGAGCCCGTCCGCTCATTTGACCCCGCGATCGCCAGTAGCTACCGAACTCTCAAAATGGCGGTCGACCTGGCAAGAGCGGGCCCAGCATAAAGAAATGGCCCGGTCACTGGTTGACTCCACCACCGTAGTCCTCCACGACCTTGAAGATTCTAGAGGAGCCGCGGGAGTCTCCGACCCCCGATGGGGAATGACTGCCATGATCGCCCGTGGAGTGACGAAACTGTATCCGCGGGACGTCGGCGCTCCCATGCTGGCACCAGCCTCACTTTGAATTACTAGAATCCTGCAGACCTCAGTTCCGGTGAAAGCACAGTGTGACCCGGTAGGAAAAATTGTTGCACCCCCTCCCCTTTTTGACTGATAGTTCAAACCACCGATCCTTTCCTTTGCCCTTTTAACAGAACTTTGGACTGCCTCCCCCTCTTTTACATTTTCTAGAGAAAACAAAACATTAACCACTACATTAGCATAGCAGTTGACACCAGAACTGTTTTCAAATTGAAAACCAACAACATCTTCAACAGAATCCTTTTTGTTTCTGCTGTGACCCTGCTACAGCACAGGCATTGTCCCCAGCAGTAATTCTGCAATGCCGGTAAGAATAGCTGTGGTGCCTACTGGACTCACTCACCCCCGCGGCGTCCCACGCCGTTATTTGCTGGGCGGCAACTTACTAGACATCACTTTCGTGCCATCTAGATTTCAGCGCGTTCTGCTGCCTTGGAACTATTCGCACAACAGACTGCTACTGACGACCCACCCCCAGGCAACATCTTCTGAATTTTCATAATTTGAAAGAACTAGTAACATGTCCTCATCAGAAATTCAAAAGAAATTGCCACGGTCTCTTCGTTGTTTAAATGTTTTTACTGTTTTTGTTTTGTTGTATATATTTATATGTTATTAAAGTTTTATATTCCTACTACTTTGTTGGAGTGCTATATATTTTTAATGTGACACATAATTGTAAAAACTTTGATGTACAAAGAGTCATTCCTGGAATCTTCCGCTTCAGGCTCGGTCCCCTCCCCAATCACAATACAGGATGGTTTTCAGATAGTAGGAACACGTGTGGTGTGACGGATCTCATCGGGTGTGGGCCTTGATCTACTATAACTCCTTTGAAGAGGGGTGATTCTTTACAGCTGGGGCCATAAACTACATCTGCAGGGCTAGGTGATAGCCTGGACAATCGGACACAGAGGAAGAGGAGTGTCAGAGGGTGCGGTAGTGAATAGGGCGAAAGGGAGGTGTCGGGCGGGCACAGAGTGTGATTTTCAGGGAAGAGCAGCGCAGATGGGGGGAGGTTTATTGCCGATGCATAAGACAGAGAGCGGGGGTGACCAGTGCCTGGGGAAGATGCTTGCGAGGGTGGGGAGCCATGCTACGAATCGAGAGCGTGCAGAGAGTGGGTCTGGTCAAGGCATCTAAAATGGCTGCCGTGCACGACAAAAGTGTGGCATTTCAAAAAAGGCAAGATGGCGCAGACAATGTTTTTCAACACTTCCTCATTTCCTTCGAATCGAACGTTAACAGACGTTGGTGCATATTACCAAAGTTAAGCGATATTTATCGCTAACGATGCTTACCAACGAATTTTTTACCGCTAAGCATCGTCAGAAATTATCGAAGATAAACCTTGCTATTATCAAGGTTTATCGCAAATGCGATAATAAACGGCCGCAATGCATGAATATCGCTAAAAAGTCAGCGATATTCATACATTACCGAGCTAATGCTCTTAGCCATGTTATCCACCTCCCATTGGATAACATGGCTAAGAACTGCTCAGGGCAGGTGTTACTTTTTGGAGATATTCGCGCTTAGCGCGAATATCTCCAAAAGTTGGTAATAGGAGATAGATATCTTGCATGTTGTAATGCAAATTATTGTGGTATATGGAACTCATACCATAATCTCTCAGGAAAGCAGAAACTGATCCTTTTGGGACCGCCTAAAAAGGCCTAGGAGGTGAGGGGTACTCTACTTTGCCCCCTTTTCACGTTCCGAACTATTTTATTTTACTCTCTTCTGTAACTACACAAAATAGCAGCGATAAGATGCATCGGAGACACACAGTGAGAGAAAGGAGGCCGGAGATGAAGAAGAGATGTCAAATACACATTGGAGAAAATATAGTGGCAGAAGGGAAGTAAATATGAGTAAACTTACCATGTAACATAAAAATGTTGCACTCTATACTATAAGTCTCATTTTATACTACAATCACTTCGCTACAACCTCATAAATTAAAAATAAAAATGAATAATGTCTCAAACAATTTTTGATTTCTAAATATAAATTTATTCTTCAGAATTTTCTAAATTTGAAAGAACTAGTAACATGTCCTCATCAGCAATTTCCTCATGAAAAGTCTGCAATGATGATTCTTGTAACTCTATGGTCTCCAAACATTCGATAAATTCGCCATCAACAGATTGATCAAAAAAATCATTCAAGTCATCTCCTCCTTGTGACAATATTTCATTATTGGTGCTGTCAATTTCAATCAATGTAGTGGAATCATTCAAGTCATCTCCTCGTGACAATATTTCATTATTGGTGCTCTCAATTTCAATCAATGTAGTGGAATCATTCAAGTCATCTCCTCCTTGTGACAATATTTCATTATTGGTGCTGTCCATTTCAATCAATCTAATGGAATCATACAAGTCATCTCCTCCTTGTGACAATATTTCATTATTGGTGCTCTCAATTTCAATCAATGTAGTGGAATCATTCAAGTCATCTCCTTGTGACAATATTTCATTATTGGTGCTGTCCATTTCAATCATTCTAATGGAATCATACAAGTCATCTCCTCCTTGTGACAATATTTCATTATTGGTGCTCTCAATTTCAATCAATGTAGTGGACAATTCAAAAGAAATTGCCACGGTCTCTTCATTGTGAGCCATTTTATTTTGAAATTGCTTGCTGTAAATTGCAGAAAAAAAAATCAATTTCATTTATCGTTTTTAGTAATACATAATATAAAACTAACTTTATCAAGTATTTAGTATAACAGAAGGACTGCAAATAAATAACAGAAAACATTTTTCAAATTATCTTCAAGTGTACAACATAGTTCCCCTTACAAAGAAATTGCCACGGTCTCTTCATTGTGAGCAATTTATTTTGAAATTGCTTGCTGTAAATTGCAGAAAAAAATAATCACTTTCATTTATCGTTTTTAGTAATACATAATATAAAACTAACTTTATCAAGTATTTAGTATAACAGAAGGACTGCAAATAAATAACAGAAAACATTTTTCAAATTATCTTCAAGTGTACAACATAGTTCCCCTTACAAATTAACAACTCACCTTTTTAAAAGTAGGAGAAGTGTTAGTACTGTGTAAATCAAACACCAGAAATTCACCACCAAAAATTCCTCACAAATGTACCTCAGACAGTAGTATCACAAAATGGCTGTGGTTTCCTCTCATTTGACATATATACATAACCAATTAACTTTCATCACACACAAATACAAAACCAAAGTAACATTTTAATTGGTTCTAAATTTCAACACTTTCAAATGTGTTTTCCCCATGCAATTTTCCATAGGACATTTACATACGTCTACAGCCTGAATGGCTGAACGGAATTACACCAAACTTGGCAAAATGGTACATCAAACCTAGGGGGTCAGCGAGGATCTACTATGCCCCCTTATGGTCATTTGCCCCTTCGCTTTGGCATCCTCTTGTCTCTCGATCCTACCGAGAGACAAGATGGCGGCCGCTACGGACTGTTTGGAATGTTTACAGACGCCGGAGAACCAATCAGCTTCGCTTCACAAAGCTCCGTTGCGCGAAAAGTACGCGAACTGGAGCGCTGCCCGGTCCGCTGTTACAGATATATATCTTTTTTTGAACGTTAATTTCTCAAAATCCGCTGAAGCACATATATTGAGACCTACAAAAGGCACATCGGGCTACCAGTCCCTACAATTTTGCCAAGTTTCGTGCAAATCCATTCAGCCGTTCGGGCTAAAAGTGAGGCCAACCGCCCTATGGAAAACTCAATGTTAAAAACACGTTTTGGGACCCCCCTTTTTTCTCGGCCCCCCCTTGACGAACCCCCCCCAAATTTTCAAGGGCTGCTCAGAAACAAAATGTGCCATTTTCCTGAAAATTTCAGCCAATTCCGTCCACAAACGCCAAAGTTATTAGACATAGAATTTTCAAAAATCCCATAGAGAAAAAATCCTAACTATATATACCTACTGGCGACCGCCAGTAGGTAATATATGTATATTACCTACTGGCGATAGCCAGTAGGTATATATAGTTAGGACCTAGCTACCATAGGAAATCCGCAACATTCTATTGGGTATAACTTTGGCGCCGGTTGAGGAATTTGCGTGTAATTTTCCAAAATTTTGGCCAGCTCCGCTGCGCTCCTTCCCTAAAAGTTTCGGGGGGATTTGTGAAGTGGGGGCTGAGAAAAAAGGGGGGTCCCAAAACGTGTTTTCCCCATGTTAATTTCCATAGGACGTTCTGACAAGTCTACAGCCCGAACCACTGAACGGAATTACACCAAACTTGGCAAAATTGTAGGGACTGGTCCGCAGAAGTGCCTTTGCAATATTTGGGGAAAATTGCTCCAGTGGTTTTTATGAAAATTAACTTCAAAAACACATATATATCTGGGCGGAGCCTAACCACACATCTGATCTGATTGGCTGTCAGCACCTCATCCAAGAAGTGTTGGCAGCCATATTGGGACCAATATACATGATAGCACCTCATTAAAAAGCATTGTAGTTAATAGAGGGTTTTAGGACTTTAGTTACATTATAAATCATTTGTTGATGGTACCATACTCATTTTAGGAATTGTGGTGTGCTCTAAGGTGATTTTACCATGTGAAAATGGCTCCGCAGGGGGAGCGGCGCGAGACGTCTCCCCCTGCGGATTTCGCGCATAATGGTAGGGTCCAGGAGCGCGAGATAGAGGGAGCGTCAGGGCAGGCAATCAGCGCGTAATTTCTGAGGGGATTAGGCGCAGGTAGTTAGAGAGGGGGGTTTTTCTTCCTATTTAACGAAATTCGATTTTCAGGCAGGGTAATTACTTTAATGGTATAGAAGCGAAGGTTAGTTAGGCAGAGAAAGTTTATTTTTACTCAGTATGGAAATGAGTGAACAGCTGATAGCGGCGCTGCGAGTGATCCAGCGTGAAGGGAGAGAAGACATGCTGACGCAGGCAGCGCGCAATGAGATGCTTCCCCCGAAGCGCCCACCACAGAGACAAGCGGCAAAGGGGGTAAAATATGCCATTGAAGCCTGCCAACCGGCTTCTGTCAAGAAACGGAATGGGAGAGCCCGTTCTTTGAGCGCTGGTGGGGAGACGTTTTTGCGACCTGGTGAGACAGGAACAGTCGTGACGGTGCGAAGAGCTTCTTCCCTCACACGCCAGAAGCCAGCGAACGACTTTGACAACAGACTGAACGCCTCTGAGGTAAATACGCTGGTGGCGGGAGCTCCTTTAGGAGCGGCTAAGAGTGGTACACAGGTGGCTCTGAAGAGAAAAGGGAAGGAAAAGGCTATCAAGAAAGTGGCTATTACCCAGGAAAGGATGGGCGGGCAGGGGTTTCCATTACCTCCTCATCCCTTAAATTGTCTGCCTGTCTGCGACGCAGCGGGCATGGACCATGGACAGAACACTGTCAGTCAGAATTTCATAATGAGAGGGAGGACGGGTTCATTGGTGGCTTATTCCAGTGACAGTGATGACGAAGTGGTTTATGATAAGCAACCTACCCGCGCCTCTCCTATCCAGTTGATTCCTATGCAACTACCTCAGAATAGTTCGAGGCTGACTAGAACCATTGAGTCTGGCGCGCGAGAGCTGCCTTTGGCTTTTGTTGTTGGTCCTCAGGCATGTCAGCAAGTTGAAACATTTCAAGGGACACAAGATGTGAGTGATTCTGAGGTAGAGGATGAGTTTTTTGAGGGTACTGACACGGATGGAGAGTTTGAACAGGAGCAAGGACATAGAACAATGTTAGCAGATCAAGAAGCCAGGAGGTGGGGCACACAATATCTGTTTCCACGTGCCCGCCCTTCACCGTATGACGCACCACACACGAAGAGCGCACGGGTCGGGAGCGGAGAGGGTCAGTCGCTTTGGGTCGAGCGCCCAAGGTTCACTGACAATCAAGATATGCGCCATGCTTCTATGGATGTTGTTACTACCTCATGAGTAGAACGCGACATGGCTGAGGCGCAGATGGTTAATTTTCAGAACGCGCCATCTGTTCAGGCGGCTGCCCCTACTGTGTCACGGCATACTGGGGAGCTTGGTAAAGTATACTACAGCGAATCCAGAGCGGATTTTTTGCGACCAGACAGGCCTCAGGAGCGGAGTTCTGATCTGCTTTGGTCAAATTTTGACGGGGGAGTGGGGGGTGAAGCTGGCCCGGGTACTAGTGGTGGTGTTCAGGTGAGGGGTGATGTTAGTCAGGTGGCAAAGGGTCAGGTCAGGAATTCAAAGAAAGGCAAAAAGAGCGGGGGTACTGTGGCGAAAGAGGTCGGGGTTGGGGGGGGCAACGAATTCTTCTTTGTTGTTTCAGAAGTCAAGTGCGGACTCTTCTGTGGTGAACGTGACCCCAAGAGACTATCAAGAGCGGATGTCTCCGACAGAATTGCAGCGACATGCAGGACAGTTACCATGCGGTAAGCATCAATGGTGGGCGGTGTGGGATTAGAGGAGAGATGACAGGGCGAATTTTCACGAGTTACCTGTGGTGAAAGTTGTTGGGGGAAGGGACGGCAGACAGACTGTTGTGCCGGATACTTCAGTGGTTTCTGGTACACTGTTTCCGATTAATGCAATAGACACACGTGTTTTACCTCAGGAGTTGCCAGTTCTAACGGGAGGGAATGGTCAGGATGGGGCATCAGAGCAGAGGGTAGCTATTAATGTTAGGCAGCGGCTTCCTTATATGGGGTTGGCGATGCCTTTGGGGTCCCACTTGTCGGACAAGACTAAGCAGCGAATATGGAATCACAAATTTGTGGACATATTCAAGTTGCTGTACCGAGATGTCCAGGCCAAAGAGGGTTCCAAAGAGGAGGAATGGGAGTTAGCGCGACGTCCCAGGGTGCCTCGTACGATTGAGAACTGGACTTCAGCCTTTTTGATATACGCAAGTATATATTGTGAAAGGTATCCGGAAAGGTCTGTTGCCCTCTACAAATACATGGACATAGTTAGGAAGGCGCAGTTACACTTTGGGGGTTACTCTTGGCTTAACTATGATGAGGAGTTTCGAGCTCGTATTAGCATTTGTGTAGAGAAGCCTTGGGGTGACGTAGATTTGGAGATTTGGCTTCAATGGATGTCCACATCTCATCCATCGGCTACGACACGCACAGCAAGTGGCTTGCCAATCCCATAAAGGCCCTTTCTATGGCGTCCCGCTCAATCTGGAGCGGGTACATGGGGAAGAGGTTTTTCATCAGGTACAGGAGCCTGTTGGAATTATAACAGAGGAATGTGCAACAGACCATTGTGCCGTTTCAAGCACGACTGTTCCCATTTCGGGGGGCGTCATCCACTCACGCAATGTAATACCCCAGCGGGGGGTTTCAGCGGGCACAGGGTCAGTGACCAACAGCGGTTTCCAGAGCAGGGTGGCTGGGCAGCGAGAGGTAGAGGTGCCCCTTTCCCTACTTTCCCAAAAGGCGCCTACTCCAATTAGACTGAACAGCTTGGTGCCCTGGTTGAATAGATATCATGATACAGATGCAGCGTCTCGTTTGTTCTGGGGGTTTCGGGAAGGTTTCAAACTGGGATATCAGGGTCCCAGACAACAGAGGTGGGCTGACAACTTGTGTTCGGCTAAGGAGCTGCCGGAAGTGGTACGTAAAAAGCTGGAAACTGAAATCGAAGCAGGTAGAATAGCGGGCCCTTTCCGGCATTGTCCTTTACTGAATTTGATGGTGTCCCCTCTTGGAGTCATTCCCAAGAAAGCGGCTGGCGAGTATAGAATGATACAGCATCTATCCTGGCCAGAAGGGGGATCTATAAATGATTTTATATCAGAGGCGGACACATCAGTGTCTTACACAACAGTGGATGAAGCAATGGATTTAGTGACAAAGATGGAAAAGGGGGCTGAAATGGCAAAATGTGATATTCAATCGGCCTTCCGTTTGCTGCCCATTCACCCTACTGATTTTGAAATGTTGGGGATGTTCTTTCAGGGGCATTATTTTGTTGACAGGGTATTACCAATGGGCTGTGCGGCCTCTTGTGCCCTTTTCGAAATGTTCAGCACATTCATACAATGGATTTTTTCTCAGACATGTCCAGGGGGTGTCAGTTGTCATTATTTGGACGATTTCCTTTTCATAGGAAAGGCAAACACGGGGCAATGTAAAAAAGCATTGACACAATTCCAGAGGCTTGCGGAGGCTCTGGGGGTCCCTTTAGCGCCAGACAAGACCGAAGGACCTGATACAGTCATAACTTTCCTGGGCATTGAATTAGATACCACACATATGACAGCGCGCCTTCCACGGTGTAAGATTTGCGAAATCAAGGCTTTTCTCCTCACAGTTATGAACTCAAATAAGATTGAGGTGAGGCAGGTACAGCGACTGCTGGGTTATTTGAACTTCGCTTGTCAGGTGGTGAGGGCGGGAAGGACGTTTTGTAGGCGTCTGGGCATGGCGTTATCTGGTGCATATCTCCCACACCACAGGGTTCGGGTGACAAAAAACATCAAAGAAGATTTGCGAGTGTGGCTGTGTTTTCTGGACAATTTCAATGGCACACCGTTACATTTTGTTGACGACAATTTTGTATGGCAAGTTCAAATATATTCCGATGCTGCGGGGTCCAGTGGTTTTGGCATCTTCTGGGAGGGAAGGTGGTGTGCAGAGGGTTGGCCAGAACATTGGAAGAGTCACGGCAGAAGCATTGCTTTTCTAGAGCTTTTTCCCCTGATCGTAGCATTACTAGTGTGGGGACAAGAATTTCAGAACAGGTCGGTGTTATTTCATGTTGATAACATGGCGGTGGTGAACCTGATAAACAACCAGAAGGCCAAAGACGTCAGAGTTTTACAGTTATTGAGAATGTTCATGCTGTTAAGTTTGCGCCTCAATATGATGTTCAAAGCTAGACATGTCCCGGGGATTAATAATTGCATTGCTGATGCTCTTTCCCGATTTCAGTGGCAGAAGTTTCGCGAATTGGCGCCAGGTGCGGATCTCCACAAAACGGAAGTGCCACGCAACCTTTGGGCCCTAGGGGAGTGAGGATCTTTCAGCTAGTCGAGCAGTCCATTGCCCCTTCGACTAGGAGAACTTATGTGCAAGCATGGCAGGAATATAAGTCGTCTTTTGTTTTCACACGACTCTAGAGATACACTCTTGATTAGGGGAGAGCAAAGTTGTCATGTTCTATGGTTGTCAGAAACTAAATCCCTTCTTGTCTATCCAGGGAGGTTCAACTCCTCCTTGCCTATTCGAGAAAGTTTCTAGTGAACTCTGAGCTAGCTGGCAAACCCAAAACTTTAAGTCTAATATCGACAGTAGTAGACCTAGTTAACGTCTGGTCTAGGCCTATACTATTGAAGGTATTATTCCAATGCGCAGAGCCTATTGGGATAATAGGAACTACACTACAGGGTAATTAAATGTGCTCTACTCATAAATTATTTTGTTTTGTTTCCTTTATACCATTTTTCATTGTATAAAGCTTACCTGGATGACATCGCAGTGTTCAGTGCCACTTGGGAGGAACACCCCTGTCACCTCTGGGAAGTGTTGACGGCTTTGCAGAGAGCAGGCCTCATGGTCAAGGCCAGCAAGTGCCAGATTGGGCAGGGCTCGGTGGTGTACTTGGGACACCAGGTAGGGATTGGCCAGGTGGTGCCCCTACAACTGAAGATTGATGTCATTCTGGCTTGGGCCCCCCTCCCAAGACCCACACAGAAGTTAGAGCCTTTTTAGGCCTCACCGGGTATTATAGGAGGCTTGTCAAGGGGTATGGCACTATTGTTGCTCCCTTGACTGAGCTGACTTCCAAAAAGCAGCCCAGGAAGGTGAACTGGATGGACTGACGCCTGTCAGAAAGCTTTTGATGCCCCGAAGACCGCCGTGTGCATTGCAGCTGTGCACAGGGCACCCAACTTCTCGCAGGAATTTGTGTTGCAAACAGATGTTTCAGAGCACGGTGTGGGAGCTGTGCTTTCACAACTAAATGAGGAGGGCCTAGACCAATACATAGCCTTCATTAGTGGGAAGTTACTTCTCCTAGAACAGAGGTGGAGTGCGACTGAGCCTGGGGCTTTTGCTGTGGTCTGGGCTTTGAAGATGCTGAGGCCCTACTTGTTTGGGACTCAATTCTTGGTTCAGACGGACCACAGGCCCCTCAGATGGATGACGCAGATGAGGGGTGAGAACCTAAGGCTGTTGAGGTGGTCCATTTCCCTACAGGGGATGGGCTTTATGGTGGAACACCGCACTGGTACAGAGCACGTCATCCCTGATGGTCTGGCCATACTTTTCAGCCTTAGTGAAGAGGACTCCGAGGAGAGTGGGTAGTTCTCCCCACATTTCAGCTAGAAGGGATACATGTTAGACCTGGCATCCTTAAAATGGGTTTCCCCTGTATTTTTTGCCTTTATCTCATGTATTTTTACTGTGTGTTGGACTTCGTTTTTGCTGGTCTCGATGCTTTGGGAACTTTGCCACTGCTGTGTGAGATTTCTTTCACCTGAATGGGCCTGGTCTGCATTACACAATGCTGTCTCCACCTCCTGCTGGGATGCTGGACCAGAGAGGACAGAACTATTTTTCTGAGCACAGACACTCTCTGCCACAAGAGAACAAAGTAATTTTGACTATAAAAAGTGGGGCCCAGACTCCAGACTTTTATATTAACTCTGGACACAAGAGGATCCTCTGCAAGGAGAAGAGCTGGGAAAGCTGAAGGAGAAGTTTTGCCCCTTTGCTGTGTGCTGTCTGGGGGTTGGCCTGCAGTAGCTGTTTCTGCCAAGGAGAGGAACTGTGTGTGCATCCTGCTTGAAGAGTGTCTCCAAGGGCTTGGAAGTAAAGCTTGCCCACTGTTCTAGAAATCTCAGGAACAGCAAAGACTTCACCCTCCCTCTGGGCACCATCTCTGGAACCACAGGTTCCAGTTGCCACAGAGGAGAAGAGCAGCCGACTCCATCACTGAGTCCATCGCTGGCTTCATGTCTTGCAGGCACTGCAGAAGGCGCCGCGCACTTTGCACGGCAACGCTGGTCTCCCATTGCCGTTTCGATGACCGTCTCTGAGCCTTTGCTTGCACCGCATCCTGTGGGCAACGTACTCCACACCGCCTTACTTCCAAAAAATGTAGTGTCTACGAGTCTGTTGATGCTATAGCTGATCCGTACCGACACGGTCGGCTGAAGCTGTTAGGCTGTCATTTTCAGCATCGCAGTAGCCCCTGATGAAGCTACTGACTCGAAAGAACTGTGTTTTGGTATATTTTTGCAATTTAAAAGTTATCTTGCAAAGCACCAATTCTTTAGTATTGTATGTTAGATTTTTGTCATTTTTGGTGTTGTTTGGTTTAGATAAAGATTTGCTATTTTTTCGAAACTGGTGTGGTGTTGATTTGTAGTGTTTACACTGTGTAACTGTATGCATGCACAAATGCTTTACATATTGCATCTGAGATACGCCTGTCTGCTCATGGCAAGGTACCAAGGGGGTAAGCAGGGGTTATTTTAGAAGTGTATCCCCCTTACTCTGAGTAGGAAGAAGGGTCCCTACTTGGACAAAAGTGCAAACTATTGCCAACTAAAGACCCCAATTTCTAACATGCCCAAGAGTGTTCACAAAGCTTTTGGCTCCTTTAGCGGCGCTACATAATCAATATGGAATCTTCCTTCAGACGTACTCATGTACTCAATTGGCTAGTTCACACTCATCAAGACGACTGGTTGAGTAACAGACACAAATGGTTCTCTCGGTACTGCAGGAACATGGCTCTTGATAAGCTGGGAGAAATTGCACCTATTACTATGTCAGAACCGCTGCTTTATTGGACCATGGTGACTGATTATACTGCTAGAACAGAGGGCAGTCAATATTAAATCTCATAATCTCAATCTTCTGTTCCATTTGGTTCTAACTGTAGCTATTTGATTGCAGATACAGGGGGCCCTGGCTGCAACAATATTTCCAGCCCAGTGGACCGGATTCTATCTCCACAGGCCGTTGACATATATCCTAGACAATTGAAATGCATTATCTCAGGCCCTGTGACTGAGGATCCTGGCGTTGGACGCTGTAAAACAAATTCCGGCCTTGTACTTGAAATTGAAGAATTTGTTCAAGGGGGTTCCTCTATTTCCCAGCTCTCCAGAGATCGTTACGGGGTGGGGTATTGCTGGGGCTCCAACAAGCCTCTTGTGCACAGTCAGAGGTATTCCAACTGGATAGATAAGAATGCAGTCTGTTTAGCTCTCACTTTTTGACGGAAAAATGGTGTTGGTTGGGAGAGACAATATGATGGCAAAATCATACCTGAATAAGCACAGAAGGACGAGATCTCTCTTTCTAGCCAAGATAGTGGACAGGATTTTATGTGGGCAGAGAACAATTTGTGTTAAATCTCTGCCGTTCACATTCAGAGAAGTTGCTAAACATTCGCCTCCAGCCTGAGATGGGGATTTCTGACCTCTTTGGATTTTTTGTCCTCATCCTCAAACCTTGACAAGATGTTTGCTTGACAATGGGGCATCCATAACATTTGTTTTGATTAATTATTTGTTCTAGTTTCTCACTTGAAGTGATGGACAATCGATAATTCATACAGACTGCATTCAGATCAGTGACTGGCCACAGAAAATACAAATATTGCTACAGTATCACACCCAGATGTCAGTGTTAGATGGAGAAGTACCACCCTTGCTGCCTTCTATGCCTTACGATGGAAATAGTTTTAATTAATTTAAATGTCAGGGTCATATGCAGGACTGAAAATCAGCAGGGCTATAGGAAATGGCCAATTAAAGAGTTGAGGATTGGCTGACATCAGAACATTTCATCTTATCACTTTTTCGTTTAATTTTGTGTGCATTGATGAATACTGCCAAACGAAGAATCCAAAGAATAAAAAAATGATGTCTTCGCATGTACATGGGCATCATAGAAACAGTTTGAGTGCCTGGAGTATATCGAACAGAACACCTATTCAGTGTCAGCATTACACCGCCTCAGTTTGCAACCATTAAACATATGGTCCTCATTTCAGTTAACTTTGTGCTAGATGTTTGTCCATCAGACAAAAATGAATTGCTAACGCTGTTTCAAGGGCTAGGGTAAATGAAAAAGGTGGAGTTAAACACAAATTACCGCAAGATCATATTTCACTGGTAACATGCTGCTGAAGATCAACGAGCAGGGATTTCAGACTATGAACATTATACAAGAATTAGGAGGTCCAACACTCAGGGTCTATCTCGTAATTGTGCTGCCTAACAAAGACAGTGGTGAAATAACATCATTATGCACATAAACAAGGCCTGGCCTTCTCAGAGCTTGACCTGAAGAAAGACTATCATCAGCTGCTGCAGCATGACAGCGGTGGATATATCACGATATTCACGATGGACGCAGGGTTATTGCAATAATAGGGACTCCATTTTGGGGGGTTTTGAGCTGCCAGTACTTTTCAAGAAGCTTTTCAGAAAGTGATGGTTATGGAGATAATATTTCAGCACTGGATATGCTGCCGGAATTGACAAAGTGTAGGCACTAATATAGCCACCGACGAACCTGATGTAAGTTTACTATGATCTTTCCTAGGAATGGCCAGCTACTGTGTGCAGTACATCAAGTACATTGCAACAGTGAGAATGGCACTGTGAGATCTGACCAACCAAGGTACTGCCTTCAAATGGTCATTCATGTGGAAAAGCATTCAAACTATTTGATTCAGAAATTACTAATGCAATCCATACTTTGGTCTGAATCTATGCTCATAACTAACATGAAAGCGCGCATTGTTTTACAAAGGTTTTTCAAATACCTCATTTAAATGCATTGTTATAGATTTGTTGGCAACATTGCCAGCGCTGCATTTGATTTAATAAAATATATAGGAACATGTCTGCATTAAAACGACAATGCTGCATTTGACAGAACTCTATTTTACTATGCTTGACATAAGTAGGCCCAAACTCGACTTTATCTCTGTTTTGTTTTGTAATGCGGACATCCTAATATCTCTTTTCAGTTTTCTGTTTACCTCAAGATACGAAAATGTGCACTTGTTATGGTCTGTGCTGACTTGCTGTTCTTTAAGAAAAAAGGCGGAAGCGTTTGTAACATTCAAGGTTTTTCCTGCCAGTAGCCATTCCCTTGCATGGCTTCCATTGTTTTGTAACTATTTTGTACTGTCATTCTTGAAGACATCCGATTAGAATATGACATCTTAATATGCAGATAGGGGGCTAGTGCTAGAATTGTGGCATTGGATGATGTATAATTCAGCATTGCAATACAATTTGTCACTTTATGTTGACTTTGTGATTTCCATTGTGTTCTATTGTGAATTTGAATATAAAAATTGTGAAATGTAGAGATGAACCAGTCCTCTTTCTCCCTGACTTTAGACTCAGAACCCTTATTGGCATGTCTTATGCTTTTAACTTACAATCTGTTTTCCTGACTTCATGTCTTTAGGGCTGCATTTAATTGAGCCTCATGCTAATTCCCTATACTGATTTATTATGTACTTTGATTCATTTCTACTTTTTACTTTCTGCATTGCACCTTGAATTATTTCAATAATCCTTCATGGTGTATATTTTACTTTTGACTTCTTTATACCTGAATGGCATGACAGAAGTCACAAAATACCAGTTGGGGAGAACCCTAAGCAAGGCACAGATTTTCAGCTTACGTGTTTTAAAGCCACACCTTTAATTACATCAGCCACACCTCCCCCCCCCAGCATTTGTCATCCCACTCAAGACCCTGACACAGAGAGATCTCTCTGTAAATGTATATATACATATATACACACATATATATATATATATATATATATATATATATATATATGAGTTTTTTTTCTCTCTCTCTCTCTCTCTCTCTCTCTCTCTCTCTCTCTCTATATATATATATATATATATATATATATATATATATATATATATATATATATATATATATATATATATATATATTCACTGAAAAAACCATAGGTTATAGACCATATATAGTTAGGAATTAGCATTTAAAAAACCTTATTTTACTCACACAAAACCATTGAAATTCCATATATAGTTAGTTGCACTAACTATATATCGCGCACCCGCAATCCACTGCTGATCATGTCACATATTACATCATTCATGACATGGTCAGTGACATCACTGATGACATCACTGATGACATCTCAAATGACATCACTGATGACATCACTGATGACAACATCCAGTGACTGTATGTTTCTGTAAAGTTAAAATATGTCTTACATATTGAAGAATGAGTGGATGTATAAGTGTCTGGATGAAGGATTTAGTAGGTGCGTGACTGACTGTATGAGTGAGTGATTAAATGTGTCTCACTGAATGCATGGGTTAGTGACTAAACTGTCCTAATTTGTGCATCATTATGTCTGTTGTGATGTAAACTGCTGCATGTGTTGATCATTAGCTATACGAGAGGCTATATGTGTTATTAATTGGTTGCCCAAGTATTTCTATGGGAGATTGAGTTTGTGTGGGGGTGGCTGGAAGGTGTGTGACTCAATGCATAGATGTGTGAGCAGTTTATTCACTAGGTGTATGAGTTCAAGACTGCATGTGGAAACAGCTACATGGGCAGTTGACTGTGTGCATGAGTGTATTGATGAGTGAATGGATATCTCAATGCTACATGTCATAGTAAGTACATATGTTAAACACAGTACATGTGAGAGTTGGCATATATAAATAACTGTGCATGAGAGCCACTGAATGAGTGAGTGGTTGTATCGATCATTGTGAACTTGTATCAGGGATTGTATAAGAGAGTAAATATGTGTTAGTATATGTTTCAATAAGTAAGGTGTGTTTAACTGTATAGTTGAAGAAATGGAGGTGAGATTGTTTCTTTGCATGACTGACTGGGTGTGTGAGTAACTCCATGGATGAGTGGCAGTGTGTGAGTGTCTGTATACACTGAGTGTATCTAAGGTTATATTAGAGTCTGAAGAGGTTTATCGTATTAGCACAAGAATGATGTCAAATGAGATGTCATCAGTGATGTCATCAGTGATGTCATTTGAGATGTCATCAGTGATGTCATCAGTGATGTCACTGACCATGTCATGAATGATGTAATATGTGACATGATCAGCAGTGGATTGCGGGTGCGCGATATATAGTTAGTGCAACTAACTATATATGGAATTTCAATGGTTTTGTGTGAGTAAAATAAGGTTTTTTAAATGCTAATTCCTAACTATATATGGTCTATAACCTATGGTTTTTTCAGTGAATTTCAATGGTTTTTTAATAGCAAATATCATAAGCTGTCGAATGTCAAGTACGTGGTAAGTAAAAACATTTTCGTGTTTATGCACACTGATCTGCTTTGAATGCTGCCCCCCACCCCTCATTTCTATTAGGAGTACTCTCTCTTTGCAGATAGTGAAGGGTAGTTAACGCAGGCCTTTGCCCCCGTTGCCCCCGTTGTAATCCGTCGTGCCTGCTTCTCTCTCCATTTGATTGATTGTTCTCTTTGGTTCATTCTCTATTTACAAACAAGCACAGAGTCGCAATACTCTGTTTAGTCTTTGCAGATAGCGAACAATCGTGTAAAAAAACAAAAGGAATCGAGCAAAATCAGTAGGCCACTAATGGGATCTCTTTTTGACCTCCCTAAAATAGAAACATTAGGAACAACCTGTTGATAATACCAATGTGTATGTACATAAGCGGCGTTCATTTGTGTTCACAGTACCCCTTGTTGATTGTTTGAATCGAGCATTGAATTGTTCGAAGTTGATTCTCTTAAGAATCTTCTCTGCCTGCAAACGAGGAAGAATAGGAATATTCTCTCTCCCTTTGCAGATAGTGAAGGGTAGGTAACGCAAACCTTTAACACGTCGTGCCTATTTCGTTCCTCATTGATTGATTGTTTCCCCAAACATTGACTGTTTGGGAATTGGTTCTTTTTGGAGGTATTCCCTGTTTGCAAATATACGTAGGAAAATCTTTGCAAATAGTGAAAGGGTACATAATGCGGACCTTTCTCCCCCGTTGTAATCTGTCATGCCTATCTACTCCCCACTGATTGATGCACCTGTTTCACCCGGACCATTTACTAGAGATACGTCATCTGGCCCGACCAGAGAGCACCCCTAGTGAAAAGGACATATGCAATAATAACGAAGTGATCACTGTATCCTGTTAACAGAAACTTTAGCATGAAACAACCTGGAAAGAAAAGAATAGGAAAACGAAAATCAGTAGGCCACTGATGAACATGAACTTTTATTAAACAACGAACAAAGAAACGATAACATAACGTAATGATAAAACCTATTAATGTCCTAGAAACAAGAAAACGTTAAAATATGCCAGTGGTGAGAGACCAGAAAAACAGTAAGAGAAACCAAATCACCCCTCGCTGTCCCACCACCTGCCACGCCAAAAAAATCGATAGACTAGGGAAAATGCAAGTCAGTAGAACATCCGCCCCCACTCTGGAAACTTCCAAGGTGGGGCAGGGTTGCGGCTACGCCCAGCCGGGAGCAGCCCATATAAGGCGGGTCCTGCTGCCACGCCTCGGCCAGGAGATCCTAACGTAGGGTGTAGCCGGAGGAGAGGCCGAGGCCAGCGGGACCCGGCCAGGGGATTGCCTTTACAACGCTGAACAGTTGCAGGGGGGGGGAATGTCTCCTCGACCCTCCCCTCTCTCTCCCAGTCCGGCCGCGGTGGCCCTTGAGAGTTGCAGGTAGTCCCGCCACATGCTCTTCCGGTCCGGCCACCAACGGTCGGGGGGCCGAGGCCGACGGGATCCGGCTGCAGCCGATAAACCAAGAAACCCGTTCATGGGGCCAGAGCCAGGGGCATCCGCCCGACATCTACCGGAAGCCCGGCCCGAAGACGGACGGGACACTTCTTCTTTCTTGAATAATGGCTGCGACAACACTGGGGGGGGGGATGTCTTGCACATGCCTCCGACCCCCCCCCTCGTCCTCATCGCCTGGTCCGGCCATAACAAATCTCAAGCGAGACGCCGTGGGGTGCACTGGGAGGGAGAGACGGTGCGAACAGGCCTCTCCCGCCTCCCCAGGTGGAGGCTTCCCAGCTGCACCCTCAGCGCTCCAGGCGCCCGGAAAAGGGTTCTTCCACTGTGGCCATGCTGCAACGTCTCGCCCGGCAGGGTGGAGCCCGTCCGCTCATTTGACCCCGCGATCGCCAGTAGCTACCGAACTCTCAAAATGGCGGTCGACCTGGCAAGAGCGGGCCCAGCATAAAGAAATGGCCCGGTCACTGGTTGACTCCACCGCCGTAGTCCTCCACGACCTTGAAGATTCTAGAGGCGCCGCGGGAGTCTCCGACCCCCGATGGGGAATGACTGCCATGATCGCCCGTGGAGTGACGAAACTGTATCCGCGGGACGTCGGCGCTCCCATGCTGGCGCCAGCCTCACTTTGAATTACTAGAATCCTGCAGACCTCAGTTACGGTGAAAGCACAGTGTGACCCGGTAGGAAAAATTGTTGCACCCCCTCCCCTTTTTGACTGATAGTTCAAACCACCGATCCTTTCCTTTGCCCTTTTAACGGAACTTTGGACTGCCTCCCCCTCTTTTACATTTTCTAGAGAAAACAAAACATTAACCACTACATTAGCATAGCAGTTGACACCAGAACTGTTTTCAAATTGAAAACCAACAACATCTTCAACAGAATCCTTTTTGTTTCTGCTGTGACCCTGCTACAGCACAGGCATTGTCCCCAGCAGTAATTCTGCAATGCCGGTAAGAATAGCTGTGGTGCCTACTGGACTCACTCACCCCCGCGGCGTCCCACGCCGTTATTTGCTGGGCGGCAACTTACTAGACATCACTTTCGTGCCATCTAGATTTCAGCGCGTTCTGCTGCCTTGGAACTATTCGCACAACAGACTGCTACTGACGACCCACCCCCAGGCAACATCTTCTGAATTTTCATAATTTGAAAGAACTAGTAACATGTCCTCATCAGGAATTCAAAAGAAATTGCCACGGTCTCTTCGTTGTTTAAATGTTTTTACTGTTTTTGTTTTGTTGTATATATTTATATGTTATTAAAGTTTTATATTCCTACTACTTTGTTGGAGTGCTATATATTTTTAATGTGACACATAATTGTAAAAACTTTGATGTACAAAGAGTCATTCCTGGAATCTTCCGCTTCAGGCTCGGTCCCCTCCCCAATCACAATACAGGATGGTTTTCAGATAGTAGGAACACGTGTGGTGTGACGGATCTCATCGGGTGTGGGCCTTGATCTACTATAACTCCTTTGAAGAGGGGTGATTCTTTACAGCTGGGGCCATAAACTACATCTGCAGGGCTAGGTGATAGCCTGGACAATCGGACACAGAGGAAGAGGAGTGTCAGAGGGTGCGGTAGTGAATAGGGCGAAAGGGAGGTGTCGGGCGGGCACAGAGTGTGATTTTCAGGGAAGAGCAGCGCAGATGGGGGGAGGTTTATTGCCGATGCATAAGACAGAGAGCGGGGGTGACCAGTGCCTGGGGAAGATGCTTGCGAGGGTGGGGAGCCATGCTACGAATCGACAGCGTGCAGAGAGTGGGTCTGGTCAAGGCATCTAAAATGGCTGCCGTGCACGACAAAAGTGTGGCATTTCAAAAAAGGCAAGATGGCGCAGACAATGTTTTTCAACACTTCCTCATTTCCTTCGAATCGAACGTTAACAGACGTTGGTGCATATTACCAAAGTTAAGCGATATTTATCGCTAACGATGCTTACCAACGAATTTTTTACCGCTAAGCATCGTCAGAAATTATCGAAGATAAACCTTGCTATTATCAAGGTTTATCGCAAATGCGATAATAAACGGCCGCATTGCATGAATATCGCTAAAAAGTCAGCGATATTCATACATTACCGAGCTAATGCTCTTAGCCATGTTATCCACCTCCCATTGGATAACATGGCTAAGAACTGCTCAGGGCAGGTGTTACTTTTTGGAGATATTCGCGCTTAGCGCGAATATCTCCAAAAGTTGGTAATAGGAGATAGATATCTTGCATGTTGTAATGCAAATTATTGTGGTATATGGAACTCATACCATAATCTCTCAGGAAAGCAGAAACTGATCCTTTTGGGACCGCCTAAAAAGGCCTAGGGGGCGAGGGGTACTCTACTTTGCCCCCTTTTCACGTTCCGAACTATTTTATTTTACTCTCTTCTGTAATTACACAAAATAGCAGCGATAAGATGCATCGGAGACACACAGTGAGAGAAAGGAGGCCGGAGATGAAGAAGAGATGTCAAATACACATTGGAGAAAATATAGTGGCAGAAGGGAAGTAAATATGAGTAAACTTACCATGTAACATAAAAATGTTGCACTCTATACTATAAGTCTCATTTTATACTACAATCACTTCGCTACAACCTCATAAATTAAAAATAAAAATGAATAATGTCTCAAACAATTTTTGATTTCTAAATATAAATATATTCTTCAGAATTTTCTAAATTTGAAAGAACTAGTAACATGTCCTCATCAGCAATTTCCTCATGAAAAGTCTGCAATGATGATTCTTGTAACTCTATGGTCTCCAAACATTCGATAAATTCTCCATCAACAGATTGATCAAAAAAATCATTCAAGTCATCTCCTCCTTGTGACAATATTTCATTATTGGTGCTGTCAATTTCAATCAATGTAGTGGAATCATTCAAGTCATCTCCTCGTGACAATATTTCATTATTGGTGCTCTCAATTTCAATCAATGTAGTGGAATCATTCAAGTCATCTCCTCCTTGTGACAATATTTCATTATTGGTGCTGTCCATTTCAATCAATCTAATGGAATCATACAAGTCATCTCCTCCTTGTGACAATATTTCATTATTGGTGCTCTCAATTTCAATCAATGTAGTGGAATCATTCAAGTCATCTCCTTGTGACAATATTTCATTATTGGTGCTGTCCATTTCAATCATTCTAATGGAATCATACAAGTCATCTCCTCCTTGTGACAATATTTCATTATTGGTGCTCTCAATTTCAATCAATGTAGTGGACAATTCAAAAGAAATTGCCACGGTCTCTTCATTGTGAGCCATTTTATTTTGAAATTGCTTGCTGTAAATTGCAGAAAAAAATAATCACTTTCATTTATCGTTTTTAGTAATACATAATATAAAACTAACTTTATCAAGTATTTAGTATAACAGAAGGACTGCAAATAAATAACAGAAAACATTTTTTAAATTATCTTCAAGTGTACAACATAGTTCCCCTTACAAAGAAATTGCCACGGTCTCTTCATTGTGAGCCATTTATTTTGAAATTGCTTGCTGTAAATTGCAGAAAAAAATAATCACTTTCATTTATCGTTTTTAGTAATACATAATATAAAACTAACTTTATCAAGTATTTAGTATAACAGAAGGACTGCAAATAAATAACAGAAAACATTTTTCAAATTATCTTCAAGTGTACAACATAGTTCCCCTTACAAATTAACAACTCACCTTTTTAAAAGTAGGAGAAGTGTTAGTACTGTGTAAATCAAACACCAGAAATTCACCACCAAAAATTCCTCACAAATGTACCTCAGACAGTAGTATCACAAAATGGCTGTGGTTTCCTCTCATTTGACATATATACATAACCAATTAACTTTCATCACACACAAATACAAAACCAAAGTAACATTTTAATTGGTTCTAAATTTCAACACTTTCAAATGTGTTTTCCCCATGCAATTTTCCATAGGACATTTACATACGTCTACAGCCTGAATGGCTGAACGGAATTACACCAAACTTGGCAAAATGGTACATCAAACCTAAGAGGTCAGGAAGGATCTACTATGCCCCCTTATGGTCATTTCCCCCTTCGCTTTGGCCTCCTCTTGTCTCTCAATCCTACCGAGAGACAAGATGGCGGCCGCTACGGACTGTTTGGAATGTTGACAGACGCGGGAGAACCAATCAGCTTCGCAAAGCTCCGTAACGCGAAAAGTACGCGAAGCAGAGCGCTGTTACCGATATATATCTTTTTTTGAACGTTAATTTCTCAAAATCCACTGGAGCACATATATTGAGACCTAGCAAAGGCACATCGGGCTACCAGTCCCTAATATTTTGCCAAGTTTCGTGCAAATCCATTCAACCGTTCGATTATTATTATTATTTTTATTTTTTTGCCCCGCGGGGCCCTTTTAAAACCTCCACATCAAACCTAGGGGGTCAGCGAGGATCTACTATGCCCCCTTATGGTCATTTGCCCCTTCGCTTTGGCATCCTCTTGTCTCTCGATCCTACCGAGAGACAAGATGGCGGCCGCTACGGACTGTTTGGAATGTTTACAGACGCCGGAGAACCAATCAGCTTCGCTTCACAAAGCTCCGTTGCGCGAAAAGTACGCGAACTGGAGCGCTGCCCGGTCCGCTGTTACAGATATATATCTTTTTTTGAACGTTAATTTCTCAAAATCCGCTGAAGCACATATATTGAGACCTACAAAAGGCACATCGGGCTACCAGTCCCTACAATTTTGCCAAGTTTCGTGCAAATCCATTCAGCCGTTCGGGCTAAAAGTGAGGCCAACCGCCCTATGGAAAACTCAATGTTAAAAACACGTTTTGGGACCCCCCTTTTTTCTCGGCCCCCCCTTGACGAACCCCCCCCAAATTTTCAAGGGCTGCTCAGAAACAAAATGTGCCATTTTCCTGAAAATTTCAGCCAATTCCGTCCACAAACGCCAAAGTTATTAGACATAGAATTTTCAAAAATCCCATAGAGAAAAAATCCTAACTATTTATACCTACTGGCGACCGCCAGTAGGTAATATATGTATATTACCTACTGGCGATAGCCAGTAGGTATATATAGTTAGGACCTAGCTACCATAGGAAATCCGCAACATTCTATTGGGTATAACTTTGGCGCCGGTTGAGGAATTTGCGTGTAATTTTCCAAAATTTTGGCCAGCCCCGCTGCGCTCCTTCCCTAAAAGTTTCGGGGGGATTTGTGAAGTGGGGGCTGAGAAAAAAGGGGGGTCCCAAAACGTGTTTTCCCCATGTTAATTTCCATAGGACGTTCTGACAAGTCTACAGCCGGAACCACTGAACGGAATTACACCAAACTTGGCAAAATTGTAGGGACTGGTCCGCAGAAGTGCCTTTGCAATATTTGGGGAAAATTGCTCCAGTGGTTTTTATGAAAATTAACTTCAAAAACACATATATATCTGGGCGGAGCCTAACCACACATCTGATCTGATTGGCTGTCAGCACCTCATCCAAGAAGTGTTGGCAGCCATATTGGGACCAATATACATGATAGCACCTCATTAAAAAGCATTGTAGTTAATAGAGGGTTTTAGGACTTTAGTTACATTATAAATCATTTGTTGATGGTACCATACTCATTTTAGGAATTGTGGTGTGCTCTAAGGTGATTTTACCATGTGAAAATGGCTCCGCAGGGGGAGCGGCGCGAGACGTCTCCCCCTGCGGATTTCGCGCATAATGGTAGGGTCCAGGAGCGCGAGATAGAGGGAGCGTCAGGGCAGGCAATCAGCGCGTAATTTCTGAGGGGATTAGGCGCAGGTAGTTAGAGAGGGGGGTTTTTCTTCCTATTTAACGAAATTCGATTTTCAGGCAGGGTAATTACTTTAATGGTATAGAAGCGAAGGTTAGTTAGGCAGAGAAAGTTTATTTTTACTCAGTATGGAAATGAGTGAACAGCTGATAGCGGCGCTGCGAGTGATCCAGCGTGAAGGGAGAGAAGACATGCTGACGCAGGCAGCGCGCAATGAGATGCTTCCCCCGAAGCGCCCACCACAGAGACAAGCGGCAAAGGGGGTAAAATATGCCATTGAAGCCTGCCAACCGGCTTCTGTCAAGAAACGGAATGGGAGAGCCCGTTCTTTGAGCGCTGGTGGGGAGACGTTTTTGCGACCTGGTGAGACAGGAACAGTCGTGACGGTGCGAAGAGCTTCTTCCCTCACACGCCAGAAGCCAGCGAACGACTTTGACAACAGACTGAACGCCTCTGAGGTAAATACGCTGGTGGCGGGAGCTCCTTTAGGAGCGGCTAAGAGTGGTACACAGGTGGCTCTGAAGAGAAAAGGGAAGGAAAAGGCTATCAAGAAAGTGGCTATTACCCAGGAAAGGATGGGCGGGCAGGGGTTTCCATTACCTCCTCATCCCTTAAATTGTCTGCCTGTCTGCGACGCAGCGGGCATGGACCATGGACAGAACACTGTCAGTCAGAATTTCATAATGAGAGGGAGGACGGGTTCATTGGTGGCTTATTCCAGTGACAGTGATGACGAAGTGGTTTATGATAAGCAACCTACCCGCGCCTCTCCTATCCAGTTGATTCCTATGCAACTACCTCAGAATAGTTCGAGGCTGACTAGAACCATTGAGTCTGGCGCGCGAGAGCTGCCTTTGGCTTTTGTTGTTGGTCCTCAGGCATGTCAGCAAGTTGAAACATTTCAAGGGACACAAGATGTGAGTGATTCTGAGGTAGAGGATGAGTTTTTTGAGGGTACTGACACGGATGGAGAGTTTGAACAGGAGCAAGGACATAGAACAATGTTAGCAGATCAAGAAGCCAGGAGGTGGGGCACACAATATCTGTTTCCACGTGCCCGCCCTTCACCGTATGACGCACCACACACGAAGAGCGCACGGGTCGGGAGCGGAGAGGGTCAGTCGCTTTGGGTCGAGCGCCCAAGGTTCACTGACAATCAAGATATGCGCCATGCTTCTATGGATGTTGTTACTACCTCATGAGTAGAACGCGACATGGCTGAGGCGCAGATGGTTAATTTTCAGAACGCGCCATCTGTTCAGGCGGCTGCCCCTACTGTGTCACGGCATACTGGGGAGCTTGGTAAAGTATACTACAGCGAATCCAGAGCGGATTTTTTGCGACCAGACAGGCCTCAGGAGCGGAGTTCTGATCTGCTTTGGTCAAATTTTGACGGGGGAGTGGGGGGTGAAGCTGGCCCGGGTACTAGTGGTGGTGTTCAGGTGAGGGGTGATGTTAGTCAGGTGGCAAAGGGTCAGGTCAGGAATTCAAAGAAAGGCAAAAAGAGCGGGGGTACTGTGGCGAAAGAGGTCGGGGTTGGGGGGGGCAACGAATTCTTCTTTGTTGTTTCAGAGGTCAAGTGCGGACTCTTCTGTGGTGAACGTGACCCCAAGAGACTATCAAGAGCGGATGTCTCCGACAGAATTGCAGCGACATGCAGGACAGTTACCATGCGGTAAGCATCAATGGTGGGCGGTGTGGGATTAGAGGAGAGATGAGGGATTAGGGGCGAATTTTCACGAGTTACCTGTGGTGAAAGTTGTTGGGGGAAGGGACGGCAGACAGACTGTTGTGCCGGATACTTCAGTGGTTTCTGGTACACTGTTTCCGATTAATGCAATAGACACACGTGTTTCACCTCAGGAGTTGCCAGTTCTAACGGGAGGGAATGGTCAGGATGGGGCATCAGAGCAGAGGGTAGCTATTAATGTTAGGCAGCGGCTTCCTTATATGGGGTTGGCGATGCCTTTGGGGTCCCACTTGTCGGACAAGACTAAGCAGCGAATATGGAATCACAAATTTGTGGACATATTCAAGTTGCTGTACCGAGATGTCCAGGCCAAAGAGGGTTCCAAAGAGGAGGAATGGGAGTTAGCGCGACGTCCCAGGGTGCCTCGTACGATTGAGAACTGGACTTCAGCCTTTTTGATATACGCAAGTATATATTGTGAAAGGTATCCGGAAAGGTCTGTTGCCCTCTACAAATACATGGACATAGTTAGGAAGGCGCAGTTACACTTTGGGGGTTACTCTTGGCTTAACTATGATGAGGAGTTTCGAGCTCGTATTAGCATTTGTGTAGAGAAGCCTTGGGGTGACGTAGATTTGGAGATTTGGCTTCAATGGATGTCCACATCTCATCCATCGGCTACGACACGCACAGCAAGTGGCTTGCCAATCCCATACCGGCCCTTTCTATGGCGTCCCGCTCAATCTGGAGCGGGTACATGGGGAAGAGGTTTTTCATCAGGTACAGGAGCCTGTTGGAATTATAACAGAGGAATGTGCAACAGACCATTGTGCCGTTTCAAGCACGACTGTTCCCATTGCGGGGGGCGTCATCCACTCACGCAATGTAATACCCCAGCGGGGGGTTTCAGCGGGCACAGGGTCAGTGACCAACAGCGGTTTCCAGAGCAGGGTGGCTGGGCAGCGAGAGGTAGAGGTGCCCCTTTCCCTACTTTCCCAAAAGGCGCCTACTCCAATTAGACTGAACAGCTTGGTGCCCTGGTTGAATAGATATCATGATACAGATGCAGCGTCTCGTTTGTTCTGGGGGTTTCGGGAAGGTTTCAAACTGGGATATCAGGGTCCCAGACAACAGAGGTGGGCTGACAACTTGTGTTCGGCTAAGGAGCTGCCGGAAGTGGTACGTAAAAAGCTGGAAACTGAAATCGAAGCAGGTAGAATAGCGGGCCCTTTCCGGCATTGTCCTTTACTGAATTTGATGGTGTCCCCTCTTGGAGTCATTCCCAAGAAAGCGGCTGGCGAGTATAGAATGATACAGCATCTATCCTGGCCAGAAGGGGGATCTATAAATGATTTTATATCAGAGGCGGACACATCAGTGTCTTACACAACAGTGGATGAAGCAATGGATTTAGTGACAAAGATGGAAAAGGGGGCTGAAATGGCAAAATGTGATATTCAATCGGCCTTCCGTTTGCTGCCCATTCACCCTACTGATTTTGAAATGTTGGGGATGTTCTTTCAGGGGCATTATTTTGTTGACAGGGTATTACCAATGGGCTGTGCGGCCTCTTGTGCCCTTTTCGAAATGTTCAGCACATTCATACAATGGATTTTTTCTCAGACATGTCCAGGGGGTGTCAGTTGTCATTATTTGGACGATTTCCTTTTCATAGGAAAGGCAAACACGGGGCAATGTAAAAAAGCATTGACACAATTCCAGAGGCTTGCGGAGGCTCTGGGGGTCCCTTTAGCGCCAGACAAGACCGAAGGACCTGATACAGTCATAACTTTCCTGGGCATTGAATTAGATACCACACATATGACAGCGCGCCTTCCACGGAGTAAGATTTGCGAAATCAAGGCTTTTCTCCTCACAGTTATGAACTCAAATAAGATTGAGGTGAGGCAGGTACAGCGACTGCTGGGTTATTTGAACTTCGCTTGTCGGGTGGTGAGGGCGGGAAGGACGTTTTGTAGGCGTCTGGGCATGGCGTTATCTGGTGCATATCTCCCACACCACAGGGTTCGGGTGACAAAAAACATCAAAGAAGATTTGCGACTGCGGCTGTGTTTTCTGGACAATTTCAATGGCACACTGTTACATTTTGTTGACGACAATTTTGTATGGCAAGTTCAAATATATTCCGATGCTGCGGGGTCCAGTGGTTTTGGCATCTTTTGGGAGGGAAGGTGGTGTGCAGAGGGTTGGCCAGAAAATTGGAAGAGTCACGGCAGAAGCATTGCTTTTCTAGAGCTTTTTCCCCTGATCGTAGCATTACTAGTGTGGGGACAAGAATTTCAGAACAGGTCGGTGTTATTTCATGTTGATAACATGGCGGTGGTGAACCTGATAAACAACCAGAAGGCCAAAGACGTCAGAGTTTTACAGTTATTGAGAATGTTCATGCTGTTAAGTTTGCGCCTCAATATGATGTTCAAAGCTAGACATGTCCCGGGGATTAATAATTGCATTGCTGATGCTCTTTCCCGATTTCAGTGGCAGAAGTTTCGCGAATTGGCGCCAGGGGCGGATCTCCACAAAACGGAAGTGCCACGCAACCTTTGGGCCCTAGGGGAGTGAGGATCTTTCAGCTAGTCGAGCAGTCCATTGCCCCTTCGACTAGGAGAACTTATGTGCAAGCATGGCAGGAATTTTTGCATTATACACGGAGTTTGGGAGGATCTGAGTCAGTGGGGAAGGTCAAAGGTAGTATTTGCGATTTTGTTTTGACTCTCATAGATAAAGGTCTGTCTCACGCCACCATTGCAGGGAAGTTGTCCGGTTTATCTTTCTATGGTCAATTGTGGTGGGGTTTTGACCCAGTGGATGATCATTTAGTAAGGAAAATGTTGAGGGGTTTGCAGAGGGGGTCAATCGGTTTTCAGCGGCCGAGAGCTCCCATCACATTTGAGTTGTTGCAGAAGTTATTACACCAGTTGGGGCTGTTTTGTTATGATTGTTGGGAGGTTGGGCGTTTTAGGTTAGCTATGATTTGGATGTTCTTTGGGGCTTTCAGGGTGTCTGAGGTGTTGGGAGCGGGCAATGAAGGAGGTCTATCCAGTGCAGAGATTTCAGTAAGTGAGGTTGGGGATATGGGTGAGGAAGTCTAAAACCGATCAGATAGGCCGAGGTACGTGGGTCTTTTTGAACAGTAGTGGGTTGCCAGATTGTTGCCCTGTGCAGGAGTGGGTTAGATTTATCTCTGGGGACTCGTTTAAAACAGGTCATATTTTCATTCATGAATCTGGAGAGAAGATTATTAGCTCACAATTTTTAGCGGTATTGAGAAGGGCTCTGACATTCTTGGAGGAAAACCCGAAAATTTTTGCCACACTCTTTTCGTATAGGGGCTGCTACAGAGGCTGGCAGGTTGGGTTTGGGTTTGGATGTACTAAAACGCATTGCCAGGTGGAAGTCTAACAGTTACAAACGTTATGTGCGTAAATGATTTTGTGGTTTTTGTTTGGTACCTCGTTGGGTTGCGTGGTTCTAATTTTTATTTCATTTCAGGTACTGTGCGGGGTGCAAATTCGAAGTTTAAATGGCAGACCTGGATGGTAGGCCATTCGTTTGTAAAGTGGGCAGCCCTGTTTGCAGAAAAGCAGATTTACGGACGGGCACTGGGTATTCCAAGTGCGCAGCACGAAGTAGTCTGGAAGGGTAAAGGAGGCATGAAGTGGGCTGATTTGTTTCCAACATTAACGCAGATGTTGCACATGCGTGGTCGTCCGGATCATCTTATCATCCATCTAGGTGAGAACGATTTAGTTAAAATGTCGGGCCTCACGCTCATCAAGCAGATGCAACTTGATTTGACGGTGCTGAAGACAAATTGGCCGACCACTCGTTTGTTTTGGACAGAGTTCATATACAGACAATGTTGGCGACAGGCCAGGTCGCATGCTGCAGTTGAAAAGGCCAGACGAAAACTAAACAAAGCTATGAGGGTGTTTTGTAAAGTGATGAAGATCGAGGTTTTATCACATGAAACCATCTCGAGTAGCGAGAGTCATCTTTTTCGAGATGACGGGGTCCACCTGTCTCAGTTAGGCATGGCCTACTACTTAGTTGAAATCAGAGACATGCTCGCGCAAGAACTACAGGTAAATTTATGGTGTAATTCGAAGTTATGAGGGAAAGTTATCTTATTTCGGGTGGGGCCAGGAAAACTCCTTGGTTTTCCTGGATGGCATAAAATCCCCAGGGAGGAGAAGTCTAGAGCGGGCTCCTCCAGTTATTAGTTAGATAGGGGGAATTATACAGCACAATGGAGGGGAAAAAATGGAAAGAAAATGTTGGGGAAGTTATGATGAGTTCAATACAAGAAAAGAGATTATTTGATGGTTTCGGTATAAAGTCTAAATTTATAATGAAATGAAATAAATAAATAAATAAATGGTTTCGGTTCAACTGCCAAATTTACATGATTGATGATCTGTTGGGAAATTTATGAATATACATATCCTGAATAAAGTGGCCTTTTCTGCTATGAGAAAGCGAGTGGTCTCAATTTGTGGGCGATGGCTCCGCAGGGGGAGCGGCGCGAGATGTCTCCCCCTGCGGATTTCGCGCATAATGGTAGGGTCCAGGAGCGCGAGATAGAGGGAGCATCAGGGCAGGCAATCAGCGCGTAATTTCTGAGGGGATTAGGCGCAGGTAGTTAGAGAGGGGGGGGTTTCTTCCTATTTAACGAAATTCCACCCACCCACCCCTTTTTAAAAAAAAAAAAGGGAAAGAGAAACACACGTTGTACTTTGAGAAGTAGATGTACACGTTTTTAGTGTAGTGCATATGCCACTTCAGGATGCGTTTCCCATAACAGATGGCTTGAGGCATAAAATCCCCAGGGAGGAGAAGTCTAGAGCGGGCTCCTCCAGTTATTAGTTAGATAGGGGGAATTATACAGAACAATGGAGGGGAAAAAATGGAAAGAAAATGTTGGGGAAGTTATGATGAGTTCAATACAAGAAAAGAGATTATTTGATGGTTTCGGTATAAAGTCTAAATTTATAATGAAATGAAATAAATAAATAAATAAATGGTTTCGGTTCAACTGCCAAATTTACATAATTGATGATCTGTTGGGAAATTTATGAATATACATATCCTGAATAAAGTGGCCTTTTCTGCTATGAGAAAGCGAGTGGTCTCAATTTGTGGGCGAAGCCTTCTGCTGTGATATCATGAATCATGTTTGAAAGAAAACTATTATCTCATGCTTTTCCCACAGTGGTTTGGAAGGGGATCTATAAGCTAAACTGAAAGCATAGTTTCTGTAAATTCACATTATCTTTCTCAGTCATGTGAGAATGAAGTCTGACATTCTCAGTAAAACATGTACATCCAACAAGGACAGAGACTGTCAGTTGATTCCTTTGTGTTCTACTGCAGCCTCCTAGAGTGTTCTAAAGAACAACTAGAGCGCTAACAGTCCTACTTATTACAAAGGTATGGCACACCTGAAGCCATCTTGATTGGAATAGAGTGGTAACTCTTAAAACATTTAATTTAAAAAGGAACAAAATGAGCGGGTATATTTTGCCATAGAAAGTATGATTAGTGCTGCAGAAAGAAAAATTACGGCACATTTTGAGTGACTTCTCAAATCCTCTTCAATTTCATAAAACAATTCTGACATGCAGTCTCCCAAGATGGCCACCAGGGACAAAAGAGCCTAAATGTAGTCCAAATATCACCCAGATGTAGCCCAAGTATAGCCCAATGGCAGGATGTCCCAGAGTTTTCTAAAGAACAACTAGAGCGCTAAGAGTCTTACTTATGACAAAAGTATGGCACACCAGAAACCATCTTGATTGGAATGAAGTGGTAAGTCTGAAAACATTTAATTTAAAAAGGAACTCAATGAGGGGGTTCATTTTGCCATAGAAAGTATGATTAGTGCTTCAGAAAGAAAAATTAGGGCACATTTTGAGTGACTTCTCAAATCCTCTTCTATTTCATTAAAAAAATTCTGACTTGCAGACTGAAACATGCACTTTAAATACCAGCAGCAGACTTCCCTGGTGAGCAGTATCTTTACTACAGTGATCTAATGAGCAACTAGAGTGCTAACATTCAGAATTTATGGCAAATGTGTGACACATCTGAATGCCTTCTTGATGGAACCAAAGTAAACAAGCATTGAAAATGCAATAGATCTCGCCCTCGTTTAAGTTAAAGCCATTCTGTTTGTAATGAGGTGGCTTTTTAGCTTTGCTTTTATTAGTGTTTTTTAAACTTTCATGTAAATAACATGCATATGTATGCATATATGTATATGTATGCATGCATTTATATTTGTATTTATATAGATATACAGATTATATATGTTTATATATGTATGTGTATATATATATACACATACATATATAAATGCATATGCATATATATGCATATATATATGTGTATATGTGTGCGTGTAGAGAGAGGTAGAGAGGTAGAGGTGTAGAGGTAGGGAGGTAGAGGTAGAGAGGTAGAGGTAGAGAGGTAGAGACTAGTAGAGAGAGAAGTAGAGAGAGGTAGAGAGTAGAGAGTGAGTACTAGAGAGTAGAGAGTGAGTAGTAGAGAGTAGTAGAGAGCAGTAGAGAGAGTGGCAGAGAGTGAGTAGTAGAGAGTAGTAGAGTGAATAGTAGAGTGAGTAGTAGAGAGTAGTAGAGTGAGTAGTAGAGAGTGAATAGTAGAGAGTAGTAGAGAGTAAATAGTAGAGTGAGCAGTAGAGAGCGAGTAGTAGAGAGTAGTAAAGAGTGAGTAGTAGAGAGTAGTAGAGAGTGAGTAGTACAGAGTGAGTAGTAGAGAGTAGTAGAGAGTGAGTAGCAGAGAGAGAGAGAATAGTAGAGAGTAGTAGAGAGTGAGTAGTAGAGTGAGTAGTAGAGAGTAGTAGAGAGAGAGTAGTAGAGAGTGAGTAGTAGAGTGAGTAGTAGAGAGTGAGTAGTAGAGAGTAGTAGAGAGAGAGTAGTAGAGAGTGTGTAGTAGAGAGTAGTAGAGATTGAGAAGTAGAGAGTGAGTAGTAGAGAGTAGTAGAGAGTGAGTAGTAAAGAGTGAGTAGTAGAGAGAGAGTAGTAGAGAGTAGTAGAGAGTGAGTAGTAGGGAGTGAGTAGTAGAGAGAGAGTAGTAGAGAGTAGTAGAGAATGAGTAGTAGAGATTGAGTATTAGAGAGTAGTGGAGTAGGAGAGAGTAAGTAGTAGAGAGTAGTGGAGAATATTCCAAAGTTTGGCACAGCACCACTTGCACAATAAGTCCAATCAAATCATATCACTTAGAGTCCTTATTGAAGCGCTGAATCTTGGTGTATATTCAAATGCTTTTATTTTCCTTAAGTTTATGTACCACAGCCAGCCGACACGTTTCGTTCTGTATCACAGAACTTCTTCAGGGCGTTCTTATTTCCTTCAAGTTATGTCGGTATCCTGTTGTCATATAACTAGACATTTCTTCCAAATGTTAGACGAGACGTAAGTACATTCTTATTCAAAGTGACTAGGTATCAATTTTACCCACACAATTCGTGCAGACTTGAGTAATTTATAGCATCCTCAAAGTCAGTCTTTCAAAAATTACAAAGTATAGGACATGATAATCCAAATCCAAATGTTTCTCAAGAAAAGTCATTTTCAATCGTTCGGAATATCGACGTTTGGGCAGATATGACCCAGGGACCCCCAGTATGCAAGGGGAGTAAGTCCCCCCTCTGCAAACGCGCCAGTGGCCTGCGTTGCAGAGAGGTGTAAAAAGGGGCATAGCCTCATTACACCTCTGTGCAATGCAGCCCCCTGGTGCATACTGGAGGCTCCAGGTGGGCTAGTTGGCCCCCAGGGACACCTAGTATGCAAGGGGAATTAGTTCCCCTCTTCAAACATGCACGGGGGCTGCGTTGCAGAGAGGTGTAAAAAAGGGTGTGGCCTCATTACACCTCTCTGCAATGCAGCCCCCTGGCGCATACTGGAGGCTCCTGGTGGGCTAGTTGGCCCCCAGGGACCCCCAGTATGCAAGGGGAATTAGTTCCCCCTCTGCAAACGCGGCAGGGGGCTGCGTTGTAGAGAGGTGTAACAAGGGGCATAGCCTCATTACACCTCTGCAATGCAGCCCCCTGGTGCATACTGGAGGTTCCAGGTGGGCTAGTTGGCCCCCAGGGGCCCCCAGTATTCAAGGGGAATTAGTTCCCCCTCTTCAAACATGCACGGGGCTGCATTGCAGAGAGGTGCAAAAAGGGGCGTGGCTTCATTACACCTCTCTGCAATGCAGTCCCTTGGCGCATACTGGAGATTCCTGGTGGGCTTTCAGGTCTTATATAGTTAGGAATTAGCATTAAAAAAACCTTTGAAATTCACTGAAAAAAACAGAGGTTTCAGGCCTTATAAAGTTAAGAATTAGCATTTAAAAAACCTTGCAAATTCACTGAAAAAACCATAGGTTTCAGGCCTTATATAGTTAGGAATAGCATTTAAAAAACCTTTGAAATTCACTGAAAAAAAACATAGGTTTCAGGCCTTATATAGTTAGGAATTAGCATTTAAAAAACCTTTAAAATTCACTCAAAAAACTATACGTTTTAGGGGTGTTATAGTTAGCTGGACGTTTCACTCATACAAAACCATTGAAATTGCTCCTATATAGTTAGTTGTACTAACTATATTTCGCGCACCCGCCATCCACTGCTGATGATGTCACATATTACATCATTCATGACATGGTCAGTGACATCACTGATGACATCTCAAATGACATCACTGATGACATCACTGATGACATCATCCATGTGACAATCACATACACCTTTTTATACACTAGTAAAATCTTTCATCACTCTTTGTAAAATACAGAGTATCATATTTGAATCCATTGTTACAGCAATACAAGTATCTAAAAACCCACTCAGTGATTCATAGATGTATACACACATCTAATCACTTACCTGTGGTTTCACTCATACATGCTGTCAATGAACAATAGAACACTATCAAAAATACTTATACACCTAAATCGACATTACACACCAGCACACATCCTATTGATCATACTTACATATTTACTTAGCTACACACTTATACAAACACAACTTCATATATTCATTTAGATAGTAAGTCATACTTAGTGAATTATAAAATCATTATTACAAATATAAAGTTATCCATACAGTCACTCACACAATCATTGAGTCTTATGTATACTTATTTATATACAACAACTGACACATACACTGCCTTTTATTTTTCTAGTTTGTTGGACATGTACCATTGAGAAATATATTTACTCATCACTACACCCATAAAGATATTCACTCACCCAAACAACTGTTAGAACATGTAGTTTTAACTTCATCTTTCTACTGAATCAACTATTCACACATCTTTGGGCAGTCACACACCCCCCACCGAACCACACACACATTCACTCTCCCATACAAATACTCAGTTAACTAATCAATAACTAATATAGACTTTCACATAGCTACTAACCAAATGGAGAACCTGTTTACACAACAACTGACAAAGTGATACAGATATTCAAACAGTTTAGTCACTATCCACTATATTTAGTGAGACACTATATATTGGTCAAGTAAACAGTCAATTACACTGCTACTAAATCCTCCATCCAAATATTTATTTTTATATATCCACTCATTCTTCAATGCAAATTGCTATATATATAATGCATATTCAAATAACAGAACAAACCACATTCACTCGAGGATGTCATCAGTGATGTCATCAGTGATGTCATTTGAGATGTCATCAGTGATGTCACTGACCATGTCATGAATGATGTAATATGTGACATCATCAGCAGTGGATTGCGGGTGCGCGAAATATAGTTAGTACAACTAACTATATAGGAGCAATTTCAATGGTTTTGTATGAGTGAAATGTCCAGCTAACTATAACACCCCTAAAACGTATAGTTTTTTGAGTGAATTTTAAAGGTTTTTTAAATGCTAATTCCTAACTATATAAGGCCTGAAACCTATGGTTTTTTCAGTGAATATATATATATATATATCAGCTCCAAAATTTCCCCCGCAATGGAAGAAATGGCCGCACTCACGAGGTCAGTTCAGCAATTTCAATTTATTTGCTCAAAAGCAGGACGCGTTTCGGCATACGTGCCTTTATCCACTGTATCAACACAAATTTAAAACAACAGCCATTTTATACACATTTTTCTTGCGTTGTTTACACGGAGCCTCCACAGTCATAAACATAAAGAATGGACTAATCGTCATCATTACTATCAGCGCCATCTTTAAATATCAGTAAATGCAGTTTATAACAATGCAATTCTATATACAGTTTTATTTACTCAATAAATCAATTGTAATGTTTTGATTTTTTTCATTTTAGTGGCGCACAGTTTTTTGCTTTATGTATATATATTTTAATATGAAATATGAATTTATGAAGGAAACAGAAAACTGATAGGTGGGGTGCATCTTAAAGAACAGTATATAATGTGTATATTGTATATACTGTATATATATTGATCGCTGACTAGAAATGAATGATACTAATTGCCCATTAGGGCCAAATAAGGACGTAGCCACCATGAATCAAACCACTCACATTTGCTGCTCAAATGCTCATTCAGGGCTCAATTATAATACAAATGGAATTAATTGTGAAAGAATCACATTTGTTGAAAATAATGTATGGCAGTTTCTTCCAATTTTCAGTAGCATATGTATGTTAATGAAATTATAATGGATATTTACTGCAGGGCAAAAGACTGTTTTAATCAATTCCATTGTGTATGATTTTAAATCTTCTTTCTTTTCACTTATTGCACAAATTTAAACTCTGCAGTATGACAAGCATGAGTTGTAAACTACGCTATGAGATGGCCGCTATTTCTTGGCATAGCAGCACAATGTTAGTCCATCATTTATGTTAGTCATTAATCAGGTGACACGCGGTGAAATGAAATACTGCCAGTAGAGCACAGGTCAACTGACATCGGAAAAGCCGCAAGGCGAAACGCGTCTGTCAGAAACCGGGGGGGTCTGCACCAAGAAAGTATTCTATACTTTGAAAATGTTCCAGTGAGTGCTTTCCGTTGGGTACTAAGGAAGCAACTGTACGTTGTTGCAGCATATATATTATGTATATATATTTTGCATGAGATCGCCGCTTATTACAAATGACCATCCAACTCTCCAGGGGGGTAATAATCTCACATCCGAGCGTACCGGCTAATCGCACAATCAAAAGTTCCAGTAGGCGCGCTCTCAGGATATAGTACACTTGATCCACTTAAGAAGTTGTAAAAACTGTTTATTACACAACGCATTTCGACTGCCCAGCAGTCTTGATCACTTATAATGTGCATACCAATCAAGTGCGTCTAAAATGCCTGGTTGAAACAAAAGCTGGTTATATGAGGAATACTAACATGTCGGCCATGTTAGAACGGTGTCCCATACAAACAAAATATTGTTCAAGTGAACCCAAATGATGCTAATCCCTTGAGAACATGATAAGTATAAAACATAAGATGAAAAATATCAAATAATGGCATACATTCTCGATGTGGTGACGCATGTAATGCAAACTTATCAAAGTAATCAAAAGTGAAAATAATGTCAACAAATAGCTGTACTAGGGTGAAAGCTATGCAATGCATCCACATGTGGCAAAAAATTAGACTAGAGCCAAGTGGAGAGACCACGAATGCTGGCATGGTGCCTGATTGATCTTACTAGGTTCACACAAGAAAGAAGAGAGAGGTCAAATTGTACACAAGTGCACCTGGGTGATTACCCCAAGTGAAACAAAACCGTATGGCATTGTTCTGCCGCGTAACAGTAAAGGGCCAGTGTCCCAATACTCATGATTATTGAGAGCCATGCATAACATCACCATGTTGCTGAAAATTAACCGAGCGGGGAGACCACACATGCCTGATTGATCTTGCAAGGTTCGAGAAAGAGAGGTCAAATCGTACACAAGTACATATAGGTGACTACCACAAGCCAACCTAAAACCTGAACGCATCAAGTTGCCAAATGACTTATTGAGACAGCTAAAGGAGAATTTCCCCCATCTTCATCAGACTGGAAGCACATATAGAGACCATTCTCTAACTTCTGTTCTATGTTACCTAGTAGGTTATATCTTTCTCTTTTAGGAACAGTTACCAACCAGTGAGAGCATATCAGTTCTTGGGAGCAATGGTATTGGACCTACCTTTTCATTAACACTCCCTGTCCTCCCTCTCTTACTGTTTTGAGGGACTCAATAAGTAACACTCATTACACCATGCATGGTAGATTCTTATCTGGGTTGACGTTCCAGAGGTGATATCGAAGAATAGGGTAGGGAGCCCGTGTCCGTGAGTGCTATGTGGGTGGGTCCCTTCCTTTCCTCCTGCAAGAGAAACACAAAAACAAGAATACAGTGAATGAAGGAATAAAACAAAAATATACTGCAAACACAGTAAAACATTAAATGACTACATACTCAAATAACTAGGTTTCTGATGCACTATGTGTGAGAAAATCTCTACAAGAGTCCATTCTTCTCTAAAGTGAATGGCAAGTTCCTCATCCTGATTCAACCCACCAGGGATCTTAGTTTGGAAGTCAACGATGTACTTCGTCTCCCTCTTCCTAAGTTTCAGAACTCTGTCACCTCCTCTGAGATCACATGTGATCTGTTCGAAGACGAAGTAGCTGAGTTGTGTGGAATCAGAGAAGTGTCTGTCCTGAAAGTGACGGGCTACTGGATAGCGAGGGTCCCTGTTGGTAATGGCCCTTATGTGCTCCAATATTCTTTTCTTGGCCATCAGGGTCATGCTGAGTATGTACCACAGCTTGCACATTCAATGATGTAAATGACAAACATGGTGCTGCATGTAAGGAACTGGATGATGACTTTGTTGGCTCTGCCGTGTGTGAGTTCCTTGTGAGTTCCTTGTGTAACAAACTGTTCCTGCCTGCCTGGCAGTGTCCACAAGGAAAGAATCCCTGGAGACCATGTTAATTCCTAATTGTCTGTACTGTGATGTCACTGTGGACAAGCATATCCCTGATGTTCCTACTGCGTCTGTAAGTGATGTTCGGTCTGCTTTTGATGTAGTCACCTATGGTGTTATCACTTCTGAGAATGTCCCAGTTTTTGGCTAAGATCCTCTTGACATCATCAGCATCCCCGTTGTATGTCAAGATAATTCTGGTGTTGTCTTCGGAATGATCACTCTCCAGTTCATTTTTGTCAGAGAAAGTCTCCTGTCTACTGACGCCGTCAGCTCTGTCGCTAGCTTTCTTAAGGACCCAGATGGGATAACCTCTCTCCCTGAATCTGTCAATCATCTCTCTACATTCTAGTTGGTAAGTTTCTTCACTATTACAGTTCTGTTTTTCCCTCAACAGTTCACCTAAGGGAATGCTCCATTTAAGAGCCTCTGGGTGGCTGCTGAGGGCATGAAGAACTCTGTTACCTGCAGTGGTTTTGCGGAAAAGCTCCATGTGAATTCTGTGTTGCTTGATTTCCAATCTGACATCAAGATATTCAGCTGTGCTGCTGCTGATGTTGCCACTGAGGAGTATGTTACAGTTGTTATTGTTGAGTTTGCTGATTAACTCATCACCAGCCTCCTCTGAACCCCTCCAGATGATAAACAGGCCATTTATGTACCTAAGCCACAACATGACACGTTCAATATCCAGAGAGAGTTCAGCACTGGCAAAAACCTTTCCTCCCATAGGCCCATGAACAGCTTCACAAAACTGGGAGCAAAACACGAACCCACAGCATTCCGGGTGGTTTGTCTGTACAGAGCCCCATCAAACAAAAAGATGTTGTTATTCAGACAATACTCTATCATGTCTAGGATCATGTGTGGTCTCTAAATCTGACAGGTCTTTTGCGGAGGAAGTGTTGGCAAGCAACAAGGCCCTGTTTGTGGTAAATTATGGTATACAGTGAGTGCACGTCAAGAGTGATGAGAAGGAACTCATCCTCCCCTTTGGTATCTTGTATTTTCAGGAAGAAGTCCCTTATATACGAGGGGAGATTGGTAACATGGTCTCTGAGGAAATGGTCCACGTACTTGGACACCTGTTCCGCTACACTCCCCTTGGAAGACACTATGGGATGCCCTGGTGGAATGAGGGGATCTTTGTGTATTTTGGGAAGTAAGTAGAGTACAGGAAGTTTGGAACTGTCCTTCTTGAGAAAGCAATACTGTTCCCTTTCGAGAATCCCTTTGTCTCTCCACTCACTCAGCTTGTCCCAGATGGTGGTAATACTCCTGTTCTAATTGTCTCTAGAGATGGGAGTGTAAAATTTGGTGTAGTGGAGTTGTCTCAATGCTTCAGTGATGTACATATCCCTGTTAATAGGACCACGTTCCGTTCCTTGTCTGTAGGTCGTATGATAACTTCCTTATCTTCAGCTAAGGAAATGAGAGCCTGCCTTTGTCTGTAAGTAAGATTCATGGGTTGTCTATTTTTTGATGGGTTTTCTGATGGTATTCCATGAGTGATTTGGTTACACTTTCAAGGAAAGTGTCTATACTGTCATGGGGGAGTGTGGGAAGGAAGGTAGAGTGTGGTCTGCAACTGGTGTTGGCTGCTGCATCGTGTGTGATGCATAACTCATCGAGGACAAGAAGCTTGCTTATGCCTGCACCCCCATTGTCAGGATCTTGTTGCAATTCCAGCATGGTAACTAGGATATCTATATCGCCTATGTCAAATTCATTATCATTGGTGACAGTGCTACCCCCCACCGATCTGTTTTGTCCTAATCTTTTAAGTTTATGCCATTTTTTTAAGCTTCAGTTTCCTGACATATTTAAAAAGATAAATTCTGGTGGCAGGGAAGTTCAAAAAGAAAGACCTAGGTAGAGTGTCTGTTTCTCACTGTCACTTAAGGGTCTTTTAGATAAGTTGATAATAGTCTTATAAACCCTTTCTGGCTCTATCAGTGAGCCTTTTTGGAGCCCTTGCTGCTGTTTCCCATGCGGCCCCATCCCTGCCTCTTCTGCCATCTCTGTTGGATTTGCTTTCTTCTGTTTCTGCGCCTCCTCGTCCTCTTCCTCAACCTCGACCTCTCTGTCCCCTTGTTTATGAAGCTGGAGTGTCCCTTGTTGTTCGACGTTCCCGGCGTAGAAACCGGTACTCGTCTAAAAAAGGCACCGGTCTTGTGACTCGGTTGCTTCCAGAATGGTTTCCTCATGATGTCTCTGATTCAACGTCACTTGTGGTTGCTTGGTCTGATAGGGAGTTTTCAGTTACTGTCACTGGTGCGTCAATAGACGTGGGTTTGTCCCTGTAGAAGTGATCTTACTTTTTGCTGAAAGTGAGGATCCTTACACTTTCATAATCACCGCAATCGCGGTGTAGCTTCCACTGTTTGCGGGCTTTAATGTCCTCTTCATGGTTTTAGAGGCGTTCTTACATTGCCCCCATTGACCTCATCATGGTGTCAGAATCCATACTGGCATTGAGATTGTCTTGAATAGTTTTTATTTGAATGAGCACATCCCTGGTGTGTAGTGGGGACCCTGGCCGTGGATCACACTGCTGCCTCGATCCATGACCAGGAAACCCTTGCAGGAAGGCCTCGTTAGAAAGGGGAGACTCTCCCTTTTCAAAAAAGGCCTCCCTGTTGAATGCTGGGGAGGTCGTTTTTGACCTGTTTTCCCCGTCGGAGTCGAGGGCGACCTTACCTGCAGCTTTCTCGGCTTAGGTGGGGAAAACTGTGATATCAGAGCACCGCACAGGGCGCAAACATAACAGATGGGCTGGAGCGTGGTGGGGAGGGAGGTGGAAAGCCTTCTGCGTCTTCCCCAGGGTTAGAAAAAAAAAGAAACCTCTGGTGCTCTGCACCGGAGGATTAGAGGGGGCCCTCCCTAGTGTCGGCCATTGGACGTGTCCGGCACCAGGGAGGTAGTGCTTGCTCATCAAAAGGGTTAACACCACCCTCAATCCCTGCGTAGGTGCTTTATCTGGCAGGATAGTATCAAAACCATCATCATTATAATTGTAATTGGTACCCCAACAAAGAAAAAGTAATCCTTAAACTTGTTTTCCACTTGTCGATTCATGGCCACAGTCAGGATAGATAACAAACCACATACCTCCACTGATGCACTTTGGAGAAATATGTACTTTAGAGCTAGAACACCAGTTCTGGCCCTCAAGCCAATGGTGTGATTAAGAAGTCCATAGAAATGCCATGAGAGTCGTGCAACAAGCCAATCCACAATGGTCCCTATTTGAATGCATAGCAGTGCAAAGCTTCTTTTTTTGTTTTTTTATTTATTAGGTTTCTACCAATAACACAACTTAACGCTGTAACATATTATCAACCGCTAGCATATAAGTCATACGTAACATTCTTTAGCAATACTGGAGTATGTTCTTCAATACCCAGATTGTTTAGAAGATGTATAGAAAGCATTACAACTTTAACAGGCAGGATGTTCCTCTCTCCTGCTTAGTCTGAAGTCTTAGGCCTTCTCATTCACCACATCTAGCACACGGAGGGAGTACATATCAAACACCCATCTCTGTTCCTCTATCAGCAGTATCCCCCTACTTGCTGGGAAATTGTGTTTCCAGCAGCAGTTCATTGGTGGGGGCAGAGCCCCGTCTGTCCCACTGTGTATGGGGGAACACCACACCCTGTATGGCTTCTTTAGTTGGTCAGTCATTCCAAGCCACAGGTCTAGGTCCCTTTCTGCGTGTTAATCTCGTAGCATGCTGAGTAACCAGCACTCCTCAGCCAGTGCCCACTCTTGTAAATCTGCTTTCTATGGGAGGGTCTGCACGGCTGCACTGTCCAGTATATGGCTGTAAGTCTCTTAAATAAAGCAAGATCCAGCACAGCAAATCTAGTGCCAATGTTTTTGCCTTTTTTTAAAGGAGCAGAAGTCTGAGTAGACATGTTTTAGCTGTCTCTGTCACCCATGGTGCATTACCCTAGCAACGCTGTCTACTACTGTTTCCCAGAAATTATGTAGTTTTAGGCAGACCCAGGTCATGAGGTAAAATGTTGCTGGTCTAGCGTTTCACCTTGTGCAGGTCTCAGGCTTTGGAGGGAAAATTATGTGGAGCCGTTGTTGTGTAAGTTATGCCTGATGAAAATAGTAGAATTGGGTGAGTTTGAATATTGTATTGCCTCGCTCATTCACAATCTTTAAGTGGTTCAGGTAGTGCTGCGACCCACTGTTGTCTCGCATACATGGGGACAAAATCTGCCAGAGGTTGCATAGCAAGTGAAGGAAGTGACCCGATTAGGGCCATCTGGGTCACTCGCGACCACCTCTTAGCCTTCCATACAAATGAAGAGTCGGTCAGACAGTAGAGAATAGAAACCAAGTATATTTTATTCAGGTACACTCGAGCGGAGTCCAGTCTGACCAGCCTCCTGAGATTGCTGCAGAGGGACTAACTTCGGCAAACATAGAGATACATTATGTACGTTTTCTGAACCAAACGTTTCCCACCCCTAATGGAAATCTACTGGCAGGTGCAGCTAAAATAAAGCAGTACAGTAAGATGAGTCTCAACTCTGAGACAGGGGAAACATTATCTCTGGAGCAAGGTCATGCTGTTTGTGTCTGCTACTGGACTAGTATGCGAAAGCCTTTATCAAGGAGGGAAAGGAATGGATTAATAAGAACAGTGTATTCATTAGCAGAGCGAGGCCTAACCTTGGAGAAAGGAACATTTCCATAGCCTGTTTCTCGAGTCAGGCAATACATAGCTGATGACATGATTCAAAATGGCGCCTAAATCTAAAATGGTGCCGTAAATGCTAACTTAACACGGGAACAAAGCACAAACAAATGATTAAAAACATTTTGATTTCATCAGACCCTCATTTTAGCATTTGCTAAACATTTTCGCATTGGGTGGTAAAGATGTAATATGCAGAGGAACAAAGGACATCAACACTCAGATCTATCCATATACTCAGTATCGGGAATAGACATTGCAAGGGATGATGGAGATCTAAAAATGATTTTGTCAATCTGCATTATGTTGGCAATGTCTATTTGCAACATGATGGCTGCACTAGTGGCATGAGCTGACTTTTTCGGTTTAGGGGTGAGAGCATTTAAACAATAAGTGCAGAAGGTCGAGAAAAAGTGTATGCAAAAACAACTTGTGAAGAAAATACCAGCAATCACAGCTAGAAAGATAAGGATATTCCAACCACCGGATGTGAACATACCCCAGAACCACCTTGAGAGAGTCCAAGTACCATTTTCTTGGTGTATGTCAGATGACAGAGTATGAAGTAATAAAGGGAACACCATTTACGTCCCTGGCTGTTGCACTGCTGAGGTGAGAAGAAACTCTTCGTAATTTCTCCAGGCTTTCAACTTTAATCCATGGACTCCATATTTATTCCAATTTTGTACCATCTTTGTAATCCAATTCTTCCATTTTTATATGATTCACTCCAGAGACAGCAGAATGATGTCAGAATGTTTTAATTAGCATTTTCAGATGTCTTATGTTGCATAAAAGCTTAAACATAAACACGTGCGTTCAACATTCCTTCGATCACGCCAGAATAAAACCCAATGCATTTCGAACTCTTCATTAGTTCTTCGTCAGGGGTACTGCAATAAATTTAGAAAGGGCCACGTAAATACATACTCAAGAACAAAACCCTGCATTTTTGTGCTTAAGAAAACCAAGTGTGTGATTTCAAATTAAATTCCCCTCGTCCATCCCTCCCATGTAATGAATTACAACAAGTGAACATATACGACTGTCACCCGAAATCCCCCACATTTAAGAATCTCTCTGAAAACAAACCACATTAACCAAGAGACATTATTTCATTTCACTCTCCCTCTCGTGTTTGTTCGAAAAGAACCGAAGATTAAATACTCTCCCCACACCCCTTGCTGTTCTATCATTTGTGCCACTATCCAATACGTCTTTTTTACCTTGCTACCGAGGTCGGTGGCTTCAACTACATGTCTTCGTTCTAGTAAAACATCAACCTGCACGGCGTTGATGGCAGCTGTTCCCCTCCCATCTCGCCTGTTGTTAAAACCTCCTTTCGCGCGTTTTTTCAGTGAGTGCTTAATTGAGACCCCGTGACCTCCTACACTAAACTATACAAAAACTACTGACCCACAGTGCACTAATGCAGTGATTGAAAAACATGACTACCAAAATCCCCGAACAAATAACGGCTGTTACTCCTCAGTAATAGGCCAACCGAACGGATACATTATGAAGCAAAAGTGGAATGCAATAAAAAATAATAACAAAGACACGTGTTCCCAGTGCCCATCTGAGCCTCACTGGTACAGGCTCCTATTGCTCCTCAAAGTTAGCGCTCTTGAGGACCGGCGGTGGAGCTGCTCAGTCCTAGCTCTCGAAGAATCCCACGTCACACAGGATACTGTACCCCCTTCCAAGGGAGCACGTTCAATATATCCTGTCCAATGTCAGAACAGTGCACCAATTGTGCCTCTCCCTCAACTAACTCTGTTGGTACTATAGCAAAGTACACCCTGACTTGCAAAGTCCATCCCTAGCTAATCTGACTTCTCCTTTGGTGCACCGTCCTTCCGCCGAGGACGCAAAAGGAACCTAGTGACTCCAGGCACAGAAGGGTCAACAAAAAGGGTCTCTTTAATGGCTTTGTTCTCAGGGGGGACCGCTGCATTTAGTACTTTATGGTTCTCAGCATCCGTTTGGGTCCATATAAGCTGTGCGTCGCTGAAGGGGACAAACGGAGGTACCTTCTCACCCTCAGCATCCCCGATACCATCCCTCACCCACTCGTCATAGGGTAAGAGCAAGGGTGCTCTGTGGCAGTTGTTGGAGTGAATCCAGTTCTTTCGGCTGGCGACCTTCAAAGCAGTCCTGGTGGCAAGGAGGACCAACTCTGGCCCCTTCCAGAGGGGCTCCATGCTCTTTTTCCACTGGAAGTTCTTCAGTAGCACCCAGTCCCCCGGCTGGATGTTATGACCAGGCCCTTCTGGTATGGATGGAAGGGACTCATGGATCTGTTGGTGAATAGAATGCAGACTTTTAGTTAACTCATACAGGTAATCTATCAGCAAAGGATACTCAAATTCTGAAAATCTACGCGGATGCGGGACACCCCAGACATTCACCATGCTTCCGAACATGACCTCATAGGGTGACAATCCTCTCCTAGAATGTGCTGTTGTTCTTGTGAACAAAAGAGCTAGCAGTAATGCATCTGCCCATTGCAACCATGTGGTCCCCTGAATCTTTGCCAATTTCCGTTTGAGATTACCATTGTACCATTCAAACAGCCATGCTTGCTGGGGGTGATTCGCAGCATGGAACTGCTGTCTGATGTGTAGTTCCTCACAAACTAACTGAATAACCTTGGCATTGAAATGACTTCCGTTATCACTCCAGATCAAACAGGGCAAGCAGAAGCGAGCAAAAAAAACTCCTTTGCAATCGCTATGGCTGTATTTACTTTAGTGGGATAACCCTCGACCCATTTACTGAACGCACAAACAACCACCAGCACGTTTTTCAAATTATTGACTCTGTCCATTTCAATGTAGTCCATTTGAAGGACCTCGAAAGGGAAAGTGGAGGTGCAAAATTACCAGGTAGTGTAGGGGTACCTTTTCCGCGGTTGTGCATCATGCATACCATACAGTATTTCACTAAATGCGCTGCAGTCTTTGAAATAATGTCATTTTGCCATACAGGGTCTAACAACCTGCAAATACCTTCAACACTGATATGAGCTGGCCCGTGAGCCATTGTGACCACGGGAAGAACATATGCATCTGGTAACATCCATCTCTGTTTCCCTGACTCATCAGTCCAACACCCCTCTTCATCCAAACGTGCTGTGCTTTCTTGCCAAATTGCTAATTTTTCTATCATTGCCTCACTCTGTACTTCCTTAATGTTCTCTAGTGTATCCTCAAACATGGTGACCTTGAGCAAACACCTAGCCAGACTTGCTGCAAACATTCTTTTCATCTTCATTCGGACTGCGTCCTTGGCTGTCTGGTCTACAAAAGTGTTCCACTTACCCACATCGTCAGTAACTTTCTTATGGGCGCTTCACTTCACTATGGCCAATTTCTTAGGGTTTATCAAAGTGGACAAAAACATATGTATAAGAGGGCCATGTTGAATTCTTGTCCCATGGGATGTAAAGAACCCTCTCTATGCCCAAAGCTGTCCAAAATGATAGGCGACTCCAAAGGCATACTGACTGTCAGTATAAATATTGACAACCAGTCCCTCACTCCGCTCACAGGCTCGAATAAGGGCAGCAAGCTCTGGGTCTCAACAACTGTGCGCAGTGTTAAAATAGCGTACGCGGAGGTTGTAGTGCCATCTGGTAACTTAAAGCAAGAGCCATCAAAATATAGTTCCCCTTGAGGGTCAGATAAGGGAACATCAGTCAGGTCTGCCCGTCATTCGTCTCTTCCAACGTCCGGAAGATACAATCATATATGTCAATCTCCTCATTCTCAGAAGGGAGGGGTAGTAATGTAGCTGGGTTTAGAGTGGCACATCTTTTAATCGTGACATGTTTGGCAAACAAAGTTAATTCATAACCGGTAAGACGTGCACTATTGAGGTGCTGTGTCATGGTCTTATTCACAAGGGTATCCACAGCATGGGATACCATGACTGTGAGGATAGTATCAAGCACAAGTCCAGCTGATTGTCTTATAGAGACGGCCACAACCGCAACCGCTTTTAGACAGTTAGGGAGGGCTCTTGGGACAGGGTCAAGTACAGCAGAAAAATAAGCACACAGCCGTTGCTTCCCTCCAAGGACCTGGGTTAAAACAGAAAGTACAAAACCAGTCGTCTTGTGTATGTACAGCACGAACAGCTTTGCATAATCAGGTGTACTAAGCACAGGAGCCAAGCAAAGCACAACCTTTAATTGCTCAAAAGACTGCTGACATTCAGGCGTCCAAGGCAAGGGCTCATGCACATCTTTAGTAGTTAAAGCAAGCAGGTGTTTAGTTAGTGACAATAGGAAGTAATGCCAATAAAAGCGCACACATCTTTTTGAGTTTGAGGAATAGGAATTTTAACAATGTTACTAATGCACTCAGGGGTCAATCTCCTATCCTTCTTTGACAGTAGGTGATCTAAATAGGTAACCTCCTGTCGACAATATTGGAATTTGGAAAGGGACAGTTTATATCCCTGTTGTCCCAAATGCAACAATAATTCGACTGTACTGTCCTTGCAACCCTATTCAGTGTCAGAAGCGATAAGAATGTTGTCTACATACTGGAGCAATACATTACCCGCAGGAAGTGCAAGGGGGTCCAATTGGGCTTTTAAAGCTTGACTATAGATACTGGGGATCTCAGTATAGCCCTGAGGAGCTTGACAGAATCTAAAGCTTCTGCCAGCTAGTGGAAAATTGAACAAGTACCTGCTGTCCGGATAGACCGGAATACTGAAGAATGCATTTTCAAAGTCAACGACAAAAATTAATTTAGCAGTAGAAGGAATCATCGTCAAAAGAGTAGTAATGTCAGGGACCACTGGGAAAAACTATTTTGTTAAACATCTGCATGATCATCAGAGGGACTTAGAAGTGCCCTCCTAAGAATGGGAAGAATAGGACTATTACAAACATTCGCAACTGTCTCCTCAACAACGCCTGTCTGAATCAAGTCCTGTATACTTTGCAACAAGGCTCACTCTCTTGCCTGCGGTATTTTATACTGAGGAATATGAGGCAAAATAGCAAAAACCGGGGATATCTGCAATAGTCCTACATCCGTCTCGCCTGTTGCCCACAAAGTAGGCGGTACATCCTTTTTTTTTTTTTTTAAACCTTTATTGCACAAAAGCATAAACAATTACGGGCCCACAACCAACCGGCCGGCCTAGACAGAAATCGGTGCATAATAGCAAGCAGTACGGCAACTCAGTAGCGATGTAAACACAAGCACAAGCGATCAAGGTTACATAGAATCATGTATGCCGCCGAGGAGCAGGAAAAAACAAGGTTTTGATTTTATAATGTTCATAAAACAAATTCGATTAAGAGATGTTAGAAAGGATCAACAGTCACAATATACTTCAAGAACAGAGGCGGGCGATGTTAAGCAAGGAATTCCACAAGCCGAAGGACAGGAGCAAAATGGCCGCACTGTGATATCTGAGCAGGATTGAAATTCACATAATAAACAGAGCGCCGATCACCCCTCACCCAACCCCGACCCGAACCATGACCCCAAGAAAAAGAAAAGGAAAGGAATCAAAGAATAGAAAGAAAAAAGGCCCATAGGAACAAAAACCAAACAAAGACCCCCCCCCCAACCCCCCACCCTGCACACACGTAGCGGCTACGGCCTACCCCCCCCGTAACGGCGTGCCTGTCGCCCAATAAAGAATACCCGAAATACAGAAAGAAAAGAAAGGAAGAAGAAAACACACATATGTAACCGGAGGAGGGCCAGAATTACGTGCCCTAAAAGGAACACCAGGATATGTGCGGCCGCTCAACCCATCGATCCCCCATTAAAACAGATCCATCGTCCAGTTCCCTCACCTACACAGCACAGTCCCAGAAAGCCAACAACAGGAAACAACAGTAAAAAAGCAATGTCAACCTTGTCTCTGACGATCCAGAGTGGCAGCGAAAGGCAAAAATAAAACCACCCACCAGAGTAATGGGAACAACTGCAAGTACCACAGCGAAACAGGGCGCAGTCCGGTAAGGCCAGTCCAACACAAAGTCAGCGGTGCACAAAAAAGAGTGATGCGCAAAAGCGGGTCCCCAACGGTGAACAGTGGAAGCAGAAGCGGCGCGTCCAGGACACCACAGGAAGAATATCCAGCCGGACCAGAACAAAATGCAAAACATGGCGCCCAAAGGTGACTCCCCCGCAACTGTGCCGGACCAGGATTTTCACAACACTCCATGAGCGCAGCAGACAGTGTCGTTGCAGAAGCCAGTTTTCGCACCTCCAGCGCCTCCAAGCACATCCGGATAGATAGCTCACCGTGCACAGGCTCAGGATGTGGCGAAGCGCTCAGCACGTGATCCCTCTCACGAATTGAGGATAGCGTAGATAAAACAGAATCCAGGCGGCCCCCCAGGACCCGGGCGTGACCAACCCAATCGGAACGCAAGGCAGCCAGGGCGCCGAGAATCTCAGCGATCTGGAGGGGAACCTCCGGAGAGGAGGATAGTGCAGCTCCATGGAAACAATGGTCGATGGCCAGGGGCAGTCCTCGAGCAAACACACCGGCATCCCCCTCTCGCTGTTCGTCCTCCAACAGGCGCCCCGGCGAGCATAGCCAGGTCACGGGGACATGGGCAGCCAGCTCCATAGCAATGTGCACAAGAAGATAGTACGTCGTCGGGAAGAACAAACACCCCAGTAGTCGGGTGATCCACCAGGCACAATCGCTGTGTACACGGCACAAAATGGCCCCCCTCCCCGTTTCGCAGAGGGAAGGCACAGGAGATACAAATGTAGCACAAACCGCTACCGTGCTGGGGTAACAAGAAGTGAAAGCGTGTCACCGCAGAAACTCCAAGCGGCCGCCGTTTCTCGCTGGCCGACTGCGCCCTGCTGTCTGCGGTCGCTGGTGTGATGGCCGGAGTTCGTCCGCTCCGAGAACAAAGAGCCGATCGCCGCCATCAACAGCCAAAAGTGAACAGGGACTCCCAATCTGTTCCGTCGAAGGGATCACGCCGGGAAGCACACCGCAGGAATCAGCAGCACTCCCCGAGTCCGGTACCGTCTCAGGAAGATCGGATAAGTGTCAGGATGCGGGACGGCACGGAGGGGAGTAGATCGGGGCTGCGGAGCCGAGGGTTCAGGCGGCCATCATGGTTCCAGGCTAGGCTCCTCCCCCGGCGGTACATCCTTACATTCAACAGAATGGTGTGCATCTTTGAACAGACACTGTTTAGCGCATATCACATTCAGACCCATTGTCATGTAAACACCTGCCGAGGAGCAATAAATGGTAGCATGCAACTTCTTTGACAAATCCAAACCCATTAAATTTTCTCCGCAGTTAGACGTCAACAAAAATGGCAAATCCACAGTAAAATGGCCTATATTCAGTGCAAGAGGTTTGGAAATGGGGCTTACAACCAGTACACCAGAAAATCCTACTGAAACATTATTATGGCCTGACAGAGCCGCCCCAGGGACCAAAGAACGAGAAATAGAGCTATTTGTTGCACCTGTATCCACCAAAAATTCCTTAGCTGAGCCATGCAAATCCACAATAATGTAAGGACCGCTCTGATCTACAGGTATCTGAACTGGTCCCTCACTCTGTCCCTGGCTGTCCTAGCTGTGGAACATTCCTGTCACCTCATCCATGTCATAATCATCATGAAAATACTGTCCACCCGAACGTCATCAAAATAGTTCTGATCTGAACAACCCTGAGAGGCCCTCACATTCTGAGCCCTGTCCTGTCCACCAGCTCTACGACCCATTCCACGAGAACCTCGTCCTCAAGGGGCCACGACTCTCTGCAACAACAACGGACACTTGTTACGCCAATGTCCTTCCTCCTCACAATACGTACACTGATTCAGCCCTACAGGCGTAGTATTCCTGCTAGTGCGTGGAAGCTGCCAGTCTGAACCAACATGTCCTCTACCACTCCCCCTAGAAGCCTGCTGTAATAACACCTTTGTCTTCAAATCTTTTTACCTCTTTTCTGTCTTTTCCTTATCCTCACTGTCCCTGTGCTCATAAAACTGCACCATATTCAAGATAACAGAGGGAGAAGATGTGGACCATGTACTCTTAGAAGTCTGTAATCGAGTCGCAATCTCAGTGAGCAAGTTTGAAACAAATCTATTAACAAACAAATGCACACCACTTTCGATCGACAAGTCCTGCCCACTATAATCTAGAAACACTCCTTCAAACAGAGTGAAAAAATCAGCACAGTCTCATCAATCTTCTGAAGAGAAGCCGAGAGCTTGTCCCAATCAAATTTTCTAGACGGGATGAGAGAATACATATACGTGATAATGCGGCCTGGCAAGGCAAGTATCTCTGCTTTAGGCTTCTCACCAGGCTTCCTCTCTTGGTCCCATGCTTTTATCTGATCCCAGGTACCACCCAATTAAGCAACGTGATTCTGTGTGTGTACTTGTCTCTAAATATCAACCAGAACCAACAAACCAAAGAACATTTCAATATCCGCAGGAGTCATTACTGTTGAAGAGGCTGCCTCAGTCAATTATTTGTAATATGCAGTAGGATTTTTCCTAGGGTGACGTAACTAAGTTTTAAGGGGCAAAACTTCACTCCTTTTCCAAGGAGTGTAAACCCACTGTTCTTGGAAACAGGCCTCTACCCTTGGCCTAGTCACATTATCTTGCTGATCCCAGAGCTCTGGTATTTCAGGGTGATATATGAGGGGGACCTCCCTCATTTGGAAACTGAGATACTGTCTTCATGCTCTTCTCAAGCAACCTACTCCGATAAGCAACCAACGTCGCAACATTACCAAAAACTCAACCAGGCACCATATCAGCAACATATACATGATCTTAATGTCATAGATAATCTGCTGTGTGGCATCATTGAAACACTGCTCCCAAAGTCCGATCAAAGTAGCCAACATGTGCTTAAGCGCTTGCTGCTATACAAAAGGTGCATAATCTTTCATCACACTCCACACGTCTTCCACACTGTAAATGGGGTTTGAAGCCCACAGGGAGGCCTTATTGGCTACTACCTTTTTCTCTTCTCCTCCCACATCAGATTGTATCAATGTTCGCCCAGACGCCTCCTGGCTGTCGCCCAATCTCTATCTCCCAGTACACGTACTGGCGTCTCACTACTCAATGACGTCAGGGGATGGAAGAACAGGGGGAGAGTAGCAACATAAGTAACAGGCACCAACGTTGCTGCTGGCTGCGTTGTAGGTGTAAGAGCTAGTGAGAAGAAAGCTGAAAAAATTGGCGTAAGAGGGAGACTAGCAGCCAGTGTACCCGCAGACGGCGAGGACGAAGAAGGAAGAGGCGGCACTGTGGCAGAAACAGCGTGATCAATAGCAGAAGTAGCAGAAACAGCAGAGACAGAAGGAGTGGGTGGCTGAGTCTGGGTGTGAGTGTTTGATTGGTTCAGATGCTCCGTCCATCACCACCCCCTTTTGTACCGCTTTTGGCAGCCATAAGTGTGGCAGGGTATGCTCAGACGTGAGTCCCTTGCTCACTTTGCCATTGGATTCAAGCAAGCCGGACTGAAGACGTCTGTAATGCCAGAAACCGGTCCTCGGAAGCTTGTTTCCGGTCCAGGGAAGACATGGCTTGGCAGTTCAGGCTGGACTGTTCCCATGAGGCACAGGGTCAGACTGATTTGCATATAGCCATGTCTGAACTGGGGTGGCAGAGTGGGCTAAAGAACGGTGATGGACTAAACCCTGATCTTTTGACTGGGTGTGAGTATTTGATTGGTTCAGATGCTCCGTCCATCACCACCCCCTTTTGTACTGAGTCTGTGGTAAGGCAGGGTATATTCTCTGCGGGCGTACGGAGGTGGAGGTCGAGTATCCAACAAGTCCTCTACAAAACTGTCATTTTCTTCTCAGGCAACATAAGACGAGACGGCACTTTTGGAGGTGTCTGAAGCCATAAAAGAGGTACTTGACTCCGGGGGCAAAGCCATGCTTGTCATGTTGGATCTGTCGGCGGCCTTTGACACCGTCCCCCACGAGGGTCTTCTCGCCAGACTCTATGAGATCGGTCTGAGGGGGACGGTGCTCAGCTGGTTTAGATCATTTCTGGCTGGTCGTCGACAAACGGTCTGGGCCTCTCCTAACTCGGCTGTGATGCTGCCTCTGGGAGTCGGAGTTCCGCAGGGTTCTGTGTTGAGCCCGACTCTTTTTAACATCTTTATGACCCCTTTGGCGGCATTAGCGGAGTCTTTTGGGGCCCAGATCGTATCTTATGCCGATGACACCCAGCTCCTCTTTTCGCGTAAGAAGGGAGGAGATTTTGATGGAGAGAGTATCCGGGAATGCTTTGGGGCTGTTTTTAAATGGTTCCAGCTGAACAGCCTCAAGTGCAACTCAGATAAATCTGAGGTACTCTTCTTCGGCTGTCCATCGGATCCGGACTGGTTGCCTGCGAATATGTTCCCTCCGTCCTGTTCGTCCCAGCTGGCTAAGAACTTGGGAGTCAGGATGGACAAGGGTCTGACGCTGAGATCTCAGATCCTTGGTTTAACGGGAACATGTTTTGGTCTTCTCAAGATGCTCCGGAAGTTTCTGCCTCTACTCTCGGAGGAGCATAGGAAGATGACAGTGCAGGCCTTGATTGGCTCAAGATTGGATTATTCCAACGTCCTCTATTTGGGCCTGCCGGAATATCTACTGCAGCGGCTGCAGGTGGTCCAGAACGCGGCCGCGAGGGCCATTTATGGCCTTAATAGGCGAGCCAGTGCCGCTGGCCTCTTGCAGTCGCTCCACTGGTTGCCTATCCGGAAGCGGATTGCCTTCAAGGCCTTGACTTTGGCCTACAAAGCTCTTCATGCTGTGGGAGCGCAGTATCTCCAAAGGAGACTTGCTTTCTACCACCCGGCTCGATCTTTAAGATCTGAATCTTTGTTTCTTGCGGTGGTCCGGCGAGTAAAAAGGGCTCGCATTGGAGGCCGCTCCTTTGGGTTGTTGGCGCCACAGTTGTGGAACACTGTGCCTCTGGTGTTACGTGGTGCCACTAATTTGCTGACTTTTAGAAAGGGCCTTAAAACCTGGCTGTTTGCCCTCTAGGCTATTTTCCCTGTTTATCTGTGTCTTTTTATCTGTTTTTATATTACTGTGTTGTGTTACTCTGCTACAGGTTCTCAATAAAAGCGCCGGGACACTCTCTTTGAGTAGCCGTGCGCTATACAAGACAATATATAACATAACATAACATAACATAACTTTTCACATTTTAATCGAAATCTCCTATCTACACACTCTATTGCTTTTTCTATGTTCTCTCTATCATGCGCTACAGCTTTTTGAGTCACTGTTTGCATTCTTCCCTTTCGGGCCTCTTTCTCTGCTTTCATTCGCCTCTGTTTAGCTTCCTTTTGCTATGTCCAGGCAAACTTTCTTCCAATCGAGCATCAGCAGAATAACAATGACAGCCTAAACAAAACATTTTACTAAATTAATGCATTCTCGACAGAAAATAAGTTCACTACTTATGCCTACCAAAGTATTTGCAAATACTTTTACCAAAGTCGATCCTCAGACCGCATCAAATACAAATCAAAGTGGTACCATGTTTATAAAGAACCCAAACAAATTCAAGCACATGTCCAAAAACGGTCCTCAGACCATGTCAAATACAAACCAAATTCAATCCTCAGACTGTATCAAAGACAAACCAAAAGGGTACCATATCCACAAAGAACCCAAAGAAACTCACCTGGTGCACACAGGTCAAACAAATGTATTCTCCACTGCAGACTCTTTGGACCAAACGGTCAAATCCAAGGTTTCGCCATTCAGGACCCCAGTCAGGAGGACCACTGGGCAAGGCACCGCACGGTCGACAGACGGGGCTGCTGCAAGTTCAGGACTCTCTCGTGCAGGGATCCCTGGTCGGCCTGTCTGGCCTGACAATGTCCCCAACCTCCTCACCCATCCACGGGCAAGGATGGGACACCCGATGGAGTACCTGTTCGGATGCCAACTGAAGGAAGTGACCTGATTAGGGCCATCTGGGTCACTCGCAACCACCTCTCAGCCTTCCATACAAATGACGAGTCGTGAGACAGTAGAGAATACAAACCAAGTATATTTTATGCAGGTACACTAGAGCTGAGTTAAGTCTGACCAGCGTCCTGAGATTGCTGCATTGGGATTGACTTCAGCAAACATAGAGGTACATTATGTACGTTTTCTGAACCAAGAGTCTCCCGCCCCTAATGGAAATCTACTTGCAGGTGCAGCTAAAACAAAGAAGTACAGTAAGACGAGTCTCGACTCTGAGACCGAGCACATATTATCTCTGGAACATGGTCATGGTGTTCGTGTCTGCTACTAGACTAGTGCGAGAAAGCCTCTAGGAAAAAGGAAAAGGAATGCATTAATAAGAACAGTGTATTCATTAGCAGAGCAAGGCTTAACCTTGGAGAAAGGAACATTTCCACAGCCTGCTTCTCAAGTCAGCGAATACATAGCTGACACCATGTTTCAAAATGGTGGCTAAATCTAAAATGGTGGAGCAAATGCTAACCAAACACGGGAACAAAGAATGAATGAATGAATACGCACTTGTATAGCGCATGGCCACCCTTGGGCATCCCAGCGCTTCCTGTGACACAATTCAATCGCCACTGATTACGGAAAGAGGAAAATCTTCAGCTGCTTCCTGAATATAGAATGGTCAGATTCAAGACAAATGAAATCTGGGAGCTGGTTCCAAGATTTAGCTGCATTCTAGGAAAACAGCCGGCCTCCCGATCGGGCCCGTTTGATCCTAGGGACTGCAGGCAGTCGCTTAATGTTAGATCTTAATGTCCTCCTGGTGCAATAGGGTTCCACCATGGGCTGAATCAAAGGGGGGCCATTACCAGAGATGGACTTGTGGACAATGCACATGGCTTTGAACCTGATTCTTTCTTGAACAGGGAGCCAGTGCAGCCGACCAAGCGCCAACTTAACAGAATTACGTTTAGGGATGTTCAACAAAAGACGGGCCGCACAATTCTGGGCAATCTATAATCTCTTAATAGTTCCCTGTGGTGCACCCAAATAGACTGCATTCGCGTAGTCCAGCCAAGACAAGATGAGGGCCTGAACCAACAACTGCCTGGCATCAAATGGGAGCAGGGGAAGGACCTTATGTATCCACCTAAGAAGACCATAACAGATCCCTGCCACTTTACATGCTTGCACAGAGAGGTTCAGATTGCAATCCAACCAAACGCCCAAACTCTTAATTTGTATATTTGGGGCAGGCGGAGAACCGAGACAGCTGGGCCACATAAGATCCAAATTGTTTGGGGATACATGGCCCAGGATCATGATTCCTGTCTTGGTACCATTTAAGTTAAGAAAGGACAGGTCCATCCATTCAGATACCTTAGTAAGGCAGGCAGCTAAACTCGGCTCAGATTTATCTTGCTGACTAAGAGACACCACCAATTGGGTGTCATCAGCATAAGTCACAGTATGGATTCCCCAGGGGAGTACCGCCCCCGCGAAAGGCCTCATGTAGATGTTACACAAAAGTTTTATGGAAGGTTCCACTGGTAACTTTCACAGGGAGGGGAGTAGACAGTACAGAAAATCAGACCCTGTGATCTTATCAGAATTAATTCAAACTGCTAACTTTAAGGAAATGTGTAGGGTAAAGGACCTAAAGAGGGTCCCTGAGATCAGCTGGTCTATCTCGACAGGATAATATTGTGGAGTTGTGTCACTATATATCAAACATTAAGTAGTAGGCATATACAACAAAGATTTTAAAATGTTTTTCACAATTTATTAGATACCTCCCTTTAGGGTTACACTCTAAAATTGATAAAAATCATCATTTTATGATGTACATAATCAATATTAAAAACAGACAAAAAAACAGTCGACGCAGCGTTTCGATGTTATTAAATGGTGTCACCTTCATCAGGACATTGACATTATTGACTTGCAATCTTCAACAGAAGATTTATTTCGGCGGACTTATAATTCAATTTTTTTAAATACCGCTCAGGTTTCGCTCTCTCAGGACCCTCAGGAGTCTAAGGTCAGAAATTGATTTAACACAGGAGATAGTGAGGAACTTATCTCTTCTGGGGCCAGAAGAGATATGATATGGATTTATGCTGACAACAAATCTCCCATACAGATCCTCACCATTAGGTGAGTGTATAACAGTGTCACCCTTTGAGTGAACCGAGGGCTGAGCCCCATCCGCTGTAGCACCATTCACATGTAGTCCCAGTTCAGAGTGTTAAATGCTTTATCTTTTTTTGTTGCTAAATTTATTTATTGAAAATGTAACAATATCATGCCAAGAAGAAAACCAAGAGCTCCTCAAGAGGCATACATTATGGAGGGTACATAAAAGTACAACAAGGATTAACAGGGAGCAGCTCTGGATGTCATTACAGAAATTACATCGGGTTCCCTCTGTGTAGAGGATCTCTGCTCCAGCAGTTATACCCTCCCAGGAAATGAAAAGAGGCACTCCAGGGAATGGAAGTGGTGCAAAAGGAAGGAGAGAGTGAGGGGGGCAGAATGGGGGTAAGCGCATACAAGTGCCAACAGTGGCATGTATATCACTGTTAGACCTGGCACCTTGGCGTGAGTTTCCCTTCCACTTTTCGCTGTTGTGCCTCAGATGTTTTTGCTGGTGTCCGCTGCTCAGGGCACTGCGCCACGGCCAACCCGTGCCGCAGTGCAAGTGCTCCCTACTGTAAAGTGTATATGTGATTGATGTCCATGATTGGTTCATTGGATTTACTGTCAGTCCCAAGTAAAGTGCACCAGGAGTGCCAGGGCTTGTAAATGCCAATACTGCTAGTGGGCCTGCAGCGCTGGTTGCGCCACCCACAGAAGCAGCCTTTTAAAATGTGTCTAGGGTCTGCCATTGCAGAACCTGCTTGCAGTCTGGTACTGTCATGCTGGCTGGGCAAGTGCACACACTTGCCAGCCCTGAAACCTTCCCTTAACTTCATATTAGTCACCCCTATGGTAGGCCTAAGGGCAGGGTGCATTGTAAGTGTAAGGTAGGACATGCTCTGATGAGTGTGGCATGTCCTAATAGTGAATTACTGCCAAATTCGTTTTTCACTATTGTAAGGCTACCTGTCCCCTTTAGGCCAGATGGGCTGCTGGAATTATTACACTCTATAATCCCAGCAGGCTCAGGGAACATGGTAGAAATTAATGTTTAGTGTGCCTGAACTCAGAATAATAAAATACTTCTTTTAATAAAGTTTATTTTAATATCCTGTGTTTGCAAATGCTACTTTTAGAAAGTTAGCATTTGCTTGCCTAACCATTTCAGCCCGTCTCTGCTTGGATGTGTATCTGACTGTCTGGGTTGTGTGAGTGACAGGGCTGGGGGAGGACAGGTGGTGAATGGAAGGATTACACCTTAGTGGGAGGTAGGAGTTTCCCTGGACTCTTCATCAGGCTGTGCTCTGCCACCACAATGCTGGCTCCGCCCCCCTGGGGAGCGACTGATGACTCAGCCTGCACCTGGCCCAGGAAGGGCGAAGCACTGTCAACAAGGTACTCCTGGCTGCCCCTGTCCCCACAATGATGGCTCCGCCCCCCTGGGGAGCATCTGATGTGCCTGCCCACACACTGAAAGCAGAAGCCAGAAGTACCCCCAACAAGTGCTCAGAGGCTGAGAGCAGTTATGCAAAGGCCCCCCTGGCCTGTGAGAACAAAAGAAACTCTGTATAAAAGTAGGAGCCCTGCTCCTTGTAAATTAGAATCCTGTTTTACCACTGCCCGACTAGAAGGAGAAGAAGACGCTGGAAGGACTGGCCTGCTGCTTGCCTTGCTGAGAAAGGAGAGGAAAAGACTTGATGAGAAAAGACTTTGCTGCTTTGTGCTTTAAACATTCTCCAAGGGCTTGAATTGAGCTTGCCCCCTGATCTGGACCCCAGGACTAGTGGGTCCTTGGTGCTTTGGCTCGTAGTATTTCCTCCCGCCGGAGGTGAAGTCTGCCCCCTCTCGCCCCCTCCTAGGGCCGTGGTACTCGGGAGCCAGCCTGCCCTCTTGCCCTTGAGAGCCTCGCTCCACTCGGAGTCGCTCTCTGCCCCAGGGCTAAGGCCGGCCGCTCCTCTGCCACTGCCTGCTTCACGGAGCGCCTGAGCGCGATTTCAGCCCCTCCCGCCGGAATCCCGGGGACGCGAGCTATCTACAGCCTGGACGGCCCTCCGTGCATTCCTTGCACCCGGCCGCCCCGCTTGGCTCTGCCCCCCCAGGAGAGGCCGCACCGCACTGAGAAGGGAGCCCCCTCGCTGTACCGTCGGTACTGAGGGCCCCCGTGCTGTGCGTCACCCCCGGAGATCCTCCGCTTTTGAAGGGATCCCAAAGCGCTATCTGGACCGAGTCGTGCTGCCTGTGCCGACTCGGCCCAACCCCCAGAAGAAGAAGTGTTCGTGAAATCAGCACCGGGCTCGGGGCCCGCAACTTGTTATTTCCCCGTCATCGCTCCTTGCTTTGGAGCCGAGAGGAGAAGTCTGCGCGTCCTCGGAGTCCCCACGGGTGAGTGAGAGCTGTGCGCTCCGTCTGCATTCCCCGTCAGGGACCCCGAGCTTCCCCCTGCCTGCCGCGCTGTCCCCAGAGCCCTCCCGCACCGCCGAGCCGGCCCGCAACTGACTCTGTCCCCGAGCCGAGGGGAAGAGCCGGTCCCGGCGCAGGCGTGCTCACGCCCGATGCGTGAGCCGCGGTAGGGTCTGCATCAATTTCACCGCAGAAGGCAGGAGAGGCGTTGCAAGGCATGCCGAAGGCCCAGGGTGGGTCCAAAACCCACCGAACTGAGTGAGAGACTATTTTGAAAGAGAGATACAAGCTAAAAGAACTATTTGAACAAGTAAACAACCATTGGAAGCTGCAACTGAGAACCTTTGCCTATTTACAATCTGGTGGCCTTAAGAAAACGTTATTGGTCTTGTGATAAGTCTGCTGATATACATATATATATTTTTACATAAAGAATCGTATTTTTATATATTCACAGCCTGGTGTCCATTTGTGGGGGGATTGGTACATTTTACTGTGTGTGTGATTGCAAATGCTTAACTGAATAACGCCTGAAGAATAGCCTTGGCTGCTCACGCCACGCACCTAGAGGGTGAGCAAGGGTAATTCTAAGGGGTCATCCTTCGCCCTGACTTAGAGGAGAGGGTCCCTGCTTGTCACAAGTGAATACTTGCGCCAACCATAGACCCCCAATTCTAACATTGGACGCAGCGGTGAGGATTGCGAATTTGCAATTGCAGTCTACATACAGTGAATTACTGATCACCACATAGCGAGAGCAGACCTATAACGCAGCCACAGATTTCCAATTTTTTTTAATTTTGTTGAGACATCTGCCATTGTTGAAGCCATGCCTGGCTCACTCCCTGCTGGAAGGGCACCCTCTGTGATTTCTGGAATTGAAGATGTGGACTGGGAAGAAGGAGGTCTGGAGGGTTACACAGTGGATCAGTTGAAAGGCTACTGTGTAAAGTTCAGAGCTGCACACACTGGGTGCAAAAGGAAAACCCACTTCATCAAGGAGCTGAGAGCCTGGAAGGAGTCAAGAGATCCACAGACTCCGGTGGATATCATACCACCAGATGGCGCTGTGGAGCCCCACAGAGGCCTGTCCCCAGAGGAGCTGGCGGACAGGGCAGCAGACAGGGTACATGCAATGGAGATGGCAAGATTAGCTGGGCAAATGGAGATGGACAAGCAAAGATTGGCCATGGAGGCGCAGCAACGCCAAATGGAGCATGACCTGAGATTGAAGGAGTTGGAGCTGAGAGGTTTGGGAACAACTCCTTCTGGTGGCAGCACAACGCCGGTGCAGGTAGAGTCCAGGGTGTACATCCCCAAAGATGTAGTTAAGGAGTTCTTTAGGGGGGATGACATAGGACAGTGGTTTAGGGCATATGAGGTAGCCATGTCCTCCCACTGGGTCCCTGACAAGGATTGGGGAGCGGGGTTGTGGAGGAGGTTCCTTAGCGAAGGGCGGGACACCCTACTAGATTTGCCCACTGAAGAACAGAGTTCCTATCCCCGCATGAAAGAGGCCTTAATGACCAGGTATGGGCTTACCCCTGAAATGTATAGACAGAGGTTCAGGGGGTGTGCGAAGCGTCCTGGGAGTACATATGTGGAATATGTGACTTTTTTTTGCAGAGCCCTGGATGGTTGGGTGAAGGGTAACAAGGTGAATGATTTTCAAAGTCTCTTTGATTTAATTGCATGGGAGCACTTGTCTGAAAACTGTTTTCCTGAGCTACGCCAGCACCTGATTGATAGCAAGCTGTCCAACCCGAGGAAGCTTGCTGAGGAGGCGGACCGCTGGCTCAGCACCAGGGTCCACAAGGGTCCCGTGGGAGACTCCGCCAAGGGTGGGCAGGGTCCCCAGCAGAAGAGTGGGGGGGACAGGGGTAAACAGAAAGGGTTCCCTAAAGGCCCCCAAAGTATTCCCCAAGGGAACCAGCAGCGAGGTTCTCAGCCACCCCCACCCCCAAAACAGAATGGGGCCCCGACAGGTAGGCCTGTTCCAAAGGGGCCCTTCAATTGTTTCAGATGTGGTGACCCGGGGCACATTGCCAGTGACCCCAAGTGTCGCCTGTTTGGTAAACCAGCACCCACTGGTGCTCCACCCCGGCAAGTGACTAGTGTTCACTTAGGAGAAGAAGTGATGGTCCCAGGGGGTGGAGATCCTGTTCAGATGACCCTAGTTTCACTAGGAGACAGTGAAATGGTCCCTACAAACTACCTGCCCTCTAACACTAAGAAATATGGGCAGGTGGTGACCATCAATGGTAGGAAAGCTGAGGCTCTTAGAGATACAGGAGCCAGTGTGACTGCAGTGAGGCAGCACCTGGTGTCTCAAGAGCAGGTTGTACCCCATGCCTACTGTAGGGTTGTCAACGCTGACAATTCAGAGAGTCAGTGTCCGATGGCTCAAGTTCCCTTCGAGTGGGGGGGGGGTCTCTGGTACTCTGCAGGTCTGTGTGAGGAAAGCCATGCCTGTAGACTGTTTGCTAGGGAATGACTTGGAGGACTCCCCTTGGGAAAAGGTGGAGAAGACGACTCACCTGAAGATGGTGGGTCTGCCTGACTGGGCGTGCGTGACCACCCGGTCAATGGCAGCCAGTAGGGGTGTTCAAAAGATCCTGGGGCCTGAAGGAGAGGCCCAGGAATCGGCCTTAGAGAGAAGGTGCAGGGGGCGCGGGAAACCGGCCCCTGTTGTTCCCACGGTCCAGGAGGAAGCAGACCTTGAGGGGGATGCCCTTGAGCCTACTGGGGAACAGATTGCTGAGCTGGGGAACCTGCCTGAGCTGACCCATTGGCAGCAAGAAGGAGGCCCCTCCTGGGAGGAATTCTGCAGGGAGCAGAAGGAATGCCCTTCTCTCGTGGGTATGCGGCAGCAGGCTGCAGACCAGGCCAATGGTGTTCAGGCCAAGACACATTATGTGTACTGGGAGAATGACCTCCTGTATTCAGAGCCTAAGGCTGCTGAACCTGGGTCAGCCCGTGTGCTGGTGGTACCCCAGAAGTTCAGAGCCTTCCTACTGGGACTGGCTCATGATGTGCCATTAGCAGGACATTTGGGGATGGACAAGACCTATGACAGGCTTGTCACCCACTTCTACTGGCCCCAAATGCACAAGAGCTCAGATGCTCATTGTAGGACCTGTCAGACTTGCCAGGCAAGTGGGAAGTGCGGAGGGAAGAACAAGGCTCCCCTCCAACCATTCCCTGTCGTCAGTACTCCATTCCAACGAGTGGGTATTGACATTGTTGGGCCTCTGGACCCCAAGACAGCCATGGGCAACAGGTTCATCCTGGTCTTGGTGGACCATGCCACCCGGTACCCTGAAGCCATCCCTCTGAGGACAGTGACGGCCCCCGTGGTGGGACGTGCACTGATGGGAATTTTCTCACGAGTGGGATTCCCTCTAGAGGTGGTGAGCGACAGGGGGACCAACTTCATATCCAAATATATGAAGTCCCTTTGGCAAGAGTGTGGTGTAACCTACAAGTTCACCACCCCTTACCATCCCCAAGGAAATGGGTTGGTTGAGAGATTCAACCGAACCCTGAAGGGCATGATCATGGGCCTGGAAGGTCCAATGAGGCGTAAGTGGGACGTCCTCTTGCCATGCCTGCTCTTTGCATACCGTGAGGTGCCACAGAAGTCCCTAGGGTTCAGCCCCTTTGAACTGCTGTATGGTCACCCGGTGAGAGGACCTCTGAGTTTGGTAAAGGAAGGCTGGGAGCAATCTCCCAGGAAACCTCCCCAGAATGTATACAGTTACATGCTGGCCTTCAGAAACCAGACCAGGCGCTTCAGACAACTTGCTGAGGCAAATCTGGAAGCCAGCCAGGAAGAAATGAAGCGGTGGTACGACCAGAATGCCACTCTGGTAGAGCTTCAGCCTGGACAACAGGTGTGGGTCTTGGCCCCAGTGGAGCCTTGTGCACTTCAGGATAAGTGGACAGGTCCATTTGAGGTTGTGGAGCGCAAGAGTCCGGTAACCTACTTGGTGGACATGCAGTCTCCCAGGAACCCTTTGAGGGTCCTACATGTTAACCGCCTGAAGCCCCACTTGCAAAGGTCCGAAGTGGGCATGTTGTTGGCAACTGATGATGGAATGGAGGAGGAGTCTGAGCCTCTACCTGACCTCTTAGTAGCCTCTGAGAAAGATGGGTCAGTGGATGGAGTTAACCTCTCACCCACCCTGACGCCTGAGCAACAGGAAGACTGCCGCCAATTGCTGGGGCAGTTTCCAGATCTGTTCTCCCTGGTTCCTGGTGTCACAGATTGGTGCGTCCATGATGTGGACACAGGAGACAGCTTACCTGTAAAGCATAAGGCTTACAGAGTGACTGACAGGGACAGGGCCTGCATCAAGGAGGAGGTCTCCAAGATGCTTGCTCTTAGGGTGGTTGAGTCCTCCAGCAGTCCTTGGTCCAGCACCGTGGTCTTGGTCCCAAAGGCTGCTGCGCCGGGAGCCACACCTGAACTCCGGCTCTGTGTGGACTACAGAGGACTCAATTCAGTCACCAAGACTGACGCGCACCCTATCCCCCGAGCTGATGAGCTCATTGATCGGCTAGGGGCTGCCCGGTTCCTCAGCACGTTTGATTTAACGTCTGGGTACTGGCAGATCGCCTTGACCGATGGGGCAAAAGAGAGGTCAGCATTCTCTACACCAGATGGGCATTTCCAGTTCCGGGTTATGCCATTTGGAATGAAGAATGCCCCTGCCACCTTTCAGAGGTTGGTCAACCAGGTGTTGGCTGGGCTGGATGAGTTCAGTGCCGCCTACCTGGATGACATCGCAGTGTTCAGTGGTACCTGGCCAGAACACCTGCGACACCTCTGGGAAGTGTTGACGGCCCTGCGCAAGGCAGGCCTCACAATCAAGGCAAGCAAGTGCCAGATTGGGCAGGGTTCAGTGGTGTACTTGGGACACCAAGTGGGGAGTGGCAAGGTGGCACCCTTGCAACCCAAAATTGAGACCATCCTGGCTTGGGAACCCCCCAAGACCCAGACTGCAGTGAGAGCCTTCCTGGGGCTCACTGGGTACTACAGGAGGTTTGTCAAGGGCTATGGCACTATTGTGACCCCCTTGACAGAGCTGACTTCTAAGAAGCAGCCCAGGAATGTGATTTGGACTGACACCTGTCAGAAGGCTTTTGACGCCCTGAAGACGGCCATGTGCACGGCGCCCGTGCTCCTGGCTCCTGATTTCTCCAAGGAATTCATAGTGCAAACAGACGCTTCAGAGCATGGTGTAGGGGCTGTTCTCTCACAGATGACTGAGGAGGGCTGGGACCAACCTGTAGCCTTCATCAGTAGGAGGCTACTTCCACGGGAAAGTAGGTGGAGTGCAATAGAGCGAGAAGCATTTGCTGTGGTCTGGGCGCTGAAGAAGCTAAGACCCTTCTTGTTTGGGTCTCACTTCCGGGTTCAGACAGACCACAGGCCCCTCAGATGGTTGATGCAGATGAGGGGTGAAAACCCAAAACTGTTGAGGTGGTCCATCTCCCTACAGGGTATGGACTTCACGGTGGAACATCGCCCTGGCACAGATCACGCCAACGCTGACGGTCTGTCCAGGTTTTTCCACCTTAGTGATGAGGAACTCCCTGGGGAAGGGTAGTTCTCCCCACATTTCAGCTGGAGGGGACACGTGTTAGACCTGGCACCTTGGCGTGAGTTTCCCTTCTACTTTTCGCTGTTGTGCCTCAGATGTTTTTGCTGGTGTCCACTGCTCAGGGCACTGCGCCACGGCCAACCCGTGCCGCAGTGCAAGTGCTCCCTACTGTAAATTGTATATGTGATTGATGTCCATGATTGGTTCATTGGATTTACTGTCAGTCCCCAGTAAAGTGCACCAGGAGTGCCAGGGCTTGTAAATGCCAATACTGCTAGAGGACCTGCAGCGCTGGTTGCGCCACCCACAGAAGCAGCCTTTTAAAATGTGTCTAGGGTCTGCCATTGCAGAACCTGCGTGCAGTCTGGTACTGTCATGCTGGCTGGGCAAGTGCACACACTTGCCAGCCCCGAAACCTTCCCTTAACTTCATATTAGTCACCCCTATGGTAGGCCTAAGGGCAGGGTGCATTGTAAGTGTAAGGTAGGACATGCTTTGATGAGTGTGGCATGTCCTAATAGTGAATTACTGCCAAATTCGTTTTTCACTATTGTAAGGCTACCTGTCCCCTTTAGGCCAGATGAGCTGCTGGAATTATTACACTCTATAATCCCAGCAGGCTCAGGGAACATGGTAGAAATTAATGTTTAGTATGCCTGAACTCAGAATAATAAAATACTTCTTTTAGTAAAGTTTATTTTAATATCCTGTGTTTGCAAATGCTACTTTTAGAAAGTTAGCATTTGCTTGCCTAACCATTTCAGCCCGCCTCTGCTTGGATGTGTATCTGACTGTCTGGGTTGTGTGAGTGACAGGGCTGGGGGAGGACAGGTGGTGAATGGAAGGATTACACCTTAGTGGGAGGTAGGAGTTTCCCTGGACTCTTCATCAGGCTGTGCTCTGCCACCACAATGCTGGCTCCGCCCCCCTGGGGAGCGACTGATGACTCAGCCTGCACCTGGCCCAGGAAGGGCGAAGCACTGTCAACAAGGTACTCCTGGCTGCCCCTGTCCCCACAATGATGGCTCCGCCCCCCTGGGGAGCGTCTGATGTGCCTGCCCACACACTGAAAGCAGAAGCCAGAAGTACCCCCAACAAGTGCTCAGAGGCTGAGAGCAGTTATGCAAAGGCCCCCCTGGCCTGTGAGAACAAAAGAAACTCTGTATAAAAGTAGGAGCCCTGCTCCTTGTAAATTAGAATCCTGTTTTACCACGAAGGACCTCTGCCCGACTAGAAGGAGAAGAAGACGCTGGAAGGACTGGTCTGCTGCTTGCCTTGCTGAGAAAGGAGAGGAAAAGACTTGATGAGAAAAGACTTTGCTGCTTTGTGCTTTAAACATTCTCCAAGGGCTTGAATTGAGCTTGCCCCCTGATCTGGACCCCAGGACTAGTGGGTCCTTGGTGCTTTGGCTCGTCCCCTGCCTGAGGCCGAGTATTTCCTCCCGCCGGAGGTGAAGTCTGCCCCCTCTCGCCCCCTCCTAGGGCCGTGGTACTCGGCAGCCAGCCTGCCCTCTTGCCCTTGAGAGCCTCGCTCCACTCGGAGTCGCTCTCTGCCCCAGGGCTAAGGCCGGCCGCTCCTCTGCCACTGCCTGCTTCACGGAGCGCCTGAGCGTGATTTCAGCCCCTCCCGCCGGAATCCCGGGGACGCGAGCTATCTACAGCCTGGAAGGCCCTCCGTGCATTCCTTGCACCCGGCCGCCCCGCTTGGCTCTGCCCCCCCAGGAGAGGCCGCGCCGCACTGAGAAGGGAGCCCCCTCGCTGTACCGTCGGTACTGAGGGCCCCCGTGTTGTGCGTCACCCCCGGAGATCCTCCGCTTTTGAAGGGATCCCAAAGCGCTATCTGGACCGAGTCGTGCTGCCTGTGCCGACTCGGCCCAACCCCCAGAAGAAGAAGTGTTCGTGAAATCAGCACCGGGCTCGGGGCCCGCAACTTGTTATTTCCCCGTAATCGCTCCTTGCTTTGGAGCCGAGAGGAGAAGTCTGCGCGTCCTCGGAGTCCCCACGGGTGAGTGAGAGCTGTGCGGTCCGTCTGCACTCCCCGTCAGGGACCCCGAGCTTCCCCCTGCCTGCCGCGCTGTCCCCAGAGCCCTCCCGCACCGCCGAGCCGGCCCGCAACTGACTCTGTCCCCGAGCCGAGGGGAAGAGCCGGTCCCGGCGCAGGCGTGCTCACGCCCGATGCGTGAGCCGCGGTAGGGTCTGCATCAATTTCACCGCAGAAGGCAGGAGAGGCGTTGCAAGGCACGCCGAAGGCCCGGGGTGGGTCCAAAACCCACCGAACTGAGTGAGAGACTATTTTGAAAGAGAGATACAAGCTAAAAGAACTATTTGAACAAGTAAACAACCATTGGAAGCTGCAACTGAGAACCTTTGCCTATTTACAATCTGGTGGCCTTAAGAAAACGTTATTGGTCTTGTGATAAGTCTGCTGATATACATATATATATTTTTACATAAAGAATCGTATTTTTATATATTCACAGCCTGGTGTCCATTTGTGGTGGGATTGGTAAATTTTACTGTGTGTGTGATTGCAAATGCTTAACTGAATAACGCCTGAAGAATAGCCTTGGCTGCTCACGCCACGCACCTAGAGGGTGAGCAAGGGTAATTCTAAGGGGTCATCCTTCGCCCTGACTTAGAGGAGAGGGTCCCTGCTTGTCACAATTGAATACTTGCGCCAACCAGAGACCCCCAATTCTAACAATCACCAAACGGATGTATGACGTTACCACGCGGTACATCACACGACTTGCGCTGTAGGGTTCTGGACTTAGGAATAGTATGATTTACTATTCCAACTCCAGCCTACGTACAGTAGGGAAGGTGTTGGAATAGTAAATCACACTATTCCTTAGTCTAGAGCCCCCTCCAGTGCAAGTCGTGGTAATGACTTGCGTTGTAAAATGATGATGATGATTTAGAGCTTGTATAGCGCATACTGTCACCCAACGGGTATCCTGGCATTGTGATGGCACTGCGGTGTTTTGACCGCGTAGTAAAGGTTGTTTTCCTCACCAAACATCAGCCAGTTGTCCCCTGGCCTACCCTGGTCTACGTGAACTTGCACTCCGTTACCTAGCATAGCTTACCTGTCCCCACACTAGTCAAAGGGTTCAGTCGAGAGATGACGTGACACCTGTCAGGAAGGGGCCACAAATGGCTTAAACAATGTGTGACTGATCATTCAACTTATAAGTGATTTTCTCATAGTCTGCTTTGCAGTATAGTTCAAGTAGCTATTCTGTTAATGAGGGGAGAGCGGGCTGTTGCCTGTGGTGGAGTACATAGTTTGGCCATGGCAAGTGAGGTGGCAAGCCATCTGCGGTTTGGGAAGTTGTGTCAGGCCAATCAGAGAGGTCGGGGAGGAGGGCGAGATGAGGTGAGGGATTAAATTGGAGAGTGCTATATTGCCATAGTTGATCCTAAACAAGTGTCTAACAGGGTGCAATAGCTAGGCAGGCCCACATGATATGGTGCAGGTCACAGCGAGGGGCATTATACCGCCAACATAGGTCAGTAGTTTTGCCCTTTGGAGTTTCCAGGGGGTCCAGTACCACTCTTGCAAAATTTGAAAGTAAAGGAATTTCAACCGGGATTCTCTAAGGGAAGCATCCAGGCTCCCCTAAGCCAATCATAACGCTGAAATACAGTATTATGATTGGTCTGAGCGCCGTGGCTCAGCGCTCAGACGGGGACTGGGACCAGCAGTGGCGGCTGGTGACATTTGAAAGTGGTGTGGCGTCAAATTTTAGTTGGAGTGAACCGAGAAATTTTTGAAAAAAGAGTGGGCAAATGGTGCATTTTCAAGAAAAATGTAGAAAGCAAAGTTGCACTGTGCGCCCTTCCTGCCAGTATGAATGTCTGCATTCTGGGCAAACATTGAAGTGAGCACAAATCGAGTTCTCCTACTCCCATTTTTATTTTTATTTACTGCTCTTTCAAACCATTTTTACGACCCCTTAATTCAGCTGTCACGCTCCTATGAGAGACCACCCCAGTTTTCCTGATTAACCTGAATAAAAGAAGGGGGGGGACAGACTGGTTGAGTGAGGCATTTAGGAATTGATTCAGAGGTAGAGAAGAGCAGGTTTGTCAGCAGTCTCTCAGCCTCCTGAGCTATCTCATTGTCAGTAACCAGAGAGTGAGGGATGCTGAGAGGTCTGGAGTGGCAGCGCCCCCTGGTGGACTCCCTCTGAGTGTTCCGGTAATGTGGGCATAAAAGGCGTACAGTGAAATACCGTTTGCCATTGCTACAGCTTTTACAGCATGCAATGGGGAATAATCTGTGATGCAGCCTTCCAGCTGCTTTGTGCCTGGTGGTACCCATGGCACACTGGTCTGCTCGCACGTCACCTTCCAGGAAGCGCTTGCCCAGGCACAACAAGAGTGGGCAGAATTTGCACAAATCGAGTAAGGGGTGTAAAGCGAAACTGGACACAAAGATCATTTGCACCCAATGGCCAAAGTTGCAGCCAAACTGAAAAAATGAATTATTGGGAGGAAGGTATAATGATGGAGGGCTAAAGGGGTAATTGAAGAGGTGGCCGTGGTATGCGTGAATTTCAATAGAAGCCCAGGTTAGATGTCCTGCACATCTAACCCAGGCTTCTATTGGAATTCTATAATGCATATTATCAAGCCCATTATCGCCGTTTTAGCGGCAGTTTCCTGCCGCTAAAACTGCAATAATTTTAACGAGGTTCTTTCAAATATGCCCCTGGGTTCTTAAATGTTGTCCATCAACACTGCTGCATTCCAAGTGAAAGAAACGTTGCTTTAGAGACATCATTTCCAGAGAGAGGTAGCCAAAGATGATAAAACACTGCCTTCCATGGAAACCTAAACAGGCGTGCTTTAGAAACGCAAACTCTGTGTTTTACACTTCAGTGGGACTCCCTTAACAGAAAACAGGGCTCAGTGGTATGTTTATTTACTGCAAACCGTTGAAAAAAAGTCAACAGAACAACCCGCGCGCGCGCGTGCGCACACACGCACAAGTGGTTCTGCTCGCGTAGGCAAACAAATAAACAGATGTAATTAGAAGTATGGTATAGACTGTACCAGGTGAGCTGAATAGATGTAGCTGTTAAGCATGTGCAAGCCATCATCAGGACACGGAACTGAAAAGACTTGCACTGTCTAGGTGCTGCACTACTCCAACCTTGCCTCGGGGCCCGGGACCCATCGTTTTCGGAATTCTAAGTCCAAATGCTTCACATGAACCTTTTGAACAAGCCACCTGATCTGTAAGCAAATAGTGCCCCCATAATCTGGTCTCTCCCACATATACACCTGGCAACCTTCGGGAAATGAGGTAAAGCGCTTCCTGTGGTCCCACAAATCCCAGCCAAGCTTTAAAGCGCCACCTTCCCACCCAGATATTCTTTCCCTTCCATTTAACCACTGTATTTCTCTTAGCCATTGTGTGAATATTCAATTCAATTCAATTCAAAAAAACTTTATTTCGGTTGGATATAATCATAAAAGCACATGCATGTTAAAAAGAATACAGATTTCAAATATTCCTCCATCGTTTTTGTAAATTACATTTGATCACGGTCCAATAGATTTAAAATACGTCAACGCTGCAGAATATCACAATGGGAAAACACAGTTTAAGATTTATAAAATTTTAAATTAAGTCTAGATATTATTAAAAGAAAAGTAAAATTACATGTATTACACAAATTCATTCCCGAGATCTACATGATTTAATTGATACAAGAACATTACAAAATTTAACTAATTAATTTCCTACGTGTTTGCCACATTGAGAGCAGGAACTTTGCTACCGCAGCAACTATCACAGGACTAGTATCAGTTCTCAAAATCCTGTAAAAGACGAGATAGTTCCTGATGCCCAGGTTTTTACATGGCTGGATGACCCACTTCTTCCGAATTACAGCGTATATAGGACAGAAAAGTATAACATGAAGAGAAGATTCCTCCTCCTTCTTACATCCTGGGCATGGACGGGGTGGGCCTCCCGTCCACCTGTCGACAAGTGCATGTAGGGGCAAAGTTCCGTATCTAAATTGTAAAAATAGCTTCTTTGCTAAGGTAGGTTGTATAACATCTAATTCTGTGTGAATATTAATCCATTGTTTAAATAGCGTTTTCGTCAAAGCGCCTTACAAAGAACAAATATGCTAGATTGCTAGATTGCATAGACCTCGGACGGATGAATCGCTCTACCTTCCTCTTCCTTTAAACCGGGTTGTGTTTACAATATTGGTGTGCCACCATACATCTTTGTATCCAATTCCATTAAAACAGTTTGCCTTCTGTTAATGCCATCTCTCCATTAAACCCAGTGGCTGTCGGCATGCTCGAGGGAGGGGGGAGGGGGGTCGCGGGTGGGGAATAAAACTCATTACAATTAAAATACAGCGGCGGCCAGCATGCCCGAGGGAGGGAAGGAGGGGGGGATCTCGGGGTGGGAAATAAAACAAATTACAATTTAAATAAAATGTGCCTGAGTGCCTCCACTCCGGCCTGTACTGGTGGGTCCGCGTGTTCCTGCTGCAGGAAGCAGGTAGCTTCCCTCCCCTAAGCAACGTAACTTGCGCAAGTCAATCACAACGCTGGTAGGCGCAGCAGGCGAGACATTTTCTCTGCATAGAGAAAAGGGAGAGGTGGCGGTCCTGCTTGAGGGCAGGGGGGAGTGGCTTGCCCACTGTTGTGGGTACTGACTGTTTCGTCGGCTCCAGGGCCGACCTAAAATTCTGTACCCACAACAGTGGGCAAGCCACTCCCCCTGCCCTCGAGCGGGACCGCCCAACCGCCCGCCCACAACCAGGCACAGAGGCACTTCTGCTTTCTCGCGGTGTGAGAAGGCAGAAACATAAGCATAAATGGTAATTTTTACCGTTTATGTTTCTGCCTTCTCGCACCGCGAGAAAGCAGTGGGGCGACGCACCCACGCCCCAATAGAGGAGCCGCCACTGACTGGGAGCCAAGGCATGTTCTCCACCCAGGTTGTACAATAGAGTCGGTGGAGAACAAGCAAAGTGCACATGACTGTTTGGCCCGTACAAGATGGCCGGCCCAACACTCATGCGCACTTGGAGAGTGCCACCACTCCTCCCCCTGGTGTCATGGAGCCCAGTCCGGCACGCTCTAAATGAACTGAGCCACTGCAGTATGGAACGCAGCGTTATTATAAAATGATAATAACGCTGCGTTATATTTTTATTTTTACTTGTTGAACTGCTCAGAAAGCAGTGGGTACGGTCCTCCGCCTTAACGGAGGAGCCACAACTGCATAGTGGAGCACACCTGACCCTAAAGTAATGTCTATGGTTACACTGAATATTTTATTGCCATTTTCAGGATGCAGTTTATTCTACAGAACCTTAAGAGTGTTCCTTTTTATTTTATGGATGAAAGATCACCCTTTTAAGACCTTCAACCTGCCAAGATTTCACAAGAGTCAAAGAAATAAACGCAGCGACCAAGAAACCCAAACGACAAATCAGCAGCATTCCACCACTAAAGGCTACTTACTGTGTGCCCAGAATAGTAAGTAGGGTTCAGCATTACAACCCTACAGAAGATATAAAACTCCTGTAACTATTTCTGACAATAACATTACAGCAAATGTGTAATAATAGCTTCTAAAAACACAGTATTTCATCGACAAACATGGCACGTTGACAGTTGTGTGCGTCAAACAAAGACGTTTCCGCCGCATAGCCTTTGACGTAGGCAGACGCCTTATTTTCCATTGCCGGCTGTCTAGAGAGACAGAAGCACAAGGTGGGCTTCTAATATGTGAGGAAGACATCGTTGTATTTATCAAGAGTCAGAACTCCTCCTAGTGTTCGATAGACTGCCAAGTGAACAGCACCTCTGCACCGAAACCCTTTTGCGCACTTTGGGACATATGTATCAAGCAAAATTGCGAATCGCAGAATTTCGGCATTTGCGATCGCAATTTTGCTAAGTTGTATGTATGAAGGCAAATCTGCGTGCAAAATAAGGAATCACAAAATTTGCAATTGCATTTAAGGAATCACAAACTTTGCGATTCCTTAAATGCAATGTAAGAAGAACCAAAAAAGTGCAATTTGGCCTTAAGGAATTGCAAATTATCACCAACTTCAAGCTGGTGGTAATTTGCGATTTCTTTGAAAAATGCACTTTTTTGCATTTTTCAAAGTGCAATGCGAAGCACATACATGCCCTTAGGGCATGTATGTGCGCCACATGTGCACCCATGCCTATTTCAGGGGTGCAACAGGGTGTTTTGACACCCTTGCACCCTTGGAATTGCATTCTCAATTTGCGATTCTCTAATTGCTAATCACAAATTGAGAATGTCTTCCTATTCATTCCTATGGGCCTCTAGGCCCATAGGAATGAATGGGGAGGTATTCCTTAATTGCGAATCACAATTTGAGATTTGCAAATAAGGAATATGTAGGATTCGCAATATGTATTGCAAAACCTATATACATAGCATTTTGCAATTCTCAAATAGCGATAAACGCTATTTGAGAATCGCAAAAGAGGATTTTGATACATATGGCCCTTTATCCGATAACTCGTTTTCGCTATAGAAATGTTTCCTCACAATGAACGCTCTGGAGTTTCAGTTTCAAAAGCTAAAAAACTGGTTTCTCAGTCTTCTCCACAGTCAATAACAGATTTCAAAGTGTACATATAGCTTAATATCAACCTGATATTACTAAGTTAATACAGAAACTCCCCACCAAAACACTCCACCAGTAGTATACAATTACTCTAGCAGGTGGGATCCTCGTTATGCTATTTTCCTTTACTTCATGTTAATTAATTAGGCCAGGGGCGTAACGCAAGTTGGGGGTGGTGCGGGTGGGAAACACTTCTGCTGCACTTTTATTACAGGCAGGCAATATTGCAGCACTACTGCAAAACCGGATGCCACTAACAAAAACGGCCCACAGGTCCAAAACCGACACCCACCCTTCCGGCCCACCGGGAAACCACCCAGTGCCCACTACAGCCAGTCCAGCCTTGGGTACAAGCACCCACACTCCCTTTTCATTTGCATTGTCTTCTGATGCATGTGAGGAATGAGTACACATAGGTGAGTGACAGCCATGTGGAGGGGGAGATGTGTCCGGGTCATGTGTCCTTATGGAATCCACAAGTCACAGTGCAATTTTGTCTACCATTAAAATATTCATTTCAAATACTGTGTATATCAATGCAGGACCAGTCCTGCCCCCCCCGCATGACTTGTACTTGTGCATTAGTTGATTTCTAGCAACAGTCCTCCCCTATCTCTGTGCTGTTGAGAGTGGAGGTGTTTATGGCAGCTCAGGTGATCCATCCATGCTTCATTTTGTTTTGCTGTGCAATTGATGGCTGTCCAAGTCTGCCTGTTTCCTTGCATCCTCTGTATCTGCATCTCTGAGGATACCACATGTCTCAAGAAAAAATACAAGAGATCTGAACGGGCATGAAGTACTGGGGCTCTCACTATTCACACACTACCTGCAGGCTGTGCAATTCTTTTCTTGTTGCAAAAAAATATTTCACACACTACTTGTAGGTAACTTGTTCCTGTTAAATAAGCACTCCCAGTCAGTGGACAGTGCTAAAGATTCCCCTTCTGGTGCCTGAGTCCATGAGGATCTCAAGTGGTGTAGCGGCTTGTCCTCTTTTGGCGTACCAGGGGTGGCAATCTATGTATTACTGTCACAATATTGAGGTAAACAATATAATTGAACAAAATATTGTGTCCCTATAATTAAAATGGTGAGAACGAACAAATCGGAAATAAATAATCAATTCATACTAATATATTCCAAAAAAATACAATAAAATATTTTCAAATTATATATACAGTTTAAAATAGAAAACCTTTAATATTTTAATATATAACATTAATATAATGCAAAGAAACTACATTCCACCAATCCTTAATGCCAAATATAAATATTTAGTTATTAATACTATATTAAACCAATATTACGAAAAGTATTGGAGTCTTGGAATATTAGATATACTATTCCCACTCCAGTTTAGCAACAGTAGGGGAAGTGTATGACTTTGGAGGAGTTAAATGTACTATTCCCACTCCAAACAGATCAACAGTAAGGAATGTGTTGGACTTCGGAAGGGTGATATTGACTAGTCCCACTTCAGTCTAAGCACCAGTAGGGAAAGATGTAGACTTTGGAGGGGTTTCATTTACTGTTCCTATTCCAGTCACTGCAAAGGTATGGAATGTGTTGGACTTCGGAACGGTTAAATTCACTGTTCCCTATCCAAATAACGCATCAATATGGAAAGTGTTGGGATTTGGAGGGGTTCAATTTACTATCCCTACTCCAAATAGCGCAACAGTGGGGAAAATGTTGGAGTTTGTAGAGTTACATTTACTATTCCCACTCCAAACAGTGCAACACTAGGGAAAGTGTTGGAGTTCGGAAGGGTTAAATTTACTATTTTCACTCCAAACAGTGCAACATTAGGAAAAGTGTTAGACTTTGGAGGGGTTACATTTACTATTCTAACTCCAGTCATTGCAACAGTAGTTCTGTACTTCGGGGGCGAGAGGGTTATATTTTCTATTCCAAATCCAGTCAAACCAACAGAAGGTAAAGTACTTCACTTCAAATGCATTACATATATGAATAACATTAATTTAGAAAAAATTATAAACTCAATATAAAATTAAATATATGTATCTATATATAACAATATCTATCTATCAAGCTCTCTATATATACATATAGATACATTTCTAATTACGAAAGTTTAAATTCAAAACATGAACTGTTTACATTTTTGCTGTATTTGCACATGTCTAACTAGACAACAGGGATTAGCCCGTAATTCGAATTGCCTGATAGTCTTTTTTCCATGGTATGTTACCTGGAGTAGGAGCATGTGATTGTTTTACAACCAATCATGGTACAATTCAATATGGCGCTTGCACTTTAAATTCTGCCTTTCCTCCCCTATGCGTCATGTGACCAAGGCCTCTGGGTAGGCCGAAACGTTATGTCGAGGTGGGCCTTCCATGTAACTAAATAAAACACTGCTCACCTGCACTTTGGGTCTTCCTCTCTTCTTCTGCGCCGATGGAATCCGTCACAAGGGCTCATGGTGAGAGAATGCTGAGATCGTTGTCATATATATATATATATATATACATATCTCCAAGGACAAGGGGTTAAAATGATGGCGTACATTTAGTGCCGGTGCACATGTTTGGGGGATGACCAACACCTCACGACTGATTGATAAGTTAAAAAATTACTCTGCCAGGAGCTTCAATTTCCAGATTCTTTATTGGCAAATGATATCCATATTGCACAAAACACTACCACCAAAGCGTTTCGACAGTACAAGTCGTGTTTACAGCATATCATGGTGAGTGAGTTCTTTATACTAATTGGATCCGGTTTAAGGTCCTCTGTGTTGCCTATAAAATCCTTAAGGGATCCCCGGCTATGATCCTCTCCAAGCTCTTGTCTCGCTATGTTCCTGTCCGGTCCTTAAGGTCCTCGGACCTAGAATTGGCTGTTGTCCCCCGCTTTAAGCGTAGCAGGGCTGGCGGACGCTCCTTTCAAGTCCGCGCTGCAGTGTTATGGAATTCCCTTCCCCCAGCGATTCGCGCGCTTAGGGACTTGTTCTCTTTTCGCCGAGCTGTTAAAACCTTCCTGTTCACTTAGTATTTTGTTTTATTGGTTCTGTGTTGTTTAGTTGTGTTGTGCTGCTGCCTTGTCGGGCGCCAGGACGCTCCTTCGCTGGAGCAGCTGTGCGCTTAATAAATACGCATAACATAACATAACAATTTATATTATACATCCATAACAAGGTATTCTGGGAGTTGTTGTCCAATATGTGTTAAGGTAAATGTTTTTTAAAGAGGGACATTAATTGACAAACAAAGGGGTTGATTACGGTTCCGGCAGTCCAGGGGAAGCCAGACTCATGGGGGTATGCCGGTGGTGGTCTCCTGACGGCCCTATTAGAATTAGAGCAGCTGGACTGCCATTTCCCATTGCAGCCGCCAGGGAACCGCCGTTCCTAAGCGGTGGTGCGGCAGTGTAGAGGCAGTAATATGTATGGCGGGACTGCTACGGTCCTGCCAAGCATATTTAAAGTTTCCTTCTGCCCTGGTTTTCATGGCACTACTGGGCCCCCTGTGCCTCACGCCATGTGAATGCACACAAGGGGGCACAACATGCGCCCCCCTGTGTGAATGCACACCAGTTCCTGCACGGCATGGACTTTACATTTTCTGAGGCACCGCCATGGGAACGTAAAAAAAGCCCAACAGACACGAGAAACATTTGTATTCTGATGGGCGGCACGACCACGGGCTTGGTGAAGTGGCGGCGGAGCACCGCCAAACTCGTAATCATGCCCGAAATGTTCAGCGTAAGCAAGAACAACGATCAGGATAACTTTGAATGGGTTTGTAAAAGCAAACTTTTCAAATGAGCAGCACCGAGCTGGGATATTGTGGTAGAATCATAAAGACAATTATACCAGTGCACTTTCTACACTGACTTTAAACATCATAAAGCCACGCTAATGTTATGCTGCTAATATATTACATAAGCTGAGTTACTGCCTTGTTGTCCACCACAACAACCCAACACCTAAGGACTAGGAATATTTCTACAAGGCCAGGGTGCTGGTCTGACCTTCTTAAATCCTCTGAGGGGCAATAGAGGGATGGATCTGCTAGAGGGGACCCTGGAGGGCTCCCCACAATCTGCTGTGTGCTGGCCCTGTGGAGGAGGGTTATCCATTAGGAATGGAATCTGACTCAGCTTCTGACACTAAGGTGCAATGCAAGACAGCCAAAGTCATGGGCCTGGGGAGTACAGCAGTGAGGTTACTCTGCTGGCAGACTCCAGAGGGATTGCTGGAGAAGCCCCTGGGTGGAACAGGCATCAGGAGCCCAGACAGCGAACAGGTCTAGCATCAAGAGCTTAAGGGTAGGAGGGCAGGCCCTGGTGTCCCCTCATCAGAGGGAGAGCAGGGAATCTAAGCTCCACAGAAAAAGCAAACATTAGAGTCCAGGAGATGTTAAGCAATGCTCCTTGTGAATAGAGCTGATTGCTAAAAGCGACACAGCACAAATATCACTACAATTGGGCCTATGGCCAGGAAAAACCAGAGAAGGGAGCATAGTCCTCCGAGAGGACCAGTCAGGACCAACTGTGATTTTAAACTGTCCCCAGGGACACCCATCCCCTTTGGAACTGATGCACCATGAGCAGGGCCAGGATGGGGCATGTGTGGAGCCCCCTCTCACTACTATAACTGCTGCCGGGGACCCCCATCTCCTTGGGAGCTGATGAAACAGGGAAAACAAAAAAGCCTCTTTTCAGAACATCCCCCAAGGGCCCTCATCTCCTTAGGGCAGGCCAGAGCCCCATGAGTGGGCTGGGTGCTTTCCTGGCCCGCCTACGCCCATATCTGAAGTGGGGGCGTCCACATGGTGTCAGCAATTCCCGCCTGCATGGCACACAGATGGGAGAGAATAACAAAGTCAGCTCCTGCATTGGCTTTCTAGAAGTTGTGTGCTCGCAGGCCGCGTCATGGGGCCATGAGGGCATTGGAGCTCCCTCAACGCCCCCAAAGAGATAAAGGATGAGGGTGCCCCAATTGGGACTGGGGCATCCAGGTGAACAAATACAACTAAGAAAATGGAGAACAAAGGCATGTTTTTAGATAGAAAAGCCGCTCATATAATATGCATGGTCTTGGGTCAAAAGAGCACCTCAGAATCCTCTGGAGGTGCTAGCCAATCCACTTATATTGTGATGTCCCAAGATTTGTCAGGAGCGCCACCTATGTTTTAAGAAGCCTTTGGGGGTTGCAAGGAGTGCAGCAGTCTCTCCCAAAGAATATCTATGTAGGTTCCCAAAGTGTCCCAAGTAGTTGTTGGGATAACCCCTGAGAGAAAATTCATTATTTTTCAATCACTCTTGGAGGTTGGGAATTTGTTACGCAGCTCTGGAATGCAGGGTCCTAAATCGGCAGTTGCAGCATGTTTAAAATAGAAGAGAAACTCTTGCACATGTTGTGTTGACATTGGAATTATTTATTCGCAGTGATGAAACTGACAATGAAATGTTCTACAATGAAATCAAGGTCATTAAAAGCCTTTTTAAACAATCACAGTTAACAGTCAATGATTATGTGTTTTGATGAAGGTCATTGAAAGATGGTACTGTCTACTGAGTGTAATTGTAATAGTGTTGCATTCATTTTGTATTACCTAATTCTGATTAATGTGTGGTATTGAGTAGTGTGTGCATAATGAAGTACTCTCACTTTTTATATGTAAAAGCATTGACTTGGCCTGGTTTAGTGGGTGTTGTTATTTTTGTGTCTGTGGATTGGGGTAATAGCCCACACCACCTCTCCTGAGTAGGCCTTGGACTGCTTAGGGTACTTGGTTTCCAGTAGACAGAAGTTTGTGGACTCATTACTTGTGAAGGACCCACATCCTTTGTAACTAATAAACCACTTTCTTTCAGTGTTTATGAGGCCTCTCAACCACTGTACCCAGCTCAGCCTTATTCCATATACTCTTACAGGTCTCCATATCAAAACAATGTCCTACTTTGCCCTAGTTCAGTAGAAATTAAATACTTTAACTTAGTTCATCATGCACACAAAACTCACATAATTGTTTAAGTGCTTTACCCTTTATAGAAGATATTTATCCTCTAACCTACTTACATATGAAGCATTCAGAACAAGTTAACTTAAGTATGCTAAACCCACATTATTTATAATTATTGCTTAATATTTCTCTTGTTTAGATCGCGACTAAAAAGGGGCATATGCTGTCCCTTGTGAGACATTTTGTTTACTAAAAAGAGCTTAGAGTCCGTCTATTTCTTATCATATGTTGGCTTTATTGTCACTCTTATTTACTGGCTACTGATTGGTCAGCATGTGCCAGTTTTGTTCGTTTCTCCCTTCTGTTGAGCATGGACCAATTACTGATTGTTACTTTTTGATTACCGCTCCTCCTTCATTGCTTTCTCGCTGTGTGCTTCTCCTCTGTTCCTGTGTGCTTCTGTTCCCCTGCGCTCCATGTTGCTCTCTATTACACAGGTTGTGTACTTCTCCCACTACCCTCCTTGTTGCATCTGACTGTGTCCTCCATGATCCTTCCCCCACCAGCGCCCTCTGTGTTGCTTCCACACTGCTCTCCTTGTTGTTTCCCTTTGCCCACTTAAAAAAATCCCTTTGGCATTAACTTTTTTTAAATTTACCAATCCAACTTGGATCAGTATAAAACAAGTAAAAAACCGCTGCGCATTTTATAGGCATGTTCAAGCGAGGTGCAATCTCTTACAAAATGACATGGCAGCTGCGTCATAGCATCTTTTTTTAAAGTTTGCTCTTTAGCCATGCTGCACAGCATTGTTAAAAACCATTGGCAATGCTAATAGTTCCCAAAGGCGAGACCTTCTGGCTTTGTCAATACTTGTTATAAAGTGCAGCTCCAATGAGGAGGTGTGAACCAATCATCCTAACCGAGCAGAATAAACCAATGGCATAGTGTTGATGCAAGTATCCATATACATAACACACTACACAAATCCATGACACTATCTAGTCTGTCACTATTCAATATGATATATTTATTACTAAATAACATATTAGTCAAATCTAACTTAGCTGAGCACTATAATGCTTCATTATTAAATACAAAATTGAGCCAAACACAGACTTCAGAGAATACACTGACTCCAGTAAAAGAAAACAAATGACAGATTGAAAATGAAAACCCAGACTCTAAAAGTGCTAAGGGACTATATAAATGGTAGAAATGAGTTGTACAAACACACATTACATGAAATAAAACCTGTCAACATTTTATTCCAAATATGATTTTATTGGTCTACAAATACAAACAGCTGAAGATCAGGCAAGCCTTGAACATCTGGGGCCCTACTACATATAGGGCACATCCTTCCTGTTTGCTCCACGGCGCGCCTTCAAACAGGTGCACTGTGTGCAAACAGGTAAAGTATGCCCTATTATGTTGAATGTGCTGCCCTCAGGGCAGCTGCAAACTTATGCATGCTCTGGTGGTAGGGTATTCAAGTGAAATGTGGACCGGCTGCTTCAAAGCTGCTCAGTGTTTCACTGTGCAGATTGCAACGTGCCTGCACTTTGAAGAGGGGGAGCGATCCCCTTGCACCCCCTCTAAGGGGATGTCTGGGAGGTCCTTTTTTCCCCCTTGGCCCCTTCCAGAAGGCTGTCATTAGGGGGTGCACTGACATTGTGGCACCTTTCTGTGGCCCACTGTCAATGTGCCTCCTGACAGTTTCCTTGCCTTTGCGCCCGCGTTCATAATAAGGCACCGGGGCAGAGGTAAAGAGATTCTGTCAGTTACATGGGGCCACAGCTCCATGCAAATGAAGGAATACTCTCTATCACTGGGAGCGACACCCCCATGCAAATGAGGGAATGCCCTTTATCAATCACTGGCATAACAAAACTTGAGGGGGCCCCCTACAAGGCACGTGGCCGGGTCCCCTCCGGACTCAATCAAGAGCTCTCCAGCCAGAGTACTTTGCTACGGGGGCCCCCTGGAGCTTGGGGGCCCTCGCACTGCGGGGGTTATGGGGGCCTGTGTTATGCTACTGCTATAAATAGTGCTGGCACTAAATGTGTGCCAGCACTCTCTGTATTACAGAAGGGGCTGCCCAAGCACCTGCTACACCTTATGTAATACCAAAGTGCCCCACGGGTGCACAAATCAATCAATCAGGGTTTTTTTAGAGCATGCTACTCACCAGTGAGGGTCTCAAGGTGCTAGGGGGGAGCAGCTCCAGATCAGTTGAAGAGCCAGCTCTTGAGGTCCTTCCTGAACGTGTGCAGTGTCGGTGAGTGTCTGATGTTCATAGGGCGCTCGTTCTAGGTCTTGGCTGTGATGTAAGAGAAGGCTCTCCCGCCTGCTCTTTTACGGCAGATGCTGGGGACATCGGCAGGCGTGTAGTCGGCAGAGCGGAGGTTCCTCTTGGGTACATGGAAGAATAATCTATCGTTGAGTTATTTGGGTCCGGAGTAGTTGAGAGATTTGTAGGCATGTGTGAGGAGTTTGAAGGTGATCCTCTTTTCGACGGGGAGCCAGTGGAGGTTTCGTAGGTGTAGGGTCATGTGTTCGTGGCGCGGTGTCCCAAGGATGAGTCTGGATGCGGCGTTCTGGATGGTTTGGAGTTTGTGTAGAAGGGTTCTGTTGATTCCGGTGTATAGAGTGTTGCTGTAATCCATTCTGCTGGTTATGAGTGGGTGGGTGACAGTCATTCTGTAGTCAGGGGGATCCAGTTGAATCTGGTGGAGGCGACGACGTTGATCTGGTGGTTCATGGAGAGAGAGGAGTTGAGGATGATGCCAAGGTTTCCTGCGTGGTCTGAGGTGTGGGTGGATTCCGAGGGCAGTGGGCCACCAGATGTTGTCCCATGCGGAGGTGCAGGGTCGGAGGTTGAGGTCCTCAGTCTTCTCTGAGTTTAGCTTCAGACAGCTGTCTTTCATCCAGGCTGCCACGTTCTTCATTCCCTCCTGGAAGCTGAGTCTGGTGTCTTCGGGATTTTTTGTGAGTGAGAGGATGAGCTGGGTGTCATCGGCGTAGGATACAATGTTGAGTCCATGCTGTCTGACGATGGAGGGAGGGGGGCAATGTCGATGTTGAAGAGCGTGGGGCTGAGTGATTAACCTTGGGGTACTCCGCAGTTGATATCAGTGAGTTCGGAGAGGAAGAGAGGGAGTCTGATCCGCTGTGTTCGGCTGGAGAGGAAGGATTGGATCCAGTCAAGGGCAGCTCCTTTTATTCCCATGACATAGAGTCTGGCTGTGAGCGTGCAATGTGAAACGGTGTTGAAGGCTGCGGAGAGGTCCAGAAGGATGAGGGCCGCGCTGTGACCCTGTTCGAGTAGCATGCCGATGTCTTCAGTGGCGGCGAGGAGGACGGTCTCGGTACTGTGGTTGCTGTGGAATCCAGACTGGGAGGCGTCCAGGATGGAGTTCTCTTTGATGAAGATGGTGAGTTGAGTGTTTACAAGTCTCTCAGTGACTTTGGCTGTGAAAGGAAGGAGAAAGATGGGTCGGTAGTTTGTGCACCCACAAAGTGGGTGCACATGCCCTTTGTAACCCCCACCGGGACTTTCTATATTATGGCCCCAGATGGTACAGATGGTACATGCTAAAGGAAAGAGAGATGCCTTTGGTATGATAGTAAATATGAAGAGAGACATCTTTAAGTCGAAAATGGTGATGAATGTTTTTTAGGTCAAGCAAATCAACAATAATAAAAATAATCTAACATGTATGCCTTTTTCATGTACTGCATACACACATCGGACAACAACACAGGCACTCACGCATACACAAACAATATACATTAAGGCATACAGACCCTCATAGGCAATACACAGAAGCATTTATGAATTTGCAGGCAAGAAATATATAGGGACAGATGCACACACTTAATGAACCACAGGCAAGTGCACACATGTAAAAACATTGTAATCATAAGCAATATACACATGTTTTCACACATGCATTCCAACAAGCACAAATGCACTCACCCAGGAGTGATCAAGCTTAGCAGGCATTAAAAGTGGTTGTGTACTTAGGGGTCTATTACGATTGCGGTTTTCCCGCATCCTCCGGGCTGGCGGAAGCCACCGCCGGCCCGGAGGATGCGGGAAAACCACCGCGGAGCCTTGAAAGACCCACCGCCAAATTAGGATGGCTGGTGGGTCTTACAATCTGTCCGCAGCTTTTCCGCTGCGGTCGCCTTCCGACCGCGGCGGAAAAGCTTTAACATGGCTGGCGGTGTCTTTCAGACACCGCCAGCCATATTAGGATGGTGCAGAATGTATGCTTTTCCACAACGGCTTTTCCGCCGTGGAAAAGCATACGGACCTTCACTTCGGGGGCCCGTTGCGGGCCCCCTGGGTGAAGGGGGTGGGGGGTGCACATGGGGGGTACCTATGGTACCCCCCTGCATTTGCGTGAACAAATCAGCAGGCAACGCGCGGTGCCTGCCGCTTTGTGCACGCAAATGCCGTGCATGCATTTTTAACATTACGGCGGGTGCAGCTTGAAGCTGCACCCGCCGCAATGTTAAAGATAGAGGATGTGACCGCCACCCTGGTGGTCACATCCTAATCTACACGGAGGGAACGCCGCAGCCCATGCGGACGTTCCCTCCTACTCTGGGGTCGCGGACGGACTCAAGTCCGTCCGCGATCCTAATCGACCCCTTAGTTAGGAGCTAATAAGATTTTGTGCAATCTCAGTGCAGCAACAAAAACAGCCATGTCACATTTGAACAGTAGCAAAGCATATACAATGTAACAAAAACTTTTGAATAAATAAATAAATGATTTCTTATGACAGTGTAAACATCTTCAACTTTTCAGGAAGGACATAATTCTCAAATCTTATCAACTTGGGCAAAACTGGGCCCAGATTGATATATCTGGTTCTTGATGCACCAGGAGCCATATTATGAAAAGGGTGCAACTTCAAACATATGTGCCATGCTCAAAAAGGAAAAGTGCACCCTCTTTTGTTGAATGTGCAGCCCTCAGGGCAGAGCATTCAACTGAAATATAGAACAGCTTTAAATAGCTGCTCCATGTTTCACAGTGTAGGAGGAAACCAGCCTGCACTTTCAAGCGGGATTAGAGATCCCCTTACGCCCCCCTGCAGACGGGTGCAGTTGTTCCCTGCACCTGCAAGGGGATGTTGGTGTCCATAGGACCGTCTTCCTCTCCCCCAGAGAGCTGCCATTAGGAGGCACACTGAAAGTACGCCACCTAAGGACGTTTGCCTCTGCACACATGTCCATAATACGGCACGGGTGCAAAGGCAAGGTGATTTCCTCATTTTATTGGGCCATTCCCCAATGCAAATGAGGGAATACACTCTGTTATAAATGGGATTTCTGGTTGGCAGAGTATGTACCCTGTACAAGCAGTAACTTCCACTCTAGTCTGTGTAAGTTAGATACACTTTAAAAGACAACCTGTGCTCACCCTCTGGTAGCTTAGCACAGAGGAGTCAGGCTTATCTAAAAAGGCAATGTGTAAAGCATTTGTGCAACACACACACACACTGAGTAACACAATACAAAAAACACCACAAAAATACTCCACACAGGATCAGAAAAATAGACAATAGTCTGATGGATAAATCAGGACCAAAATGACAAAAATACAATAAATTAGAGCCAGAGTTATGAATTTTTAAAAGTTAAATCAAACTATAGTGCTTAGAGTCAGAAAGCGCCAACTAGGAACATCTAATTGCATTAGACTGGGGAACATCCAAAGTTCAGGCCAACAGCAATGGAGTGCAGGGCAGCTACATGACTTATGCATGTCTCGCTGAAAAAGTACCTTGGATGGAGGAAGTGTCGACTTGGAAGACTCAATGTGAGGAGCAGAGGCGTCACAGACGATCCTGTGGATGCAGGCAATGTGCCGGTTCCGAGCCGCGCAGTCGATGATGGCTTCGTTTACGAATCCCTTTACGAGGCAGGCGATGCATCGTAGTTGAGCTAAGCAGTCTGTAGTTGTCAAGCTGCACAGTCCGTTGAAGTGTTGTTGTTGATCAGCACCCGCGCTCCGGCATCGAGGGACAATGTGTCAGTTTCCGATTGGTGCAAAGTCGTCTATGCGTTGGTTATAATGGACCAGCACAGCAGAAACTACCTTTCAAGCACTCAGGACTGGATTGGCTCCACTTGGCAGGGCAGGACTCACAGATGGCAGAGTCCAGGTGCTGTTGCAGGGTTGAAGGAAGTATTTACTGGCCCTGAGACTTCAGAATAGGGGGCAAGACAGTTAGCACTTGACGTTCAAGTGAGATGGGTTCTGTCCTTGTCTTCAGCAAGGCAGAGATCAGAAGGCAGCAGGGCAGTACAGCAAAGCAGAAAAGTAGTTCTTCTAGAGTTGCAGCCAAGCAGAGGGACTGTCCTGGTAGGGTCAGAGCCCCAGTACCTATACCCAGTTGTGCCTTTAAAGTGGGAGTGACTTCAAAGAAGGGCCTTTGAAATGCACACAGGCCCTTCCTTCCCAGCCCTGGCTCCAGACAATCAGTAGATGAAATCAGCCCTTTGTGTGGGAAACAGGACACTGCCATGTCAGGTGTGTCAGCTCCCCCCTCTCTTCTTGCCCAAAAAGAGGTATTAGACTGCAGATTATTTCTCTGTCGCACCTCCCCTTCTTGTGTCTGCGGCTGTCTAGAGGGAATGGTAAAAGCAGAGAAATGTCCACTTTCTAAAAGTGAGAGTTTATCCAGTTTGTCTAATGAAGTCAATACAAAAACATTTCCGGTGAATGCGAGCACGCTCGCATTTGAGCAGAAGAAAAGCCTACCTTTTGCAGAGTCTAATATCAGACGAACTCCCGTATAATTTGTGAGTCCCCATTTGAATAGTTCCGGTCCATGCTCCGCAGCCTTTGTGTATGAATTACACACAGTTAAAAGTGTGCACGTGGCTTTTTAAAGCTATGGTAGAACGAGCCCATTGTCATATAGAATCAACAAACTGGATGGCTGCTCCTACTCTAAGAATCAGAATATCCCGATCATTTGTTTGAAGCCCTGACAAGAGTCCCAGTACTGTCCAGCCTGGGTCTTGAAATGTGTTGGCATTTCGAGAGGCATTTAGCTAAATCTAAATGCGTTTAGTGTTGGATGTATTAAAGATTAATTCATTATTTCTAACACTTTTGTGATATTCTTGCTGAAATAACAAGTTTAGTCCATAAAATTGGACACTTTTCACAAATACTTTTGTGTTTTTCACAGATGATGCAAGCGTTAAACGTTTTCTGTATTTGTTTCATGTTTGTATTAATTTAGAGATGTTGTCATTTGTTGTAATTTGATGCATATAATTCTTATTTTGACGTATGTTCAATTTGGTTTTTGACTGTGAATTGTGTTATTTATATGTGATGGTTTCTGTGTAAATTTGAGAATTAAGTGTTTCTTTTTCAGTCTTTTGAAAAAATTCTATTCGGACAGATAAAAGAATAGTCTGCCCGTTACTCCATAAATAATAAGAGTGTAGGTTAGTACGGAGCCAGGTGTTCATGTTGTATTTTGCACTTTCTAAAAGTGGCATTTCTAAAATATTAATGTTAAATCCAACTTAACCATTAAAGAGGATTTATCATTACCATTCCAAAGATATAAAACGTGATGCAGCTACTCCTTTCTAATCAGGAATTACAGCTTATAAGTGTATCAAGGAATTCCCAGTGCTAATCTATGAGAGAAGTAGGCCCCACAGTAGTGAAAAATGAATTTGGGTGTTTGGCAGTACTAGGACATGCAAAATGTACTAATATATGTCCTACATTTTATTTACAGAGCAGCCTGCCCTATGGGCTACCTAGGGCCTACCTTAGGGGTTAATTATGTGCAATGAAAAGGGGAGTTGAAGGTTGGCAAGTAGTTTTAAATGGCAAGTCAGAGTGGCAGTAAACTGCACACATAGTCCTCTCAATGGCAGAAGTGAGACAGGTTTGAGAGGCTACTTGTGTGGGTGGCAGAATCAATGCTGAATGCCCACTCACTAGTAGCATTTAGATTACAGGCCCCAGGTATGTGGTATACCACTTTACACAGGACTTACAAGTCAGCTAAATATGCCAATTGTGTATACACCAATATTATCATGTTTAGGGGTGAAGCACAAGCCCTTTAGCATTGGTCGACAGTGGTAACATGCTCAGAGTTTCGAGGGAAGCAAGAATAATCAGCAAAAGAGGAGGTAAGCAGGCAAAGGTTTGGGGGAACAAAAGGGAGTGGTGATGGACGGAGCATCTGAATCAATCAAACACTCACACCCAGTCAAAAGATCTGGGTTTAATCCATAACCATTCTTTAGCCCACTCTGCCACCCCAGTTCAGACATGGCTATATGCAAATCAGTCTGACCCTGTGCCTCATGGGAACAGTCCAGCCCGAACTGCCAAGCCATGTCCTCCCTGGACCGGAAACAAGCTTCCGAGGACCGGTTTCTGGCATTCCAGCCGGCTTGCTTGAATCCAGTGGCAGAGTGAGCAAGGGACTCAAGTCTGAGCATACCCTGCAACACTTATGGCGGCCAAAAGCGGTACAAAAGGGGGTGGTGATGGACGGAGCATCTGAATCAATCAAACACTCACACCCAGTCAAAAGATCTGGGCTTAATCCATCACCGTTCTTTAGCCCACTCTGCCACCCCAGTTCAGACATGGCTATATGCAAATCAGTCTGACCCTGTGCCTCATGGGAACAGTCCAGCCCGAACTGCCAAGCAATGTCTTCCCTGGACCGGAAACAAGCTTCCGAGGACCGGTTTCTGGCATTCCAGCCATCTTCAGCCCGGCTTGCTTGAATCCAGTGGCAAAGTGAGCAAGGGACTCACGTCTGAGCATACCCTGCCACACTTATGGCGGCCAAAAGCGGTACAAAAGGGAGTGGTGATGGACGGAGCATCTGAATCAATCAAACACTCACACTCAGTCAAAAGATCTGGGCATAATCCATCACCGTTCTTTAGCCCACTCTGCCACCCCAGTTCAGACATGGCTATATGCAAATCAGTCTGACCCTGTGCCTCATGGGAACAGTCCAGCCCGAACTGCCAAGCCATGTCTTCCCTGGACCGGAAACAAGCTTCCGAGGACCGGTTTCTGGCATTCCAGCCGTCTTCAGCCCGGCTTGCTTGAATCCAGTGGCAAAGTGAGCAAGGGACTCACGTCTGAGCATACCCTGCCACACTTATGGCGGCCAAAAGCGGTACAAAAGGGGCTGGTGATGGACGGAGCATCTGAATCAATCAAACACTCACACCAAGTAAAAAGATCTGGGTTTAATCCATCACCGTTCTTTAGCCCACTCTGCCACCCCAGTTCAGACATGGCTATATGCAAATCAGGCTGACCCTGTGCCTCATGGGAACAGTCCAGCCCGAACTGCCAAGCCATGTCTTCTCTGGACCGGAAACAAGCTTCCGAGGACCGGTTTCTGACATTCCAGCCGTCTTCAGCCCGGCTTGCTTAAATCCAGTGGCAAAGTGAGCAAGGGACTCACGTCTGAGCATACCCTGCCACACTTATGGCGGCCAAAAGCGGTACAAAAGGGGGTGGTGAAGGACGGATCATCTGAATCAATCAAACACTCACACCCAGTCAAAAGATCTGGGTTTAATCCATCACCGTTCTTTAGCCCACTCTGCCACCCCAGTTCAGACATGGCTATATGCAAATCAGTCTGACCCTGTGCCTCATGGGAACAGTCCAGCCCGAACAGCCAAGCCATGTCCTCCCTGGACCGGAAACAAGCTTCCGAGGACCGGTTTCTGGGATTCCAGCCGGCTTGCTTGAATCCAGTGGCAGAGTGAGCAAGGGACTCACGTCTGAGCATACCCTGCCACACTTATGGCGGCCAAAAGCGGTAGAAAAGGGGGTGGTGATGGACGGAGCGTCTGAATCAATCAAACACTCACACCCAGTCAAAAGATCTGGGTTTAATCCATCACCGTTCTTTAGCCCACTCTGCCACCCCAGATCAGACATGGCTATATGCAAATCAGTCTGACCCTGTGCCTCATGGGAACAGTCCAGCCCGAACTGCCTAGCCATGTCTTCTCTGGACCGGAAACAAGCTTCCGAGGACCGGTTTATGGCATTCCAGCCGTCTTCAGCCCGGCTTGCTTGAATCTAGTGGCAAAGTGAGCAAGGGACTCACGTCTGAGCATACCCTGCCACACTTATGGCGGCCAAAAGCGGAACAAAAGGGGGTGGTGATGGACGGAGCATCTGAATCAATCAAACACTCACACCCAGTCAAAAGATCTGGGTTTAATCCATCACCGTTCTTTAGCCCACTCTGCCACCCCAGTTCAGACATGGCTATATGCAAATCAGTCTGACCCTGTGCCTCATGGGAACAGACCAGCCCGAACTGCCAAGCCATGTCTTCCCTGGACCGGAAACAAGCTTCCGAGGACCGATTTCTGGCATTCCAGCCGTCTTCAGCCCGGCTTGATGAATCCAGTGGCAAAGTGAGCAAGGGACTCACGTCTGAGCATACCCTGCCACACTTATGGCGGCCAAAAGCGGTACAAAAGGGGGTGGTGATGGACGGAGCATCTGAATCAATCAAACACTCACTCTGTGGTTCTGTAAATTCTGGATTCGTAATCGTTGTGGACTCGAGAATCAAAACTTCGTCGAAGTATGACGAATTTGGTATCAAAAGACCGAAAATGACGAGCACAACACGTACATATATTTTCAGCACATTCGAGTGACGATTTCACCTCGAAATCGTCATTTCCGTTCAGAACCCTTGGCTTCCATTTTATGTACTGCAGCCATCTTGTGTGTTGCCCTTTTCATAGGCCTTAATCCAGCTGAATTCAATTCTACAAGGACACATACTCCTTAATCGACTTTTCGTTGACCTATACAAGTTGGAACCATTGCCCCAGGCCGAACTCGTTAGGTCAGTTCCCCTCCCAGTGGCCGAACAAGATAACATCAAAGCTCAACCAGCCATAAAACCATGTCAGCACGCACACCTGCCGTATCTCACTCACATCTGTCTCCACTCCTTTCTCTTCATTTTCTTTATGATGGGGAGGTGCCCGGTTTTATTGGGGGTCCACCGATATCTGATGAAATGTTGGGCCCTACCGAGTGATTTGTTGTAGGCAGCACAAAGTGAAATATGGACATGTCATCATGACTCTGCTTTTTTCTTTGTATTGGAAATATGTTAACGATTCACTTTACAACCAAGAATATTTGCCTGAAGCTTAAAATTGTGTATAAAAAGAGAAGCCTAACTTTGTAAATTTGAGCAGTCTCCTGAGAATATACTCCCCGTGTGTTGTACTTCTGGGACACTTGTTACCTTGGTTGCAGCCAATAAAATCGATCCTTGACTTCACCTAGAAGACTCTGAGTTTCTGTAGGTCTGAATCAGGAAGAACTCGAGGTCTCTGGGTGTACCCTGACACCGCTGGGTTATCGGTTCTGTGCCGGTTCTTAAGAAAACCCAGTACCTCAATTGGCGCCCAATGTTTGGGGCGATTCCAGTGGTACCAGCCCAGCCAGAGGTTCGTGAGGAGCTTCGTGTGGAAATTCCGGAGGACGGCCAACCACTTCAACGACCCCTGCATGTCGACGTGGTCCGAAGGTCTTTGCTGCGAGGTTCCCCGCTTCCCGACGGCTACGAAGGACTGCTGCCCTGGCTATCGCCCTGATTTGGACCCTTGAAGTTTGGTAGAGCGAAACACTGAGACGAGTCTTCTGGTGAAGTCATCGATATTTCAGTTAAGTATAAGTGGAGCGTCTCCCAGTCTTTAGTGGTTCTTAAGCTTTGGGTATCCTTTGGGATAGTTTTGTCGGTACTTGCAAGCACCAAAACTGAAGGACTTGTGTATTCACAAGAACCATCGTAATCGATAATCCTTCGAAGTTTGGAACTAGACTAGAGAGCGAAGATGCCTAGTCTTAGACTTGGAAATTTGTTTTGTCTTGGTGGTAATAATAGGGACTCCCGATTGGAGGACTCGTGTCCGGTTCCTCCGGTTGGAACTCCAACTTACGAGTTATATGTGAAACATGGGGTGGGCCCCATCACATACAATGAAGTATGGATCAAATACACCAGAAAAGATGGTGTTTTAAAATGGCCCCAATATGGTAGCTTTGATACCGAAATCTTAGATAACCTTGAAGTCAAACTGTTCAAAAAGAAAGCCCGGCCGGCGATGTTTGACTCTTTCCGCCTATGGCGTAAAGAAGCCAAACAAAAGGAAATCAAATTAGCTAAGAAAAATAAGAGAGAAGGGGAACTTTCAGTAATGCAAGCTGCTATGCGGTTTAAAGACAATGAAGAAGAGCAGATGAGTGAGCAGTTGCACAGGCAACGTAAAATGGTGATAGATAAATGCTATCCAGTTTTGCCGCGTCTTAAGCAAGATGCAGCAAAAGAGCACGAAAAAGACCAGTTAATGTCACACCTGTTAAGTTCACCACCCCCCTATGCACAGAATGCTACGGCACCTCCGCCACCTTTAGTTGCGCAACCTGTAAATGCATTGCCTCCTGCTTCTCTACAGCACCCACCAGCTACTCTTCAGCTGGCTCATACTTCTCTGGTGCAGCCTCCTCAAGGCTCACCTACCAGATCTGCTCCGCCTATGCCTCCTATGAGTCTGCCTAGCGCTCTTTCTATTTCGCCTGATGTCTCCTCTGCTATTGCCTCTGCCCCTGCCTTGTCTCATCCCGTTTTTCACCTTCCTTCAGTTTCACCTTCCATTCGGCAGAAAATGGCCAGCACTGTCACTAACCTTTTCTCGCCTCTTTTTGGGTCGCCTACTACGACCCCTAACATAGATCGCAGACAGTTGCGAAGTCGACTGCCTGACTATCAAGAAAGAGACTCACTGAATCGTTTGGCACGAAAGTGGGTTATGGACACCGTAAAATATGATGTAGAGTCGGTCATGGAAGTCTTCCTTCAATGGGAAGCACCGACGCAGAGATATGTCTTTGAACAAATGTGTGTTTTTCTTTGTGAGGATTTGGAAGACAATAATTTAGGATGCATCCCGCAGGAATTGTGTCATGTACGGTTTAAGTTTGGAGAGGGTATGATTGTAGGTCCCGATGTCGAGAAAGCGATTGAAATATTGTTATCATAATCAATCTGAGCATGGTACATCTAGTAGGAAAAAGGCGCGACAATACCCCATGAGGGAAGTTCCCCCACAATGGAGAGAGGGCGACACAACTGTCAACCCCCCTATTCTGCCACATTTTCAGCGTGTATGGGTACATGTCCCATGGAAACGAGCTGAAGTTTTAGCACTCAAACAGACATTACCTGATCTGCGTAAAAATCCTGCAGGGTATTACAAAGAGTTGTCGCAAACTGCTGGATCATGTATAATGAATTTAGCCGATATAGATATGCTATTTGGGAATGTTGTTCCACAGCCTTTATGGAGTAGGATTCGTCATACAGATCACGATCAGGAATTAGGTGACTCATGGGCTAATATTGTTGCCACAGATGCTCGACAAGTTGGTGGTGCCAAGCCTAAGCCTTTGATAGCAGAACTCCCCGGTAAAATAGTGGATTACATGAAAACGATAATGCCTGCAATACGTGTAAATTGGGACAAGTTGTCTGCATGCAAGCAGAAGAAAGAAGAAACTGTCTCAGATTTCTTCACCAGGTTTGAAGAAACATTTGTCGATCACAGTGGTCAGGATATGACCACCGAAGGTGGTCAGAGATTGTTCGTCGATAAATTTGTGCACAATCTGCTTCCAGAGTTGTGTAAAAAGTTAAAGGATTCAGAAAGTTCTTGGGCAGTTTCGTCTTCAGCGCAGATACTAGCTACAGCCCAATATTATGAAAATAGGGACAAAGACGAGAAAGACAGAGCAGAAAAGAAAACTAAGGAGTTGAAAACGAAGGTCTTGTTACAACAAGCATATCCGCCACGTGGTGGTGGTAATCAGAATAATAGCGGCCAGAATAACTATCAGAATAACTTTCAGCACCCTCAACAGTATCAAAGGAACTCGCAAAGGGTTGAGTATACTCAGCCACTTGTCACTGTAGGCCCCAATCAGTGTTTATATTGCAAAGAAGAAGGTCATTTTAAGAATAATTGTCCAATTCTGTTACAGCGTGCAAATGGTGGTTCAAACACAAGATGTCAAGGCGTTCAACAAGCCTTTAGAGGTAGAGGACGTGGAAACGTTCCCCAAAACACACGTCCACTTCCACCACAAAATTCTATGAATAGGTTTGATCAGCAGAACAACACATCTGACAGAACAGCTCAGTACTATGTTGATGATTACTATACAGAAAGTGAGAATTGGGAAACTAATGATTGCTAGGACAGCCATAGACAAAGAGAGGGAGTTGTTTCAGTTCCAGTAGATCAGAGTGGACCATACGTTGAGGTGATTACATCAGGTGTGTCAGAACCTTTTCTTTTGGATACTGGTGCTATGAAGAGTTCTATTATGCACTCCAAACTCCCTGGCGCACCTTTGTCTGGCGAAATGAACGTTTCCGTAGGTTTTTCTGGCGCCCCAGTTAGAAATCCGATTTCTGACCCTTTGTCTCTTTCTGTTGATCCTTGCGAACTAGAAGCACCCCTCATTCTGACAACAGGTTGTGGTGAAAACTTGCTAGGATTGGATTTGCTAAAACGATTATATGCAACTTTGTACTGTTCTCCTTCAGGAGTACAACTTACTTTAGGTAAGAAAGTGGTTTCTCCCATGTACCTGTCAAGAGATAAACTTCCAGCAGAATTGTTGTTTCTTCCAGATATCCTTTGGGCCACTGGTCCTAATGATGTGGGTCTTTTAGAAATACCTCCATATGTTGTGACATTGAAAGCCAACGTGAAAATGCCACGAATTCCCCAATACCGAATTTCTAGTGAAGGTGAAAAAGCGTTGCTAGCGATCGTTTATGAATTGATTGAAAAGGATGTGATTGAAGAAACACGAGGCAACGTTTGCAATAGTCCTGTTCTGGTTTTAAAACGAACTGACCCTTCTCAGCCACCTGTGTACAGATTTGTGATTGATCTTAGGGAAGTCAATAAAATAGTTGTGCCACAATTCCCAGTTGTCCCCGACATTACCACGGTATTGACTATGATTCCAGCTTCTGCCTCTTGGTTTTCGGTGATTGACCTGAAGAATGCTTTCTTCAGCATCCCTATTGCTGAGGAAAGCAGGGATATTTTTTCCTTCAGTTTAGGAGGTCGCAGCTTCCGCTTTAAACGCGCTCCTCAGGGCTACTGTGAAAGTCCATCAATATACAGTCAAGCTCTGAAAACACAGCTTGATACGATTGTTTTGCCTAAAGGTGCTACTCTTGTACAGTATGTTGACGATTTGCTTATTGCTGCAGATACTGAGAAAATTTGTAAGAAAGCAACAACTTCATTATTAGGCCATCTGTGTGATTTACATCATACGGTGTCACTTTCCAAACTGCAATACTGCCGACAAGAAGTGACCTACTTAGGTCACCTCTTATCGAAGGAGGGAAGGAAACTGACCCCAGAGAGAATTCAGGTAATAGCGAAATTGAGTGTGCATAGAACACAAAGAGAAGTGCGTGCTTTCTTGGGTATTACATCGTACTGTAGACAGTGGATTCCAAATTTTTCATTATTGGCCAAACCTTTGGTGGCATTAACATGTAAAGACACACCCAATCCCATTCCTTGGTCTGAAGAGTGTCACAAAATTTTTCTCGAATTACGCACAGCATTATGTTCGGCTCCTGTGTTGGGTACCCCCGACTACAGTAAGCCTTTCACATTGTATGTCCACGAGAAGGAGGGCTGTGCATTGTCTGTGTTGACTCAGTTGTTTGGAGGTAGGCAGCGTCCATGTGCCTACTTTTAGTCGACTTTGGATCTGGTAGCTAAAGCATTGCCAAGTTGTTTAAGAGCCACAGCAGCAGCAGCTGTTTCTATTCGACAGTCTGCTGGTCTAGTAATGAATAATACACTAGTCGTGAAGGTCCCACATGCAGTAGGGACGTTGTTAAATAGAACCAAGACACAGCACTTAACTAGTGCTCGTCTGTCCAGTTACGAACTGACACTACTAGCGAGTCATGTGCACATAAAAAGGTGCAGTACCTTAAACCTAGCTACATTGTTGCCAATTGCAGAAGAATCAGATGTTTCAGAACAGCACGATTGTTTTCTTAGAACAGAGGAAGAGACGAAAGGGAGAGTAGACCTATACGATACTCCTCTTACTGAATGTGATGGTACGTTATGGGTGGATGGTTCATGTTTCAAGCTCCCGAGTGGTGACACGACTGCAGCATATGCTGTCACGACTTTGCATACAGTAGTTGAAGCTGCACGTGTCCCAAATAATTCGGCTCAAGCAGCCGAGTTAATCGCACTTACGAGAGCATGTGTGTTGTCTGAAGGAATGAAAGTGACCGTCTATACCGACAGTCAGTATGCATTTGGAGTGGCTCACAGTTTTGGGCGGTTGTGGAGAGAACGTGGATTCCTGACTTCGCATGGAGCTAAGATTCAGCATGGTCAGTTGGTGAATGAGCTTCTTGAATCACTGACCCTGCCCCTGCAAATGGCGATTGTGAAATGTAGTGCACACAAGAAGGTGACTGCCGATGTTGGTTGTGGAAATGCATTCGCTGATGAAATCGCGAAAGAAACCGCAAAGAATGTGATGAGCCGGATGTATGTTACAGGACCTGCAAGATGGACTGGTGATGTGGGAATGTGTGAAGACACGATGGAAAGTGTGAAATCTATCCAAGCTGAGGCCACAGAGAAAGAGTTGAGCATGTGGAGAGAAAGTACGGGTAGGATGGATGCAAATGGTTGTTGGGTTGAATTGTCTGAACACCAGAGATGGTTGTTACCCGATGCGTACGTGCTTGCAGTAGTTACAATGGCTCATGGAATGGCTCATATCAGCGTGAAAGGGATTTGCGAGTTGTTGGCTCCAGTATGGAAGAATTCAGGGATTCCCAAGTGTGCAGAGGATGTTGTCAAGAATTGCATGGTATGTTTGAAAAACAATCCTGGTAGGGGAACCCCAACTCCAGCTGGTCATTTTTCACCTCCTACGTATCCGTTTGAGGTTTTGCAGCTTGATTTCATCCACATGGAGAGGTGCAACAACTTAAAGTATGTACTCGTTGTTGTTTGTGCTTTTTCAAGATGGGTAGAAGCCTATCCCCTAAAGGACAATACTGCCTTGTCCACAGCAAAAGCCCTTGTGAAAGAGTACTTCCCCAGGTTCGGAATGCCTAGAATGGTCTGGTCTGACAATGGGAGTGAATTTGTGGGTCGTGTGATGAAGAGAGTGTGTGAAGGGCTAGGTATTAGGCAGAAGTTCCACGCTGCAAATCACCCCCAATCAGCTGGATTAGTAGAATGTTACAATGGCACTTTAAAACTCAAATTGGCCAAAATCCAAGCGAGCACAGGTCTTAAATGGCCTGATGCTCTACCCTTAGCACTCCTGTCCACCAGAATGACTGTGCATTCACGAGTGAAACTTAGTCCATATGAGATAGTTTTTGGCCGGCCAGCCAATATATGGGGAGTGCCTAGACCCAAAAAGTTTAGCGAGCTTGAACACCCTGTTTTGCTTGATTACCTGTATGAATTGACGGCTAAATTGCATGTTTTGCATCAACAGGTTCATGACACCCTGCCTCCGGTCTCTGAAACTCCAGGACATGCCATTGAACCTGGATCCTGGGTGCTGGTAAAGAATTTCCAGAGAACAAGGAACGACCAGCCCAGGTGTACTGGACCTCACCTCGTCCTTCTTTCTACGAGATCTGCGGTTCGGGTGGAGGGAAAGGCCAACTGGGTCCACGGGATCCATTGTAAAAGAATCCCTTTCCCTCTGCCTCACGACCAGTGCGTCCAGAAGGGTGTCGCTGACCCAGAACCTGATACCGTGTCACATGCCGTCCCTTTTAATGATTTGCACGTAAAAAGGACTGACTCTGAACCAGAAACTGAGAACATTTCGCACAAGGCTGTGCCACCATCAAAGCTATTGAACTCTGCAGAGCCTGACCTTTTGTTTCCGGATCAGACAATACCTGGGAAACAACAATATAACTTGAGACGGAGAAAAACGAACTAATAAAAATTCCTTTTTGCAATTTGAGACAAAAGATCCATAGACTAATAAAAAACCAATATTTTCCTTTTCCCCCCAAGTACTATTTTTTTTGAAAGTGCAGCGCTCCCATCCAGGAAACTTGCTCATTTTTGTTTTTCGAATCGCCATCCGGGTTCCGCTGCTAGGGCCGCGGTTGCCTAAAAAGTCTTTGGGGTGCAGCTAACGACGTTAGGTCGGTAGTTCCGGTTGGTCTAAGGGAGTTGCCCTGGATTGACGGAAGCATACTTTAGCAGAATCAACCTCCCACCGCGGGCAGCACTCTAGAGAGGATGGAGTTTCCCGATGTGGAGAGACCTGCCAAACGAACGAACTTTTTTTTTTTTTTTTTTTGTTTTTATTGTAAGACATGTGTTCTGCAATAAAAAGACAGAAGATTTACACTGCGTCACGCCAACAACCCGGAGGCAGGCCGCTATCAGGTGTACAGGCTCAAGAGTCAGTAAAATAGGCCAGGATTCAGGACCTGGCCGGGTTTAGCATTTCCATAAATACACACAATACAGTAAAAACATGAATGTGAGCAGTGTAACATCAGCACGTAAGTGGTCTTACTTTTCTCACAGTGATGTAGACATGCAGATGAATTAGAAAGCAACTAAGCCGCCTCGGTACGATCAGCGGTCAGCAACCCGCTGCTGCGGCAGGTGGAAAGAATACATCTAACAGCACTGTTTTCTCCCAATGTATCCCACTAACAAACAGAAAACGAAAACAACAAACTTCGGTGCAGTATATAAAGACAACTACCCAACATACCATCCATTCATGGGGCTGCGCAGATCTATGCTGGATCACCATGAGCACAAGGCAAGCCATGTTTAGAGTGGGGGTGCGGAGACCTCCACACTGTTACGCGTAGGCGGAGGGGGTGGGAGAAGGGGAATGGGGGGGGGAGGGGGAGGATGCTGAGTGGGACTATCTACCGAGTTCTGAGGCCAAAGTAGGGACAGCGGGGGCAGGGCCAGTGTCACATGCGGGATCAGTGGGGCAGCAGGTTCGGAGCGTGTGTCAGTGCGGGGCAGGTCCACACCAGCGCAGGTTCTCTGAGCAGCAATCATTCCACCTCACAAGGAACACAGTCAGCCCATATCATCCGAAACACCCGCATCAGGTGACCCCCCCGAGGTGTCTGAGCCCGCCCGCTCTCTAGCCCATTGTATGAACGGGTCCCAGACATCAGTGGGTCTGGAAGCGGTGGGCATTGTCTCCCAGTAGTGCGTCAGTTGAGCATGACCGTATGTCACATCCCTAATCCACCCCACGAACGAGGGAAGAGCCCTCCTGCCCCAATGCAGTGCAACCTGTCTCTTGGCATAGAGAAGGAGTAGCGCATGCAGTTTTCTGTCGCAGGGTTCGGTATCCTTAACGTAGCCCAACAAGCCCAGGAGCGGTGTCGGTGTATCATTTCTATGTATGATTTGGTTAATGGCTGTAAAGACCTCCGACCAGTATGTGTCCAGTTTGGGGCAGCTCCAAGCTACGTGGAGAAAGGACGCATCCTCCCCTCCACATTTCCAGCAGGAGGCATCCGCGCGGATGCCCATGCGGTGTAACAGTGTCGGCGTGCGATAATATCTGTGCAGAAACTTGAAGTGGATGAGCCGCAGTCGATAGTTCGGAGACAGTGCCGTGAGTTGCCTACAGCAGTACTCCCATACGTCATCTGTGAAAGGGTCCGCCAGGTCTGCAGCCCAAGCCTGCTTGGCCGTGGCCACTGTTAGCGGGGTCTGCTCCTGCATGCAGTTATACAGTCTCGATACCAGCTTTTTGGGGGAGGGCCGTGAAAGCAAATTTTGAAGAGCGTTCAGAGTGCATGGCTCCTCCGGGAATTGGGGCCCCATCTTTTTGCAGGATTCCCGAAGGGAATGGTATAACAACGCATCCGCAAAAGATTCAGGTTGGGCATCATCGCTCGCGCTCATCTCGACAAATGTACCGCCAGGGTACATATCAGCAAAGGTGTGCAGACTCTCCCCTCTGATCAGAAGTACATCACCTCTGGCGGTCAAGCAAGGCAGCATCGGGTTTCCCCGCAGGGGGATGGCCGGTGCGTAAAGCAAGGGGAGTCCCGCAGTTTTCTGAAGTTCACGCCAGGCCCAGCGAATCATCTCCACGGTATCAATCTCCTTCGACGGGCATGAAACCTTCCCGTATAGCGCCACACGCAGCGGTAATGGGGCCGCTACAGCCAGTTCCACCGCCACGTGCGGTTGGTAAGGAGTAGGGAAGGCCCAGAAGTGCAGAAATTGCGCTTGTGCACAGAGGGAGTAAAGCTTCATATCCGGAGCCCCGAGGCCCCCCTGACGGAGCGGTAGTGTGAGCAGGTCCCAGGACACTCTCGCCTGTCCTCCAGCCCACACCAATTTCAACAACAGCGAGCGGACCCGAGCATGAAAGTGTGCTGTCAGCGGCAGCGGAACGTTCACGAACAAATACAAGAATTTGGGGAGAACCACCATTTTCGCTAGGGCTATCCTTGCGACCAGAGATAGCGGCAGTTTGTTCCAAACCTCGATTTTCCCTTCCAGCCAGTCCACCGCTCTTCCGAAATTGAGCGACCACAGCTCCTGTATATCTCGACTGACCCAAACACCCAAATATTTAACAGCGTCCGTCTCCCACCTCAGTGGGTAGTCCGGTGCCGGGCGACAAGTCCCCTCCGTCAATGGGAAGGCAACAGATTTAGACCAGTTGATTGACACTCCCGCCAGGCCCTCAAACCTCACAAATTCTCGGAGCAGCGGATTCATGTTGGCCTTGGGATTGATGATATATAAGGTGACATCGTCTGCATACAACGAGATCAGTAAGCTCCGCGAGCTGAATCCGATGCCCCGTGCAGTGTGATGCTGCCTTATCCGAGCCGCAAGCGGCTCCATCGCAATGGCAAAGAGGAGAGGGGACAGAGGACATCCCTGTCTAGTCCCTCTGGAAATACTAAAGGGCTTGGATACGAGTCCATTTACACTCACCCTAGCTCTAGGTGTCGTGTATAGCAGTTTGATCAAGGTCATGAAATTCTGACTGAATCCCATCCTCTCCAAAATCCTAAACAGGTAAGGCCACTCTAAGGAGTCGAAAGCCTTGGTGGCGTCTAGAAACACCACCGCCGCCTGCACAGACGGGTGTAAGTAGTGAAGGACAGAGAAAATGGTTCTGAGGTTATGTGATGTTGCGCGGCCAGGGATAAACCCCGATTGGTCAGGGAGTGCAATCATCGGTAACATTGGCTGCAATCTATCCGCAATGATCTTTGCATAAATTTTAGCATCCACATTTATCAGAGAGAGGGGCCTATAGGAATCCAGGCGCAGCTCGTCTTTATCAGGTTTTAAGAGCGTAATTATTAAGGCCTCACGCATGGAGTCTGGTAGGGAGTTCAATTCAAGGGCCTCGACAAACACAGAGTGTAGTCTCGGCGCTAGTTCATCAACATAAGTTTTATAGAAGGATGTTGTCAGGCCGTCAGGGCCAGGGGCTTTGTTGGCCGGCATGCTCTTAATCACCTGAGTGATATCTTGGACAGTTACAGGAAGGTCCATATATTGTCTGTGGTTGTTATTAAACCAGACGAGGGCAATGGAGTCGAGAAAGCCCTGCAAGGAGGCCGGGGCAGCGGGTTGTTTGGAGGTGTAGAGGGATGCGTAGAAATCAGCGAAAGCGCCTAACACTGCCTCCTGGCCCACCGCAAGGGTCCCCTCCTTGTCATATATGGTGTGAATGTAGTTGGACTGCGTACGAGGAGCTATCAACCTAGCAAGGGTCCTGCTCGGCCTGTCCCCCTCCCCATATCTGCGCGCCTCCGCCTGCTTTCCCAGGAATCGGACCTCCCGCTCCGCCTCCTCAGTAAAGGCTAGCAGCTTGGTTTTTAGAGTCCCAGCAGTTTCTAAGGACGGGTCAGTGCTAAAGGCAGTATCTAGGTCTCTCAGCTCTCCCTCCAGTTTAGCCAACGTGTCCCTGATGGCGCGCAGTACGCCCGCCTTTCGTGCAATGCACTGGCCTCTGATCACAGCCTTAAAGGCGTCCCATTCGATGGCCTTAGTGGAGACTGACCCAGCATTATCAGCAAAATATTGAATAATGTCCTCTCTGATCTCCTCAACAAACACTGGGTCCGTGAGCGCGTGTGGTGGAAGGCGCCATGTGAACGCCCTGTGAATAGTGTCTGGTGGGTGCAGCTCCAACATACACGGGGCATGATCCGACAGTGACCTAGCTAGGATATCAACACTCGACACCCACGTTGCAACCTCAGGAGACACTAGCCAGAAGTCTAGCCTAGACCAAGCAGCTTTGTGGCAAGTATAGCAGGTCCCCACTTTGACATCCGGATGTCTAGCTCTCCACACATCCGAAAGTCTTCCCTCACTCATCACATCCAAGACTGCTTGATGGGCTTTAGCATGCAGTGGTCTGCTCACACCCCTGCGATCCATGTCATCATTCAGCACAATATTGAAATCACCACCCAACACAACCGATTGGCAGTCTAGCAACGCAATCTCCGCCCAAACACCCCGGAAAAATTCAGGATCGTCTACATTCGGACCATAAATCGCAGCCAACACAATAGGCCGCCCTTGCAACGAACCATGCAGTATAACATATCTCCCCTCCACATCCTGCACGTGAGCGTGTTCCCGCCAATCCAATCCTCTGCGGATAAGTATAGCCACACCCCTCGCATAGTTAGAATAAATGGCAGAGTATACATGCGCCCATCGGGAGTTTTTCAATCTGGGTGAGGGGGTCGTATTAAGATGAGTTTCCTGCAAGAAGCAAATGTCCACCTTGTGCCTCGACAGTATACCATGCATCAGGCGGGCTTTCTTGTAATCACCAAGGCCTCTAATGTTCCAAGTCCAGAGCTTAATTCCCCCCATCTAGTAGGTGATGTATAGTCCGATCTATCTCCCATTGTCCCCATCTCCCAGAGACACAAGGCCGCCCACTCATCGTGACCAGCAATCCAATGTGCAAACAGGTAGTACGAGGTAAAAATACAGTGCACCTTATTAGAACTAGAACTTGCAACTTCATAACCACCCCCCTCCACCCTCCACCCTCAGCAACCCCCCAATCAGGTCGTGACATACCCCAAAAGCAGGCACGCAGTGCGTGCAAAAACCCCAACATCAGTAACAATGGGAGGCACCCCATGAGGCGTGGCGCGCCCAGCGTACACCCCCGTGTGAACGGGGTGGCTACACACAAATTGGAATTCTCCTGGGTCCTAGCAGTGCCCCCACCCCAGGGTCTACAAAACCCATATGTAACTATAATCTCAAAGAGCACATGGAGTCAGCAGCCTCAGCTTGGCACCCGTGGCGTCTCCAGTGACCCATCCCCACTTACTCAGTTCAGATGTAACAACCATGGGCACAAGGAGTATCCAGACGCCCACATGAGGTACGAATGGGGGTTGAGGTGCAGTTACACAAATTCACAGCAGCAGCCCCCTCAGTCATTGTCACTAAGGTGGTCCGAAGCCTCCTCCAGTCGTGGTGATTTCCTTCTGGCCCCAGCACAGATATGCTTGGCAAACTTGAGCGCAGACTTGGCGTCAGTAAAGAAGTGTGAAGTATTGTCATGCTGTACCTTCAATTTCGCCGGATAGAGCAGAGAGTAGGGCACTCCAGCCTGCAGCAGCACCTTTTTCGCCGGCTGGAACTCCTTGCGGGCCGCTTGTACCAGGGGGGTAAAGTCCGGGTAGAAGGAGATATTGTTCCCTTGATGTGTGATCCTACCCTTCTCTCTCGCCAAGCGCAGGATGAGGTCTCTATCCTGGTAATTGAGCAATTTAGCCAGGATTGGGCGAGGTGGGGCACCCGGCGGAGGTTTCTTTCCAAGCGACCTGTGCGCCCTCTCAACTGTGAAGACTGGGGACAAGTGTGGGTCGAATAGTTCATGTAGGAGGTCTGCCACAAACGTCTCCATTTTGCTAATGTTGGTCGTCTCCGGAATACCCGTAATGCGGACGTTGGACCTTCTGGAACGTGCTTCCAAGTCATCAGCCTTGGCGCGAAGGTTACCTATTTCCTGTTCCAGGGAAGTAATGTGTTGCTTGGCCTGCTGTTGGAATTCGCAGCATTCAGTTTGCCTGTTTTCTAGGCAGTCCAGTCTGGTTTCGTGGGCGTCCACTTTAGTTTTCACAGATTCTAGCTGTGATGACATGGTATCCAGTTTTGCGTCGATACTCTTTAAGCTGGACCTCACCTCCATGATAAGTGCCCCAAAGTCTATGTCAGAAGGTGCGCCATGCGATGACGACTCGCCGCCATCCATCTCAGCCGCTTGGGTTTTCGGAGGTCGTTTGCTGTCAAAGTTGATTTTGGGTTGCCTGGCTTCGTTTTTCCCCATCTCTGAAGCCTGGAGTATGCCTCTAGCGCCACGTAGGAGTAGCGTCGCTGTGCGCCCCACCGCAGACCTGTCGTGCAGTAGCTCGTAGTATGACAAATTGAGTCGGTCTAATCTGAGGGAGAGTTATGTATCGGCCAAGTAGTAAGTATTAATGGCGAGGCTGACCAGCGGCTCTTAGGAGCTGCAGCGCGCAAATCAGGGCAGCACCAAGTCAAAAAATGGCGGGCGCCGGAATCCCACTAGCAAGACCTCGTGTCGTCCAAGCAGTCACTGGTATCAGAGGTTTGATCGAGACCCCGGGAATCCAGCAGGCCAGGTAAATAAAAGCGCAAGTGGCTCTCTGTGTTTAGCCACCGACAGCAGTCGACGTGGTGCAGCATAAAGGCGCAGCGGGTAGATACTCGATCAGTTCCCGCCTCGCCGCAGGGTCGCTCCGCTCTGTCCCCCAACCTGTCAAGAAGCGGTGCGGCTGCAGACACCACCTCGCAGCCGAGACCCGGGGGGCCCCCCACAGTTCACCGCCACTCCGGGCGAACGGCTGAGCGATGTGCGGCGCCCCGACAGGCTTCTCAGCTAGGGTGAGAGCGCTGACTTCTCTCCGCAAGGCGCAGTGCGGTAGTAGCTAGACCTCTTCTCAAGTACTGCCGGGGCTCACCGGTATCAGAGGCGGCGGTATCCTCGCTGCAGGTGATGGCACACGGCACCGCTCGCTGGCTCTCCGGGGGCCTCCGAAGCCGCGGTCTGCAGTGCCGCGCAATGCCCAGAGTCAGGCACTTCCGGCGAGGAGCAGAGCGGGCGCACAGGTCGGCAAATGTCCAGACGGCTGCCGCTCCGCAGGATCGTCAGCTATGTGCCCCAAACTGTAGTCGAAGGATCCCCAGGGTGTCCGACGGCGACCCTCGGAGTATTTTGGGTCCGCAGGCACCAGGAGAAGGATAAATGCAGGATTAATTATTGTAGCCGGCGGAGCTCACTCACAGAGCGGCCATTTCGCTGCTCGGCTAGCCACGCCCCAAAACGAACGAACTTTAAGCACGAATCACTCAAAGTGATGACAAAGAAAAGTTTTTTAATGTTGTGCATTTGTATGTTATTCAGTATGATGATATTTTTAATAAGTTATGTTTTGTTCTCTTTTCGTGTAACATTTGCACCCACTGCATCACCTCCTCCTCCTACTGTTTCCTCTCACTCTTTTCAACCCCTTCCTGAACACGAATCAGCTAGGAGACTAGAGTTTATTAATAACTCCTTTGTTCAGCTTTTGCACCAACACCAACTAGTAATGAACACAACTAACTGTTGGGTGTGTGGTCTTATGCCTCACACTACGGATAAAGGTATCCCTTATCTAGTTCTGCCTTTCAGTCATAATGGCTCTGTGTGGGCATACAGAACCATGTTCATATATGCACGAGAAGTCCAACCCCTACGTTCTGTGAAAGACAACCTCAAGACTAGCGCCCTAGTCAAAGGTATAGTTGACATGATTAAGGAAGTAATTTCTTATGAAGATACCCCGGATGATAAGATACTTGCATATGTGGGTTGGAACGTGACCGGATATGGAGCTACTTTAAGTGAGAAACAGCAAGCAAAGAGATCTTCCCCGATCTGGATTGTACCCCATCAGGGTAACATGTGTCTGCAAGGTATTGGCAAGAATCCCAGAGCTCAGTTAGGGAGAAGTGTCTGTACAGAAACGTATGTTTTTATGTCTCAGACATCCCCTGCGTTTTTAGCAGCTAAGGGTACTTATTTCATCTGCCATGATAGAGCCTATACATGGTTGCCCCCTGACTTTTCGGGCTCATGTTGTTGCCTCCTACCTACACAGCAGCGGCAGACTACCACCGGACAAGGATAGTTAGAGGTGTTTTGAGTAAAGAAGACACTGCAGGTCAAGAATTTGGGGACTTTGCAAAGGGTTTTCTGCCGTTCTGGGGATCTATGGCTAACAGTAGGAACATAAGGCAATTGACAAGGGTAGTTGAGTCCACCGTGACCGAAACTGCTGGTGCCCTTAGTAACTTGACTGCTGAGCTCCAGTCGGATCGACTTATGACCCTTCAGAACCGGGTCGCTTTAGATGTTATACTTGCAGACCGAGGTGGGGTATGCAGATTGATCCAATCTAGCTGCTGCATTTTCATCCCAGATAACGCTCCAACGGTGTACCAGGCCATCTCCAAACTACATAAGATTTCCGAATCTATTCATATGGACAAGGGAGATTGGTCGTTAACGGGATGGTTCTGGGAACTGATATCTGCCTGGGGATGGAAAATTCTAATGGTCATTGGGATGGTCTTAGCCATTCTTTTCCTGTTCTGTCTATGCATACAGTGTGCTCCTGCAATATATGGCCTCTGTGTTACATCATGTGTAAGGAAGCCTGTGTCAAGAGATGAACTAAGTACTAGAATGATGTTACAGCAACATCTCAATGACTTTAGGAATACAAATCTGGACTCAGACAACATTAGGATAGATTAATTGCCTATGTAAGGGCAAAAGGAGGGTCTGTGGTTCTGTAAATTCTGGATTCGTAATCGTTGTGGACTCGAGAATCAAAACTTCGTTGAAGTATGACGAATTTGGTATCAAAAGACCGAGAATGACGAGCACAACATGTACATATATTTTCAGCACATTCGAGTGACGATTTCACCTCGAAATCGTCATTTCCGTTCAGAACCCTTGGCTTCCATTTTATATACTGCAGCCATCTTGTGTGTTGCCCTTTTCATAGGCCTTAATCCAGCTGAATTCAATTCTACAAGGACACATGCTCCTTAATCGACTTTTTGTTGACCTATACAAGTTGGAACCATTGCCCCAGGCCGAACTCGTTAGGTCAGTTCCCCTCCCAGTGGCCGAACAAGATAACATCAAAGCTCAACCAGCCATAAAACCATTTCAGCACGCACACCTGCCGTATCTCACTCACATCTGTCTCCACTCCTTTCTCTTCATTTTCTTTATGATGGGGAGGTGCCCGGTTTTATTGGGGGTCCACCGATATCTGATGAAATGTTGGGCCCTACCGAGTGATTTGTTGTAGGCAGCACAAAGTGAAATATGGACATGTCATCATGACTCTGCTTTTTTCTTTGTATTGGAAATATGTTAACGATTCACTTTACAACCAAGAATGTTTGCCTGAAGCTTAAAATTGTGTATAAAAAGAGAAGCCTGACTTTGTAAATTTGAAATTTGAGCAGTCTCCTGAGAATATACTCCCCGTGTGTTGTACTTCTGGGACACTTGTTAACTTGGTTGCAGCCAATAAAATTGATCCTTGACTTCACCTAGAAGACTCTGAGTTTCTGTAGGTCTGAATCAGGAAGAACTCGAGGTCTCTGGGTGTACCCTGACACCGTTGGGTTATCGGTTCTGTGCCGGTTCTTAAGAAAACCCAGTACCTCAACACCCAGTCAAAAGATCTGGGTGTAATCCATCACCGTTCTTTATCCCACTCTGCCACCCCAGTTGAGACATGGCTAATGCAAATCAGTCTGACCCTGTGCCTCATGGGAACAGTCCAGCCCGAACTGCCAAGCCATGTCTTTCCTGGACCGGAAACAAGCTTCAGAGGACCGGTTTCTGGCATTCCAGCCATCTTCAGCCTGGCTTGCTTGAATCCAGTGGAAAAGTGAGCAAGGGACTCATGTCTGAGCACACCCTGCCACACTTATGGCGGCCAAAAGCGGTACAAAAGGAGGTGGTGATGGACGGAGCATCTGAATCAATCAAACACTCACACCCAGTCAAAAGATCTGGGTTTCATCCATCACCGTTCTTTAGCCCACTCTGCCACCCCAGTTTAGACATGGCTATATGCAAATCAATCGAACCCTGTGCCTCATGGGAACAGTCCATGGGAACATGTCTTCCCTGGACCGGAAACAAGCTTCCGAGGACCGGTTTCTGGCATTCCAGCCGTCTTCAGCCCGGCTTGCTTGAATCCAGTGGCAAAGGGAGCAAGGGACTCACGTCTGAGCATACCCTGCCACACTTATGGCGGCCAAAAGCGGTACAAAAGGGGGTGGTGATGGACGGAGCATCTGAATCAATCAAACACTCACACCCAGTCAAAAGATCTGGGTTTAATCCATCACCGTTCTTTAGCCCACTCTGCCACCCCAGTTCAGACATGGCTATATGCAAATCAGTCTGACCCTGTGCCTCATGGGAACAGTCCAGCCCGAACTGCCAAGCCATGTCTTCCCTGGACCGGAAACAAGCTTCCGAGAACCGGTTTCTGGCATCCAGCCGTCTTCAGCCCGGCTTGCTTGAATCCAGTGGCAAAGTGAGCAAGGGACTCACGTCTGAGCATACCCTGCCACACTTATGGCGGTATAAAAAGCGGAACAAAAGGGGGTGGTGATGGACGGAGCATCTGAATCAATCAAACACTCACACCCAGTCAAAAGATCTGGGTTTAATCCATCACCGTTCTTTAGCCCACTCTGCCACCCCAGTTCAGACATGGCTATATGCAAATCAGTCTGACCCTGTGCCTCATGGGAACAGTCCAGCCCGAACTGCCAAGCCATGTCCTCCCTGGACCGCAAACAAGCTTCCGAGGACCGGTCTCTTGCATTCCAGCCGGCTTGCTTGAATCCAGTGGCAGAGTGAGCAAGGGACTCACGTCTGAGCATACCCTACCACACTTATGGCGGCCAAAAGCGGTACAAAAGGGGGTGGTGATGGACGGAGCATCTGAATCAATCAAACACTCACACCCAGTCAAAAGATCTGGGTTTAATCCATCACCGTTCTTCAGCCCACTCTGCCACCCCAGTTCAGACATGGCTATATGCGAATCAGTCTGACCCTGTGCCTCATGGGAACAGTCCAGCCCGAACTGCCAAGCCATGTCTTCCCTGGACCGGAAACAAGCTTCCGAGGACCGGTTTCTGGCATTCCAGCCGTCTTCAGCCCGGCTTCCTTGAATCCAGTGGCAAAGTGAGCAAGGGACTCACGTCTGAGCATACCCTGCCACACTTATGGCGGCCAAAAGCGGTACAAAAGGGGGTGGTGATGGACGGAGCATCTGAATCAATCAAACACTCACACCCAGTCAAAAGATCTGGGTTTAATCCATCACCGTTGTTTAGCCCACTCTGCCACCCGAGTTCAGACATGGCTATATGCAAATCAGTCTGACCCTGTGCCTCATGGGAACAGTCCAGCCCGAACTGCCAAGCCATGTCTTCCCTGGACCGGAAACAAGCTTTCGGGGACCGGTTTCTGGCATTCCAGCCGTGTTCAGCCCGGCTTGCTTGAATCCAGTGGCAAAGTGAGCAAGGGACTCACGTCTGAGCATACCCTGCCACACTTATGGCGGCCAAAAGCGGTACAAAAGGGGGTGGTGATGGACGGAGCATCTGAATCAATCAAACACTCACACCCAGTCAAAAGATCTGGGTTTAATCCATCACCGTTCTTTAGCCCACTCTGCCACCCCAGTTCAGACATGGCTATATGCAAATCAGTCTGACCCTGTGCCTCATGGGAACAGTCCAGCCCGAACTGCCAAGCCATGTCTTCCCTGGACCGGAAACAAGCTTCCGAGGACTGGTTTCTGGCATTCCAGCCGTCTTCAGCCCGGCTTGCTTGAATCCAGTGGCAAAGTGAGCAAGGGACTCACGTCTGAGCATACCCTGCCACACTTATGACGGCCAAAAGCGGTACAAAAGGGGGTGGTGATGGACGGAGCATCTGAATCAATCAAACACTCACACCCAGTCAAAAGATCTGGGTTTAATCCATCACCGTTCTTTAGCCCACTCTGCCACCCCAGTTCAGACATGGCTATATGCAAATCAGTCTGACCCTGTGCCTCATGGGAACAGACCAGCCCGAACTGCCAAGCCATGTCTTCCCTGGACCGGAAACAAGCTTCCGAGGACCGATTTCTGGCATTCCAGCAGTCTTCAGCCCGGCTTGATGAATCCAGTGGCAAAGTGAGCAAGGGACTCACGTCTGAGCATACCCTGCCACACTTATGGCGGCCAAAAGCGGTACAAAAGGGGGTGGTGATGGACGGAGCATCTGAATCAATCAAACACTCACACCCAGTCAAAAGATCTGGGTGTAATCCATCACCGTTCTTTATCCCACTCTGCCACCCCAGTTGAGACATGGCTATATGCAAATCAGTCTGACCCTGTGCCTCATGGGAACAGTCCAGCCCGTACTGCCAAGCCATGTCTTTCCTGGACCGGAAACAAGCTTCAGAGGACCGGTTTCTGGCATTCCAGCAATCTTCAGCCTGGCTTGCTTGAATCCAGGGGCAAAGTGAGCAAGGGACTCATGTCTGAGCATACCCTGCCACACTTATGGCGACCAAAAGCGGTACAAAAGGGGGTGGTGATGGACGGAGCATCTGAATCAATCAAACACTCACACCCAGTCAAAAGATCTGGGTTTAATCCATCACCGTTCTGTAGCCCAGTCTGCCACCCCAGTTTAGACATGGCTATATGCAAATCAGTCGAACCCTGTGCCTCATGGGAACAGTCCATGGGAACATGTCTTCCCCGGACCGGAAACAAGCTTCCGAGGACCGGTTTCTGGCATTCCAGCCGTCTTCAGCCCGGCTTGCTTGAATCCAGTGGCAAAGTGAGCAAGGGACTCACGTCTGAGCATACCCTGCCACACTTATGGCGTCCAAAAGCGGTACAAAAGGGGGTGGTGATGGACGGAGCACCTGAATCAATCAAACACTCACACCCAGTCAACAGATCTGGGTTTAATCCATCACCATTCTTTAGCCCACTCTGCCACCCCACTGCAGACATGGCTATATGCAAATCAGTCTGACCCTGTGCCTCATGGGAACAGTCCAGCCCGAACTGCCAAGCCATGTCTTCCCTGGACCGGAAACAAGCTTCCGAGGACCGGTTTCTGGCATTTCAGCGGTCTTCAGCCTGGCTTGCTTGAATCCAGTGGCAAAGTGAGCAAGGGACTCACGTCTGAGCATACCCTGCCACACTTATGGCGGCCAAAAGTGGTACAAAAGGGGGTGGTGATGGACGGAGCATCTGAATCAATCAAACACTCACACCCAGTCAAAAGATCTGGGTTTAATCCATCACCGTTCTTTAGCCCACTCTGCCACCCCAGTTCAGACATGGCTATATACAAATCAGTCTGACCCTGTGCCTCACAGGAACAGTCCAGCCCGAACTGCCAAGCCATGTCTTCCCTGGACCAGAAACAAGCTTCCGAGGACCGGTTTCTGGCATTCCAGCCGTCTTCAGCCCGGCTTGCTTGAATCCAGTGGCAAAGTGAGCAAGGGACTCACGTCTGAGCATACCCTGCCACACTTATGGCGGCCAAAAGCGGAACAAAAGGGGGTGGTGATGGACGGAGCATCTGAATCAATCAAACACTCACACCCAGTCAAAAGATCTGGGTTTAATCCATCACCGTTCTTTAGCCCACTCTGCCACCCCAGTTCAGACACGGCTATATGCAAATCAGTCTGACCCTGTGCCTCATGGGAACAGTCCAGCCCGAACTGCCAAGCCATGTCTTCCCTGGACCGGAAACAAGCTTCCGAGGACCGGTTTCTGGCATTTCAGCCGTCTTCAGCCCGGCTTGCTTGAATCCAGTGGCAAAGTGAGCAAGGGACTCACGTCTGAGCATACCCTGCCACACTTATGGCGGCCAAAAGCGGTACAAAAGGGGGTGGTGATGGACGGAGCATCTGAATCAATCAAACACTCACACTCAGTCAAAAGATCTGGGCTTAATCCATCACCGTTCTTTAGCCCACTCTGCCACCCCAGTTCAGACATGGCTATATGCAAATCAGTCTGACCCTGTGCCTCATGGGAACAGTCCAGCCCGAACTGCCAAGCCATGTCTTCCCTGGACCGGAAACAAGCTTCCGAGGACCGGTTTCTGGCATTCCAGCCGTCTTCAGCCCGGCTTGCTTGAATCCAGTGGCAAAGTGAGCAAGGGACTCACGTCTGAGCATACCCTGCCACACTTATGGCGGCCAAAAGCGGTACAAAAGGGGGTGGTGATGGACGGAGCATCTGAATCAATCAAACACTCACACCCAGTCAAAAGATCTGGGTTTAATCCATCACCGTTCTTTAGCCCACTCTGCCACCCCAGTTCAAACATGGCTATATGCAAATCAGTCTGACCCTGTGCCTCATGGGAACAGTCCAGCCCGAACTGCCAAGCCATGTCTTCCCTGGACCGGAAACAAGCTTCCGAGAACCGGATTCTGGCATTCCAGCCGTCTTCAGCCCGGCTTGCTTGAATCCAGTGGCAAAGTGAGCAAGGGACTTACGTCTGAGCATACCCTGCCACACTTATGGCGGCCAAAAGCGGTACAAAAGGGGGTGGTGATGGACGGATCATCTGAATCAATGAAACACTCACACCCAGTCAAAAGATCTGGGTTTAATCCATCACCGTTCTTTAGCCCACTCTGCCACCCCAGTTCAGACATGGCTATATGCAAATCAGTCTGACCCTGTGCCTCATGGGAACAGTCCAGCCCAAACTGCCAAGCTATGTCCTCCCTGGACCGGAAACAAGCTTCCGAGGACCGGTTTCTGGCATTCCAGCCGGCTTGCTTGAATCCAGTGGCAGAGTGAGCAAGGGACTCACGTCTGAGCATACCCTGCCACACTTATGGAGTCCAAAAGCAGTACAAAAGGGGGTGGTGATGGACGGAGCATCTGAATCAATCAAACACTCACACCCAGTCAAAAGATCTGGGTTTAATCCATCACCGTTCTTTAGCCCACTCTGCCACCCCAGTTCAGACATGGCTATATGCAAATCAGTCTGACCCTGTGCCTTATGGGAACAGTCCAGCCCGAACTGCCAAGCCATGTCTTCCCTGGACCGGAAACAAGCTTCCGAGGACCGGTTTCTGGCATTCCAGCCGGCTTCAGCCCGGCTTGCTTGAATCCAGTGGCAAAGTGAGCAAGGGACTCACGTCTGAGCATACCCTGCCACACTTATGGCGGCCAAAAGCGGTACAAAAGGGGGTGGTGATGGACGGAGCATCTGAATCAATCAAACACTCACACCCAGTCAAAAGATCTGGGTTTAATCCATCACCGTTCTTTAGCCCACTCTGCCACCCCAGTTTAGACATGGCTATATGCAAATCAGTCGAACCCTGTGCCTCATGGGAACAGTCCATGGGAACATGTCTTCCCTGGACCGGAAACAAGCTTCCGAGGACCGGTTTCTGGCATTCCAGCCGTCTTCAGCCCAGCTTGCTTGAATCCAGTGGCAAAGTGAGCAAGGGACTCACGTCTGAGCATACCCTGCCACACTTATGGCGGCCAAAAGCGGTACAAAAGGGGGTGGTGATGGACGGAGCATCTGAATCAATCAAACACTCACACCCAGTCAAAAGATCTGGGTTTAATCCATCACCGTTCTTTAGCCCACTCTGCAACCCCAGTTTAGACATGGCTATATGCAAATCAGTCGAACCCTGTGCCTCATGGGAACAGTCCATGGGAACATGTCTTCCCTGGACCGGAAACAAGCTTCCGAGGACCGGTTTCTGGCATTCCAGCCGTCTTCAGCCCGGCTTGCTTGAATCCAGTGGCAAAGTGAGCAAGGGACTCACGTCTGAGCATACCCTGCCACACTTATGGCGGCCAAAAGCGGTACAAAAGGGGGTGGTGATGGACGGAGCATCTGAATCAATCAAACACTCACACCCAGTCAAAAGATCTGGGTTTAATCCATCACCGTTCTTTAGCCCACTCTGCCACCCCAGTTCAGACATGGCTATATGCAAATCAGTCTGACCCTGTGCCTCATGGGAACAGTCCAGCCCGAACTGCCAAGCCATGTCTTCCCTGGACCGGAAACAAGCTTCCGAGAACCGGTTTCTGGCATTCCAGCCGTCTTCAGCCCGGCTTGCTTGAATCCAGTGGCAAAGTGAGCAAGGGACTCACGTCTGAGCATACCCTGCCACACTTATGGCGGCCAAAAGCGGAACAAAAGGGGGTGGTGATGGACGGAGCATCTGAATCAATCAAACACTCACACCCAGTCAAAAGATCTGGGTTTAATCCATCACCGTTCTTTAGCCCACTCTGCCACCCCAGTTCAGACATGGCTATATGCAAATCAGTCTGACCCTGTGCCTCATGGGAACAGTCCAGCCCGAACTGCCAAGCCATGTCTTCCCTGGACCGGAAACAAGCTTCCGAGGACCGGTTTCTGGCATTCCAGCCGTCTTCAGCCCGGCTTGCTTGAATCCAGTGGCAAAGTGAGCAAGGGACTCACGTCTGAGCATACCCTGCCACACTTATAGCGGCCAAAAGCGGTACAAAAGGGGGTGGTGATGGACGGAGCATCTGAATCAATCAAACACTCACACCCAGTCAAAAGATCTGGGTTTAATCCATCACCGTTGTTTAGCCCACTCTGCCACCCGAGTTCAGACATGGCTATATGCAAATCAGTCTGACCCTGTGCCTCATGGGAACAGTCCCGCCCGAACTGCCAAGCCATGTCTTCCCTGGACCGGAAACAAGCTTTCGAGGACCGGTTTCTGGCATTCCAGCCGTGTTCAGCCCGGCTTGCTTGAATCCAGTGGCAAAGTGAGCAAGGGACTCACGTCTGAGCATACCCTGCCACACTTATGGTGGCCAAAAGCGGTACAAAAGGGGGTGGTGATGGACGGAGCATCTGAATCAATCAAACACTCACACCCAGTCAAAAGATCTGGGTTTAATCCATCACCGTTCTTTAGCCCACTCTGCCACTCCCGTTCAGACATGGCTATATGCAAATCAATCTGACCCTGTGCCTCATGGGAACAGTCCAGCCCGAACTGCCAAGCCATGTCTTCCCTGTACCGGAAACAAGCTTCCGAGGACTGGTTTCTGGCATTCCAGCGGTCATCAGCCCGGCTTGCTTGAATCCAATGGCAAAGTGAGCAAGGGACTCACGTCTGAGCATACCCTGCCACACTTATGGCGGCCAAAAGCGGTACAAAAGGGGGTGGTGATGGACGGAGCATCTGAATCAATCAAACACTCACACCCAGTCAAAAGATCTGGGTTTAATCCATCACCATTCTTTAGCCCACTCTGCCACCCCAGTTCAAACATGGCTATATGCAAATCAGTCGAACCCTGTGCCTCATGGGAACAGTCCATGGGAACATGTCTTCCCTGGACCGGAAACAAGCTTCCGAGGACCGGTTTCTGGCATTCCAGCCGTCTTCAGCCCGGCTTGCTTGAATCCAGTGGCAAAGTGAGCAAGGGACTCACGTCTAAGCATACCCTGCCACACTTATGGCGGCCAAAAGCGGTACAAAAGGGGGTGGTGATGGATGGAGCATCTGAATCAATCAAACACTCACACCCAGTCAAAATATCTGGGTTTAATCCATCATCGTTCTTTAGCCCACTCTGCCACCCCAGTTCAGACATGGCTATATGCAAATCAGTCTGACCCTGTGCCTCATGGGAACAATCCAGCCCGAACTGCCAAGCCATGTCTTCCCTGGACCGGAAACAAGCTTCCGAGAACCGGTTTCTGGCATTCCAGCCGTCTTCAGCCCGGCTTGCTTGAATCCAGTGGCAAAGTGAGCAAGGGACTCACGTCTGAGCATACCCTGCCACACTTATGGCGGCCAAAAGCGGAACAGAAGGGGGTGGTGATGGACGGAGCATTTGAATCAATCAAACACTCACACCCAGTCAAAAGATCTGGGTTTAATCCATCACCGTTCTTTAGCCCACTCTGCCACCCCAGTTCAGACATGGCTATATGCAAATCAGTCTGACCCTGTGCCTCATGGGAACAGTCCATGGGAACATGTCTTCCCTGGACCGGAAACAAGCTTCCGAGGACCGGTTTCTGGCATTCCAGCCGTCTTCAGCCCAGCTTGCTTGAATCCAGTGGCAAAGTGAGCAAGGGACTCACGTCTGAGCATACCCTGCCACACTTATGGCGGCCAAAAGCGGTACAAAAGGGGGTGGTGATGGACGGAGCATCTGAATCAATCAAACACTCACACCCAGTCAAAAGATCTGGGTTTAATCCATCACCGTTCTTTAGCCCACTCTGCAACCCCAGTTTAGACATGGCTATATGCAAATCAGTCGAACCCTGTGCCTCATGGGAACAGTCCATGGGAACATGTCTTCCCTGGACCGGAAACAAGCTTCCGAGGACCGGTTTCTGGCATTCCAGCCGTCTTCAGCCCGGCTTGCTTGAATCCAGTGGCAAAGTGAGCAAGGGACTCACGTCTGAGCATACCCTGCCACACTTATGGCGGCCAAAAGCGGTACAAAAGGGGGTGGTGATGGACGGAGCATCTGAATCAATCAAACACTCACACCCAGTCAAAAGATCTGGGTTTAATCCATCACCGTTCTTTAGCCCACTCTGCCACCCCAGTTCAGACATGGCTATATGCAAATCAGTCTGACCCTGTGCCTCATGGGAACAGTCCAGCCCGAACTGCCAAGCCATGTCTTCCCTGGACCGGAAACAAGCTTCCGAGAACCGGTTTCTGGCATTCCAGCCGTCTTCAGCCCGGCTTGCTTGAATCCAGTGGCAAAGTGAGCAAGGGACTCACGTCTGAGCATACCCTGCCACACTTATGGCGGCCAAAAGCGGAACAAAAGGGGGTGGTGATGGACGGAGCATCTGAATCAATCAAACACTCACACCCAGTCAAAAGATCTGGGTTTAATCCATCACCGTTCTTTAGCCCACTCTGCCACCCCAGTTCAGACATGGCTATATGCAAATCAGTCTGACCCTGTGCCTCATGGGAACAGTCCAGCCCGAACTGCCAAGCCATGTCTTCCCTGGACCGGAAACAAGCTTCCGAGGACCGGTTTCTGGCATTCCAGCCGTCTTCAGCCCGGCTTGCTTGAATCCAGTGGCAAAGTGAGCAAGGGACTCACGTCTGAGCATACCCTGCCACACTTATAGCGGCCAAAAGCGGTACAAAAGGGGGTGGTGATGGACGGAGCATCTGAATCAATCAAACACTCACACCCAGTCAAAAGATCTGGGTTTAATCCATCACCGTTGTTTAGCCCACTCTGCCACCCGAGTTCAGACATGGCTATATGCAAATCAGTCTGACCCTGTGCCTCATGGGAACAGTCCCGCCCGAACTGCCAAGCCATGTCTTCCCTGGACCGGAAACAAGCTTTCGAGGACCGGTTTCTGGCATTCCAGCCGTGTTCAGCCCGGCTTGCTTGAATCCAGTGGCAAAGTGAGCAAGGGACTCACGTCTGAGCATACCCTGCCACACTTATGGTGGCCAAAAGCGGTACAAAAGGGGGTGGTGATGGACGGAGCATCTGAATCAATCAAACACTCACACCCAGTCAAAAGATCTGGGTTTAATCCATCACCGTTCTTTAGCCCACTCTGCCACTCCCGTTCAGACATGGCTATATGCAAATCAATCTGACCCTGTGCCTCATGGGAACAGTCCAGCCCGAACTGCCAAGCCATGTCTTCCCTGTACCGGAAACAAGCTTCCGAGGACTGGTTTCTGGCATTCCAGCCGTCATCAGCCCGGCTTGCTTGAATCCAATGGCAAAGTGAGCAAGGGACTCACGTCTGAGCATACCCTGCCACACTTATGGCGGCCAAAAGCGGTACAAAAGGGGGTGGTGATGGACGGAGCATCTGAATCAATCAAACACTCACACCCAGTCAAAAGATCTGGGTTTAATCCATCACCATTCTTTAGCCCACTCTGCCACCCCAGTTCAAACATGGCTATATGCAAATCAGTCGAACCCTGTGCCTCATGGGAACAGTCCATGGGAACATGTCTTCCCTGGACCGGAAACAAGCTTCCGAGGACCGGTTTCTGGCATTCCAGCCGTCTTCAGCCCGGCTTGCTTGAATCCAGTGGCAAAGTGAGCAAGGGACTCACGTCTGAGCATACCCTGCCACACTTATGGCGGCCAAAAGCGGTACAAAAGGGGGTGGTGATGGATGGAGCATCTGAATCAATCAAACACTCACACCCAGTCAAAATATCTGGGTTTAATCCATCATCGTTCTTTAGCCCACTCTGCCACCCCAGTTCAGACATGGCTATATGCAAATCAGTCTGACCCTGTGCCTCATGGGAACAATCCAGCCCGAACTGCCAAGCCATGTCTTCCCTGGACCGGAAACAAGCTTCCGAGAACCGGTTTCTGGCATTCCAGCCGTCTTCAGCCCGGCTTGCTTGAATCCAGTGGCAAAGTGAGCAAGGGACTCACGTCTGAGCATACCCTGCCACACTTATGGCGGCCAAAAGCGGAACAGAAGGGGGTGGTGATGGACGGAGCATTTGAATCAATCAAACACTCACACCCAGTCAAAAGATCTGGGTTTAATCCATCACCGTTCTTTAGCCCACTCTGCCACCCCAGTTCAGACATGGCTATATGCAAATCAGTCTGACCCTGTGCCTCATGGGAACAGTCCAGCCCGAACTGCCAAGCCATGTCCTCCCTGGACCGGAAACAAGCTTCCAAGGACCGGTTTCTGGCATTCCAGCCGGCTAGCTTGAATCCAGTGGCAGAGTGAGCAAGGGACTCACGTCTGAGCATACCCTGCCACACTTATGGCGGCCAAAAGCGGTACAAAAGGGGGTGGTGATGGACGGAGCATCTGAATCAATCAAACACTCACACCCAGTCAAAAGATCTGGGTTTAATCCATAACCGTTCTTCAGCCCACTCTGCCACCCCAGTTCAGACATGGCTATATGCGAATCAGTCTGACCCTGTGCCTCATGGGAACAGTCCAGCCCGAACTGCCAAGCCATGTCTTCCCTGGACCGGAAACAAGCTTCCGAGGACCGGTTTCTGGCATTCCAGCCGTCTTCAGCCCGGCTTGCTTGAATCCAATGGCAAAGTGAGCAAGGGACTCACGTCTGAGCATACCCTGCCACACTTATGGCGGCCAAAAGCGGTACAAAAGGGGGTGGTGATGGACGGAGCATCTGAATCAATCAAACACTCACACCCAGTCAAAAGATCTGGGTTTAATCCATCACCATTCTTTAGCCCACTCTGCCACCCCAGTTCAAACATGGCTATATGCAAATCAGTCGAACCCTGTGCCTCATGGGAACAGTCCATGGGAACATGTCTTCCCTGGACCGGAAACAAGCTTCCGAGGACCGGTTTCTGGCATTCCAGCCGTCTTCAGCCCGGCTTGCTTGAATCCAGTGGCAAAGTGAGCAAGGGACTCACGTCTGAGCATACCCTGCCACACTTATGGCGGCCAAAAGCGGTACAAAAGGGGGTGGTGATGGATGGAGCATCTGAATCAATCAAACACTCACACCCAGTCAAAATATCTGGGTTTAATCCATCACCGTTCTTTAGCCCACTCTGCCACCCCAGTTCAGACATGGCTATATGCAAATCAGTCTGACCCTGTGCCTCATGGGAACAGTCCAGCCCGAACTGCCAAGCCATGTCTTCCCTGGACCGGAAACAAGCTTCCGAGAACCGGTTTCTGGCATTCCAGCCGTCTTCAGCCCGGCTTGCTTGAATCCAGTGGCAAAGTGAGCAAGGGACTCACGTCTGAGCATACCCTGCCACACTTATGGCGGCCAAAAGCGGAACAGAAGGGGGTGGTGATGGACGGAGCATTTGAATCAATCAAACACTCACACCCAGTCAAAAGATCTGGGTTTAATCCATCACCGTTCTTTAGCCCACTCTGCCACCCCAGTTCAGACATGGCTATATGCAAATCAGTCTGACCCTGTGCCTCATGGGAACAGTCCAGCCCGAACTGCCAAGCCATGTCCTCCCTGGACCGGAAACAAGCTTCCAAGGACCGGTTTCTGGCATTCCAGCCGGCTAGCTTGAATCCAGTGGCAGAGTGAGCAAGGGACTCACGTCTGAGCATACCCTGCCACACTTATGGCGGCCAAAAGCGGTACAAAAGGGGGTGGTGATGGACGGAGCATCTGAATCAATCAAACACTCACACCCAGTCAAAAGATCTGGGTTTAATCCATAACCGTTCTTCAGCCCACTCTGCCACCCCAGTTCAGACATGGCTATATGCGAATCAGTCTGACCCTGTGCCTCATGGGAACAGTCCAGCCCGAACTGCCAAGCCATGTCTTCCCTGGACCGGAAACAAGCTTCCGAGGACCGGTTTCTGGCATTCCAGCCGTCTTCAGCCCGGCTTGCTTGAATCCAGTGGCAAAGTGAGCAAGGGACTCACGTCTGAGCATACCCTGCCACACTTATTGCGGCCAAAAGCGGTACAAAAGGGGGTGGTGATGGACGGAGCATCTGAATCAATCAAACACTCACACCCAGTCAAAAGATCTGGGTTTAATCCATCACCGTTGTTTAGCCCACTCTGCCACCCGAGTTCAGACATGGCTATATGCAAATCAGTCTGACCCTGTGCCTCATGGGAACAGTCCAGCCCGAACTGCCAAGCCATGTCTTCCCTGGACCGGAAACAAGCTTTCGGGGACCGGTTTCTGGCATTCCAGCCGTGTTCAGCCCGGCTTGCTTGAATCCAGTGGCAAAGTGAGCAAGGGACTCACGTCTGAGCATACCCTGCCACACTTATGGCGGCCAAAAGCGGTACAAAAGGGGGTGGTGATGGACGGAGCATCTGAATCAATCAAACACTCACACCCAGTCAAAAGATCTGGGTTTAATCCATCACCGTTCTTTAGCCCACTCTGCCACCCCAGTTCAGACATGGCTATATGCAAATCAGTCTGACCCTGTGCCTCATGGGAACAGTCCAGCCCGAACTGCCAAGCCATGTCTTCCCTGGACCGGAAACAAGCTTCCGAGGACTGGTTTCTGGCATTCCAGCCGTCTTCAGCCCGGCTTGCTTGAATCCAGTGGCAAAGTGAGCAAGGGACTCACGTCTGAGCATACCCTGCCACACTTATGACGGCCAAAAGCGGTACAAAAGGGGGTGGTGATGGACGGAGCATCCGAATCAATCAAACACTCACACCCAGTCAAAAGATCTGGGTTTAATCCATCATCGTTCTTTAGCCCACTCTGCCACCCCAGTTCAGACATGGCTATATGCAAATCAGTCTGACCCTGTGCCTCATGGGAACAGACCAGCCCGAACTGCCAAGCCATGTCTTCCCTGGACCGGAAACAAGCTTCCGAGGACCGATTTCTGGCATTCCAGCAGTCTTCAGCCCAGCTTGATGAATCCAGTGGCAAAGTGAGCAAGGGACTCACCTCTGAGCATACCCTGCCACACTTATGGCGGCCAAAAGCGGTACAACAGGGGGTGGTGATGGACGGAGCATCTGAATCAATCAAACACTCACACCCAGTCAAAAGATCTGGGTGTAATCCATCACCGTTCTTTATTCCACTCTGCCACCCCAGTTGAGACATGGCTATATGCAAATCAGTCTGACCCTGTGCCTCATGGGAACAGTCCAGCCCGTACTGCCAAGCCATGTCTTTCCTGGACCGGAAACAAGCTTCAGAGGACCGGTTTCTGGCATTCCAGCAATCTTCAGCCTGGCTTGCTTGAATCCAGGGGCAAAGTGAGCAAGGGACTCATGTCTGAGCATACCCTGCCACACTTATGGCGACCAAAAGCGGTACAAAAGGGGGTGGTGATGGACGGAGCATCTGAATCAATCAAACACTCACACCCAGTCAAAAGATCTGGGTTTAATCCATCACCGTTCTGTAGCCCAGTCTGCCACCCCAGTTTAGACATGGCTATATGCAAATCAGTCGAACCCTGTGCCTCATGGGAACAGTCCATGGGAACATGTCTTCCCCGGACCGGAAACAAGCTTCCGAGGACCGGTTTCTGGCATTCCAGCCGTCTTCAGCCCGGCTTGCTTGAATCCAGTGGCAAAGTGAGCAAGGGACTCACGTCTGAGCATACCCTGCCACACTTATGGCGTCCAAAAGCGGTACAAAAGGGGGTGGTGATGGACGGAGCACCTGAATCAATCAAACACTCACACCCAGTCAACAGATCTGGGTTTAATCCATCACCATTCTTTAGCCCACTCTGCCACCCCAGTGCAGACATGGCTATATGCAAATCAGTCTGACCCTGTGCCTCATGGGAACAGTCCAGCCCGAACTGCCAAGCCATGTCTTCCCTGGACCGGAAACAAGCTTCCGAGGACCGGTTTCTGGCATTTCAGCGGTCTTCAGCCTGGCTTGCTTGAATCCAGTGGCAAAGTGAGCAAGGGACTCACGTCTGAGCATACCCTGCCACACTTATGGCGGCCAAAAGTGGTACAAAAGGGGGTGGTGATGGACGGAGCATCTGAATCAATCAAACACTTACACCCAGTCAAAAGATCTGGGTTTAATCCATCACCGTTCTTTAGCCCACTCTGCCACCCCAGTTCAGACATGGCTATATACAAATCAGTCTGACCCTGTGCCTCACAGGAACAGTCCAGCCCGAACTGCCAAGCCATGTCTTCCCTGGACCAGAAACAAGCTTCCGAGGACCGGTTTCTGGCATTCCAGCCGTCTTCAGCCCGGCTTGCTTGAATCCAGTGGCAAAGTGAGCAAGGGACTCACGTCTGAGCATACCCTGCCACACTTATGGCGGCCAAAAGCGGAACAAAAGGGGGTGGTGATGGACGGAGCATCTGAATCAATCAAACACTCACACCCAGTCAAAAGATCTGGGTTTAATCCATCACCGTTCTTTAGCCCACTCTGCCACCCCAGTTCAGACATGGCTATATGCAAATCAGTCTGACCCTGTGCCTCATGGGAACAGTCCAGCCCGAACTGCCAAGCCATGTCTTCCCTGGACCGGAAACAAGCTTCCGAGGACCGGTTTCTGGCATTTAAGCCGTCTTCAGCCCGGCTTGCTTGAATCCAGTGGCAAAGTGAGCAAGGGACTCACGTCTGAGCATACCCTGCCACACTTATGGCGGCCAAAAGCGGTACAAAAGGGGGTGGTGATGGACGGAGCATCTGAATCAATCAAACACTCACACTCAGTCAAAAGATCTGGGCTTAATCCATCACCGTTCTTTAGCCCACTCTGCCACCCCAGTTCAGACATGGCTATATGCAAATCAGTCTGACCCTGTGCCTCATGGGAACAGTCCAGCCCGAACTGCCAAGCCATGTCTTCCCTGGACCGGAAACAAGCTTCCGAGGACCGGTTTCTGGCATTCCAGCCGTCTTCAGCCCGGCTTGCTTGAATCCAGTGGCAAAGTGAGCAAGGGACTCACGTCTGAGCATACCCTGCCACACTTATGGCGGCCAAAAGCGGTACAAAAGGGGGTGGTGATGGACGGAGCATCTGAATCAATCAAACACTCACACCAAGGCAAAAGATCTGGGTTTAATCCATCACTGTTCTTTAGCCCACTCTGCCACCCCAGTTCAGACATCGCTATATGCAAATCAGTCTGACCCTGTGCCTCATGGGAACAGTCCAGCCTGAACTCCCAAGCCGTGTCTTCCCTGGACCGGAAACAAGCTTCCGAGGACCGGTTTCTGGCATTCCAGCCGTCTTCAGCCCGGCTTGCTTGAATCCAGTGGCAAAGTGAGCAAGGGACTTACGTCTGAGCATACCCTGCCACACTTATGGCGGCCAAAAGCGGTACAAAAGGGGGTGGTGATGGACGGATCATCTGAATCAATGAAACACTCACACCCAGTCAAAAGATCTGGGTTTAATCCATCACCGTTCTTTAGCCCACTCTGCCACCCCAGTTCAGACATGGCTATATGCAAATCAGTCTGACCCTGTGCCTCATGGGAACAGTCCAGCCCAAACTGCCAAGCTATGTCCTCCCTGGACCGGAAACAAGCTTCCGAGGACCGGTTTCTGGCATTCCAGCCGGCTTGCTTGAATCCAGTGGCAGAGTGAGCAAGGGACTCACGTCTGAGCATACCCTGCCACACTTATGGAGTCCAAAAGCAGTACAAAAGGGGGTGGTGATGGACGGAGCATCTGAATCAATCAAGCACTCACACCCAGTCAAAAGATCTGGGTTTAATCCATCACCGTTCTTTAGCCCACTCTGCCACCCCAGTTCAGACATGGCTATATGCAAATCAGTCTGACCCTGTGCCTCATGGGAACAGTCCAGCCCGAACTGCCAAGCCATGTCTTCCCTGGACCGGAAACAAGCTTCCGAGGACCGGTTTCTGGCATTCCAGCCGGCTTCAGCCCGGCTTGCTTGAATCCAGTGGCAAAGTGAGCAAGGGACTCACGTCTGAGCATACCCTGCCACACTTATGGCGGCCAAAAGCGGTACAAAAGGGGGTGGTGATGGACGGAGCATCTGAATCAATCAAACACTCACACCCAGTCAAAAGATCTGGGTTTAATCCATCACCGTTCTTTAGCCCACTCTGCCACCCCAGTTTAGACATGGCTATATGGAAATCAGTCGAACCCTGTGCCTCATGGGAACAGTCCATGGGAACATGTCTTCCCTGGACCGGAAACAAGCTTCTGAGGACCGGTTTCTGGCATTCCAGCCGTCTTCAGCCCGGCTTGCTTGAATCCAGTGGCAAAGTGAGCAAGGGACTGACGTCTGAGCATACCCTGCCACACTTATGGCGGCCAAAAGCGGTACAAAAGGGGGTGGTGATGGACGGAGCATCTGAATCAATCAAACACTCACACCCAGTCAAAAGATCTGGGTTTAATCCATCACCGTTCTTTAGCCCACTCTGCCACCCCAGTTTAGACATGGCTATATGCAAATCAGTCGAACCCTGTGCCTCATGGGAACAGTCCATGGGAACATGTCTTCCCTGGACCGGAAACAAGCTTCCGAGGACCGGTTTCTGGCATTCCAGCCGTCTTCAGCCCGGCTTGCTTGAATCCAGTGGCAAAGTGAGCAAGGGACTCACGTCTGAGCATACCCTGCCACACTTATGGCGGCCAAAAGCGGTACAAAAGGGGGTGGTGATGGACGGAGCATCTGAATCAATCAAACACTCACACCCAGTCAAAAGATCTGGGTTTAATCCATCACCGTTCTTTAGCCCACTCTGCCACCCCAGTTCAGACATGGCTATATGCAAATCAGTCTGACCCTGTGCCTCATGGGAACAGTCCAGCCCGAACTGCCAAGCCATGTCTTCCCTGGACCGGAAACAAGCTTCCGAGAACCGGTTTCTGGCATTCCAGCCGTCTTCAGCCCGGCTTGCTTGAATCCAGTGGCAAAGTGAGCAAGGGACTCACGCCTGAGCATACCCTGCCACACTTATGGCGGCCAAAAGCGGAACAAAAGGGGGTGGTGATGGACGGAGCATCTGAATCAATCAAACACTCACACCCAGTCAAAAGATCTGGGTTTAATCCATCACCGTTCTTTAGCCCACTCTGCCACCCCAGTTCAGACATGGCTATATGCAAATCAGTCTGACCCTGTGCCTCATGGGAACAGTCCAGCCCGAACTGCCAAGCCATGTCTTCCCTGGACCGGAAACAAGCTTCCGAGGACCGGTTTCTGGCATTCCAGCCATCTTCAGCCCGGCTTGCTTGAATCCAGTGGCAAAGTGAGCAAGGGACTCACGTCTGAGCATACCCTGCCACACTTATAGCGGCCAAAAGCGGTACAAAAGGGGGTGGTGATGGACAGAGCATCTGAATCAATCAAACACTCACACCCAGTCAAAAGATCTGGGTTTAATCCATCACCGTTGTTTAGCCCACTCTGCCACCCGAGTTCAGACATGGCTATATGCAAATCAGTCTGACCCTGTGCCTCATGGGAACAGTCCCGCCCGAACTGCCAAGCCATGTCTTCCCTGGACCGGAAACAAGCTTTCGAGGACCGGTTTCTGGCATTCCAGCCGTGTTCAGCCCGGCTTGCTTGAATCCAGTGGCAAAGTGAGCAAGGGACTCACGTCTGAGCATACCCTGCCACACTTATGGTGGCCAAAAGCGGTACAAAAGGGGGTGGTGATGGACGGAGCATCTGAATCAATCAAACACTCACACCCAGTCAAAAGATCTGGGTTTAATCCATCACCGTTCTTTAGCCCACTCTGCCACTCCCGTTCAGACATGGCCATATGCAAATCAGTCTGACCCTGTGCCTCATGGGAACAGTCCAGCCCGAACTGCCAAGCCATGTCTTCCCTGTACCGGAAACAAGCTTCCGAGGACTGGTTTCTGGCATTCCAGCCGTCATCAGCCCGGCTTGCTTGAATCCAATGGCAAAGTGAGCAAGGGACTCACGTCTGAGCATACCCTGCCACACTTATGGCGGCCAAAAGCGGTACAAAAGGGGGTGGTGATGGACGGAGCATCTGAATCAATCAAACACTCACACCCAGTCAAAAGATCTGGGTTTAATCCATCACCATTCTTTAGCCCACTCTGCCACCCCAGTTCAAACATGGCTATATGCAAATCAGTCGAACCCTGTGCCTCATGGGAACAGTCCATGGGAACATGTCTTCCCTGGACCGGAAACAAGCTTCCGAGGACCGGTTTCTGGCATTCCAGCCGTCTTCAGCCCGGATTGCTTGAATCCAGTGGCAAAGTGAGCAAGGGACTCACGTCTGAGCATACCCTGCCACACTTATGGTGGCCAAAAGCGGTACAAAAGGGGGTGGTGATGGATGGAGCATCTGAATCAATCAAACACTCACACCCAGTCAAAAGATCTGGGTTTAATCCATCACCGTTCTTTAGCCCACTCTGCCACCCCAGTTCAGACATGGCTATATGCAAATCAGTCTGACCCTGTGCCTCATGGGAACAGTCCAGCCCGAACTGCCAAGCCATGTCTTCCCTGGACCGGAAACAAGCTTCCGAGAACCGGTTTCTGGCATTCCAGCCGTCTTCAGCCCGGCTTGCTTGAATCCAGTGGCAAAGTGAGCAAGGGACTCACGTCTGAGCATACCCTGCCACACTTATGGCGGCCAAAAGCGGAACAGAAGGGGGTGGTGATGGACGGAGCATTTGAATCAATCAAACACTCACACCCAGTCAAAAGATCTGGGTTTAATCCATCACCGTTCTTTAGCCCACTCTGCCACCCCAGTTCAGACATGGCTATATGCAAATCAGTCTGACCCTGTGCCTCATGGGAACAGTCCAGCCCGAACTGCCAAGCCATGTCCTCCCTGGACCGGAAACAAGCTTCCAAGGACCGGTTTCTGGCATTCCAGCCGGCTAGCTTGAATCCAGTGGCAGAGTGAGCAAGGGACTCACGTCTGAGCATACCCTGCCACACTTATGGCGGCCAAAAGCGGTACAAAAGGGGGTGGTGATGGACGGAGCATCTGAATCAATCAAACACTCACACCCAGTCAAAAGATCTGGGTTTAATCCATAACCGTTCTTTAGCCCACTCTGCCACCCCAGTTCAGACATGGCTATATGCGAATCAGTCTGACCCTGTGCCTCATGGGAACAGTCCAGCCCGAACTGCCAAGCCATGTCTTCCCTGGACCGGAAACAAGCTTCCGAGGACCGGTTTCTGGCATTCCAGCCGTCTTCAGCCCGGCTTGCTTGAATCCAGTGGCAAAGTGAGCAAGGGACTCACGTCTGAGCATACCCTGCCACACTTATTGCGGCCAAAAGCGGTACAAAAGGGGGTGGTGATGGACGGAGCATCTGAATCAATCAAACACTCACACCCAGTCAAAAGATCTGGGTTTAATCCATCACCGTTGTTTAGCCCACTCTGCCACCCGAGTTCAGACATGGCTATATGCAAATCAGTCTGACCCTGTGCCTCATGGGAACAGTCCCGCCCGAACTGCCAAGCCATGTCTTCCCTGGACCGGAAACAAGCTTTCGAGGACCGGTTTCTGGCATTCCAGCCGTGTTCAGCCCGGCTTGCTTGAATCCAGTGGCAAAGTGAGCAAGGGACTCACGTCTGAGCATACCCTGCCACACTTATGGTGGCCAAAAGCGGTACAAAAGGGGGTGGTGATGGACGGAGCATCTGAATCAATCAAACACTCACACCCAGTCAAAAGATCTGGGTTTAATCCATCACCGTTCTTTAGCCCACTCTGCCACCCCAGTTCAGACAAGGCTATATGCAAATCAGTCTGACCCTGTGCCTCATGGGAACAGTCCAGCCCGAACTGCCAAGCCATGTCTTCCCTGGACCGGAAACAAGCTTCCGAGGACCGGTTTCTGGCATTCCAGCCGTCTTCAGCCCGGCTTGCTTGAATCCAGTGGCAAAGTGAGCAAGGGACTCACGTCTGAGCATACCCTGCCACACTTATGGCGGCCAAAAGCGGTACAAAAGGGGGTGGTGATGGACGGAGCATCTGAATCAATCAAACACTCACACCCAGTCAAAAGATCTGGGTTTAATCCATCACCGTTCTTTAGCCCACTCTGCCACCCCAGTTCAGACATGGCTATATGCAAATCAGTCGAACCCTGTGCCTCATGGGAACAGTCCATGGGAACATGTCTTCCCTGGACCGGAAACAAGCTTCCGAGGACCGGTTTCTGGCATTCCAGCCGTCTTCAGCCCGGCTTGCTTGAATCCAGTGGCAAAGTGAGCAAGGGACTCACGTCTGAGCATACCCTGCCACACTTATGGCGGCCAAAAGCGGTACAAAAGGGGGTGGTGATGGACGGAGCATCTGAATCAATCAAACACTCACACCCAGTCAAAAGATCTGGGTTTAATCCATCACCGTTCTTTAGCCCACTCTGCCACCCCAGTTCAGACATGGCTATATGCAAATCAGTCTGACCCTGTGCCTCATGGGAACAGTCCAGCCCGAACTGCCAAGCCATGTCTTCCCTGGACCGGAAACAAGCTTCCGAGAACCGGTTTCTGGCATTCCAGCCGTCTTCAGCCCGGCTTGCTTGAATCCAGTGGCAAAGTGAGCAAGGGACTCACGTCTGAGCATACCCTGCCACACTTATGGCGGCCAAAAGCGGAACAAAAGGGGGTGGTGATGGACGGAGCATCTGAATCAATCAAACACTCACACCCAGTCAAAAGATCTGGGTTTAATCCATCACCGTTCTTTAGCCCACTCTGCCACCCCAGTTCAGACATGGCTATATGCAAATCAGTCTGACCCTGTGCCTCATGGGAACAGTCCAGCCCGAACTGCCAAGCCATGTCCTCCCTGGACCGGAAACAAGCTTCCGAGGACCGGTTTCTGGCATTCCAGCCGGCTTGCTTGAATCCAGTGGCAGAGTGAGCAAGGGACTCACGTCTGAGCATACCCTGCCACACTTATGGCGGCCAAAAGCGGTACAAAAGGGGGTGGTGATGGACGGAGCATCTGAATCAATCAAACACTCACACCCAGTCAAAAGATCTGGGTTTAATCCATAACCGTTCTTTAGCCCACTCTGCCACCCCAGTTCAGACATGGCTATATGCGAATCAGTCTGACCCTGTGCCTCATGGGAACAGTCCCGCCCGAACTGCCAAGCCATGTCTTCCCTGGACCGGAAACAAGCTTTCGAGGACCGGTTTCTGGCATTCCAGCCGTGTTCAGCCCGGCTTGCTTGAATCCAGTGGCAAAGTGAGCAAGGGACTCACGTCTGAGCATACCCTGCCACACTTATGGTGGCCAAAAGCGGTACAAAAGGGGGTGGTGATGGACGGAGCATCTGAATCAATCAAACACTCACACCCAGTCAAAAGATCTGGGTTTAATCCATCACCGTTCTTTAGCCCACTCTGCCACCCCAGTTCAGACATGGCTATATGCAAATCAGTCTGACCCTGTGCATCATGGGAACAGTCCAGCCCGAACTGCCAAGCCATGTCTTCCCTGGACCGGAAACAAGCTTCCGAGGACCGGTTTCTGGCATTCCAGCCGTCTTCAGCCCGGCTTGCTTGAATCCAGTGGCAAAGAGAGCAAGGGACTCATGTCTGAGCATACCCTGCCACACTTATGGCGGCCAAAAGCGGTACAAAAGGGGGTGGTGATGGACGGAGCATCTGAATCAATCAAACACTCACACCCAGTCAAAAGATCTGGGTTTAATCCATCACCGTTCTTTAGCCCACTCTGCCACCCCAGTTCAGACATGGCTATATGCAAATCAGTCTGACCCTGTGCCTCATGGGAACAGTCCAGCCCGAACTGCCAAGCCATGTCTTCCCTGGACCGGAAACAAGCTTCCGAGGACCGGTTTCTGGCATTCCAGCCGTCTTCAGCCCGGCTTGCTTGAATCCAGTGGCAAAGAGAGCAAGGGACTCACGTCTGAGCATACCCTGCCACACTTATGGCGGCCAAAAGCGGTACAAAAGGGGGTGGTGATGGACGGAGCATCTGAATCAATCAAACACTCACACCCAGTCAAAAGATCTGGGTTTAATCCATCACCGTTCTTTAGCCCACTCTGCCACCCCAGTTCAGACATGGCTATATGCAAATCAGTCTGACCCTGTGCCTCATGGGAACAGTCCAGCCCGAACTGCCAAGTCATGTCTTCCCTGGACCGGAAACAAGCTTCCGAGGACTGGTTTCTGGCATTCCAGCCGTCTTCAGCCCGGCTTGCTTGAATCCAGTGGCAAAGTGAGCAAGGGACTCACGTCTGAGCATACCCTGCCACACTTATGGCAGCCAAAAGCGGTACAAAAGGGGGTGGTGATGGACGGAGCATCTGAATCAATCAAACACTCACACCCAGTCAAAAGATCTGGGTTTAATCCATCACCGTTCTTTAGCCCACTCTGCCACCCCAGTTCAGACATGGCTATATGCAAATCAGTCTGACCCTGTGCCTCATGGGAACAGACCAGCCGGAACTGCCAAGCCATGTCTTCCCTGGACCGGAAACAAGCTTCCGAGGACCGATTTCTGGCATTCCAGCCGTCTTCAGCCCGGCTTGATGAATCCAGTGGCAAAGTGAGCAAGGGACTCTCGTCTGAGCATACCCTGCCACACTTATGGCGGGCAAAAGCGGTACAAAAGGGGGTGGTGATGGACGGAGCATCTGAATCAATCAAACACTCACACCCAGTCAAAAGATCTGGGTGTAATCCATCACCGTTCTTTATCCCACTCTGCCACCCCAGTTGAGGCATGGCTATATGCAAATCAGTCTGACCCTGTGCCTCATGGGAACAGTCCAGCCCGAACTGCCAAGCCATGTCTTTCCTGGACCGGAAACAAGCTTCAGAGGACCGGTTACTGGCATTCCAGCCATCTTCAGCCTGGCTTGCTTGAATCCAGGGGCAAAGTGAGCAAGGGACTCATGTCTGAGCATACCCTGCCACACTTATGGCGGCCAAAAGCGGAACAAAAGGGGGTGGTGATGGACGGAGCATCTGAATCAATCAAACACTCACACCCAGTCAAAAGATCTGGGTTTAATCCATCACCGTTCTTTAGCCCACTCTGCCACCCCAGTTCAGACATGGCTATATGCAAATCAGTCTGACCCTGTGCCTCATGGGAACAGTCCAGCCCGAACTGCCAAGCCATGTCCTCCCTGGACCGGAAACAAGCTTCCGAGGACCGGTTTCTGGCATTCCAGCCGGCTTGCTTGAATCCAGTGGCAGAGTGAGCAAGGGACTCACGTCTGAGCATACCCTGCCACACTTATGGCGGCCAAAAGCGGTACAAAAGGGGGTGGTGATGGACGGAGCATCTGAATCAATCAAACACTCACACCCAGTCAAAAGATCTGGGTTTAATCCATAACCGTTCTTTAGCCCACTCTGCCACCCCAGTTCAGACATGGCTATATGCGAATCAGTCTGACCCTGTGCCTCATGGGAACAGTCCCGCCCGAACTGCCAAGCCATGTCTTCCCTGGACCGGAAACAAGCTTTCGAGGACCGGTTTCTGGCATTCCAGCCGTGTTCAGCCCGGCTTGCTTGAATCCAGTGGCAAAGTGAGCAAGGGACTCACGTCTGAGCATACCCTGCCACACTTATGGTGGCCAAAAGCGGTACAAAAGGGGGTGGTGATGGACGGAGCATCTGAATCAATCAAACACTCACACCCAGTCAAAAGAACTGGGTTTAATCCATCACCGTTCTTTAGCCCACTCTGCCACCCCAGTTCAGACATGGCTATATGCAAATCAGTCTGACCCTGTGCCTCATGGGAACAGTCCAGCCCGAACTGCCAAGCCATGTCTTCCCTGGACCGGAAACAAGCTTCCGAGGACCGGTTTCTGGCATTCCAGCCGTCTTCAGCCCGGCTTGCTTGAATCCAGTGGCAAAGAGAGCAAGGGACTCATGTCTGAGCATACCCTGCCACACTTATGGCGGCCAAAAGCGGTACAAAAGGGGGTGGTGATGGACGGAGCATCTGAATCAATCAAACACTCACACCCAGTCAAAAGATCTGGGTTTAATCCATCACCGTTCTTTAGCCCACTCTGCCACCCCAGTTCAGACATGGCTATATGCAAATCAGTCTGACCCTGTGCCTCATGGGAACAGTCCAGCCCGAACTGCCAAGCCATGTCTTCCCTGGACCGGAAACAAGCTTCCGAGGACCGGTTTCTGGCATTCCAGCCGTCTTCAGCCCGGCTTGCTTGAATCCAGTGGCAAAGAGAGCAAGGGACTCACGTCTGAGCATACCCTGCCACACTTATGGCGGCCAAAAGCGGTACAAAAGGGGGTGGTGATGGACGGAGCATCTGAATCAATCAAACACTCACACCCAGTCAAAAGATCTGGGTTTAATCCATCACCGTTCTTTAGCCCACTCTGCCACCCCAGTTCAGACATGGCTATATGCAAATCAGTCTGACCCTGTGCCTCATGGGAACAGTCCAGCCCGAACTGCCAAGACATGTCTTCCCTGGACCGGAAACAAGCTTCCGAGGACTGGTTTCTGGCATTCCAGCCGTCTTCAGCCCGGCTTGCTTGAATCCAGTGGCAAAGTGAGCAAGGGACTCACGTCTGAGCATACCCTGCCACACTTATGGCAGCCAAAAGCGGTACAAAAGGGGGTGGTGATGGACGGAGCATCTGAATCAATCAAACACTCACACCCAGTCAAAAGATCTGGGTTTAATCCATCACCGTTCTTTAGCCCACTCTGCCACCCCAGTTCAGACATGGCTATATGCAAATCAGTCTGACCCTGTGCCTCATGGGAACAGACCAGCCGGAACTGCCAAGCCATGTCTTCCCTGGACCGGAAACAAGCTTCCGAGGTCCGATTTCTGGCATTCCAGCCGTCTTCAGCCCGGCTTGATGAATCCAGTGGCAAAGTGAGCAAGGGACTCTCGTCTGAGCATACCCTGCCACACTTATGGCGGGCAAAAGCGGTACAAAAGGGGGTGGTGATGGACGGAGCATCTGAATCAATCAAACACTCACACCCAGTCAAAAGATCTGGGTGTAATCCATCACCGTTCTTTATCCCACTCTGCCACCCCAGTTGAGGCATGGCTATATGCAAATCAGTCTGACCCTGTGCCTCATGGGAACAGTCCAGCCCGAACTGCCAAGCCATGTCTTTCCTGGACCGGAAACAAGCTTCAGAGGACCGGTTACTGGCATTCCAGCCATCTTCAGCCTGGCTTGCTTGAATCCAGGGGCAAAGTGAGCAAGGGACTCATGTCTGAGCATACCCTGCCACACCTATGGCGACCAAAAGCGGTACAAAAGGGGGTGGTGATGGACGGAGCATCTGAATCAATCAAACACTCACACCCAGTCAAAAGATCTGGGTTTAATCCATCACCGTTCTTTAGCCCACTCTGCCACCCCAGTTTAGACATGGCTATATGCAAATCAGTCGAACCCTGTGCCTCATGGGAACAGTCCATGGGAACATGTCTTCCCTGGACCGGAAAAAAGCTTCCGAGGACCGGTTTCTGGCATTCCAGCCGTCTTCAGCCCGGCTTGCTTGAATCCAGTGGCAAAGTGAGCAAGGGACTCACGTCTGAGCATACCCTGCCACACTTATGGCGTCCAAAAGCGGTACAAAAGGGGGTGGTGATGGACGGAGCATCTGAATCAATCAAACACTCACACCCAGTCAAAAGATCTGGGTTTAATCCATCACCATTCTTTAGCCCACTCTGCCACCCCAGTTCAAACATGGCTATATGCAAATCAGTCAAACCCTGTGCCTCATGGGAACAGTCCATGGGAACATGTCTTCCCTGGACCGGAAACAAGCTTCCGAGGACCGGTTTCTGGCATTCCAGCCGTCTTCAGCCCGGCTTGCTTGAATCCAGTGGCAAAGTGAGCAAGGGACTCACGTCTGACCATACCCTGCCACACTTATGGCGGCCAAAAGCGGTACAAAAAGGGGTGGTGATGGACGGAGCATCTGAATCAATCAAACACTCACACCCAGTCAAAAGATCTGGGTTTAATCCATCACCGTTCTTTAGCCCACTCTGCCACCCCAGTTCAGACATGGCTATATGCAAATCAGTCTGACCCTGTGCCTCATGGGAACAGTCCAGCCCGAACTGCCAAGCCATGTCTTCCCTGGACCTGAAACAAGCTTCCGAGAACCGGTTTCTGGCATTCCAGCCGTCTTCAGCCCGGCTTGCTTGAATCCAGTGGCAAAGTGAGCAAGGGACTCACGTCTGAGCATACCCTGCCACACTTATGGCCGCCAATAGCGGAACAGAAGGGGGTGGTGATGGACGGAGCATTTGAATCAATCAAACACTCACACCCAGTCAAAAGATCTGGGTTTAATCCATCACCGTTCTTTAGCCCACTCTGCCACCCCAGTTCAGACATGGCTATATGCAAATCAGTCTGACACTGTGCCTCATGGGAACAGTCCAGCCCGAACTGCCAAGCCATGTCCTCCCTGGACGGGAAACAAGCTTCCAAGGACCGGTTTCTGGCATTCCAGCCGGCTTGCTTGAATCCAGTGGCAGAGTGAGCAAGGGACTCACGTCTGAGCATACCCTGCCACACTTATGGCGGCCAAAAGCGGTACAAAAGGGGGTGGTGATGGACGGAGCATCTGAATCAATCAAACACTCACACCCAGTCAAAAGATCTGGGTTTAATCCATAACCGTTGTTTAGCCCACTCTGCCACCCGAGTTCAGACATGGCTATATGCAAATCAGTCTGACCCTGTGCCTCATGGGAACAGTCCAGCCCGAACTGCCAAGCCATGTCTTCCCTGGACCGGAAACAAGCTTCCGAGGACCGGTTTCTGGCATTACAGCCGTCTTCAGCCCGGCTTGCTTGAATCCAGTGGCAAAGTGAGCAAGGGACTCACGTCTGAGCATACCCTGCCACACTTATGGCGGCCAAAAGCGGTACAAAAGGGGGTGGTGATGGACGGAGCATCTGAATCAATCAAACACTCACACCCAGTCAAAAGATCTGGGTTTAATCCATCACCGTTGTTTAGCCCACTCTGCCACCCGAGTTCAGACATGGCTATATGCAAATCAGTCTGACCCTGTGCCTCATGGGAACAGTCCCGCCCGAACTACCAAGCCATGTCTTCCCTGGACCGGAAACAAGCTTTCGAGGACCGGTTTCTGGCATTCCAGCCGTGTTCAGCCCGGCTTGCTTGAATCCAGTGGCAAAGTGAGCAAGGGACTCACGTCTGAGCATACCCTGCCACACTTATGGTGGCCAAAAGCGGTACAAAAGGGGGTGGTGATGGACGGAGCATCTGAATCAATCAAACACTCACACCCAGTCAAAAGATCTGGGTTTAATCCATCACCGTTCTTTAGCCCACTCTGCCACCCCAGTTCAGACAAGGCTATATGCAAATCAGTCTGACCCTGTGCCTCATGGGAACAGTCCAGCCCGAACTGCCAAGCCATGTCTTCCCTGGACCGGAAACAAGCTTCCGAGGACCGGTTTCTGGCATTCCAGCCGTCTTCAGCCCGGCTTGCTTGAATCCAGTGGCAAAGTGAGCAAGGGACTCACGTCTGAGCATGCCCTGCCACACTTATGGCGGCCAAAAGCGGTACAAAAGGGGGTGGTGATGGACGGAGCATCTGAATCAATCAAACACTCACACCCAGTCAAAAGATCTGGGTTTAATCCATCACCGTTCTTTAGCCCACTCTGCCACCCCAGTTCAGACATGGCTATATGCAAATCAGTCGAACCCTGTGCCTCATGGGAACAGTCCATGGGAACATGTCTTTCCTGGACCGGAAACAAGCTTCCGAGGACCGGTTTCTGGCATTCCAGCCGTCTTCATCCCGCCTTGCTTGAATCCAGTGGCAAAGTGAGCAAGGGACTCACGTCTGAGCATACCCTGCCACACTTATGGCGGCCAAAAGTGGTACAAAAGGGGGTGGTGATGGACGGAGCATCTGAATCAATCAAACACTCACACCCAGTCAAAAGATCTGGGTTTAATCCATCACCGTTCTTTAGCCCACTCTGCCACCCCAGTTCAGACATGGCTATATGCAAATCAGTCTGACCCTGTGCCTCATGGGAACAGTCCAGCCCGAACTGCCAAGCCATGTCTTCCCTGGTCCGGAAACAAGCTTCCGAGAACCGGTTTCTGGCATTCCAGCCGTCTTCAGCCCGGCTTGCTTGAATCCAGTGGCAAAGTGAGCAAGGGACTCACGTCTGAGCATACCCTGCCACACTTATGGCGGCCAAAAGTGGAACAAAAGGGGGTGGTGATGGACGGAGCATCTGAATCAATCAAACACTCACACCCAGTCAAAAGATCTGGGTTTAATCCATCACCGTTCTTTAGCCCACTCTGCCACCCCAGTTCAGACATGGCTATATGCAAATCAGTCTGACCCTGTGCCTCATGGGAACAGTCCAGCCCGAACTGCCAAGCCACGTCCTCCCTGGACCGGAAACAAGCTTCCGAGGACCGGTTTCTGGCATTCCAGCCGGCTTGCTTGAATCCAGTGGCAGAGTGAGCAAGGGACTCACGTCTGAGCATACCCTGCCACACTTATGGTGGCCAAAAGCGGTACAAAAGGGGGTGGTGATGGACGGAGCATCTGAATCAATCAAACACTCACACCCAGTCAAAAGATCTGGTTTTAATCCATAACCGTTCTTTAGCCCACTCTGCCACCCCAGTTCAGACATGGCTATATGCGAATCAGTCTGACCCTGTGCCTCATGGGAACAGTCCCGCCCGAACTGCCAAGCCATGTCTTCCCTGGACCGGAAACAAGCTTTCGAGGACCGGTTTCTGGCATTCCAGCCGTGTTCAGCCCGGCTTGCTTGAATCCAGTGGCAAAGTGAGCACGGGACTCACGTCTGAGCATACCCTGCCACACTTATGGTGGCCAAAAGCGGTACAAAAGGGGGTGGTGATGGACGGAGCATCTGAATCAATCAAACACTCACACCCAGTCAAAAGATCTGGGTTTAATCCATCACCGTTCTTTAGCCCACTCTGCCACCCCAGTTCAGACATGGCTATATGCAAATCAGTCTGACCCTGTGCCTCATGGGAACAGTCCAGCCCGAACTGCCAAGCCATGTCTTCCCTGGACCGGAAACAAGCTTCCGAGGACCGGTTTCTGGCATTCCAGCCATCTTCAGCCCGGCTTGCTTGAATCCAGTGGCAAAGAGAGCAAGGGACTCACGTCTGAGCATACCCTGCCACACTTATGGCGGCCAAAAGCGGTACAAAAGGGGGTGGTGATGGACGGAGCATCTGAATCAATCAAACACTCACACCCAGTCAAAAGATCTGGGTTTAATCCATCAGCGTTCTTTAGCCCACTCTGCCACCCCAGTTCAGACATGGCTATATGCAAATCAGTCTAACCCTGTGCCTCATGGGAACAGTCCAGCCCGAACTGCCAAGCCATGTCTTCCCTGGACCGGAAACAAGCTTCCGAGGACCGGTTTCTGGCATTCCAGCCGTCTTCAGCCCGGCTTGCTTGAATCCAGTGGCAAAGAGAGCAAGGGACTCACGTCTGAGCATACCCTGCCACACTTATGGCGGCCAAAAGCGGTACAAAAGGGGGTGGTGATGGACGGAGCATCTGAATCAATCAAACACTCACACCCAGTCAAAAGATCTGGGTTTAATCCATCACCGTTCTTTAGCCCACTCTGCCACCCCAGTTCAGACATGGCTATATGCAAATCAGTCTGACCCTGTGCCTCATGGGAACAGACCAGCCGGAACTGCCAAGCCATGTCTTCCCTGGACCGGAAACAAGCTTCCGAGGACCGATTTCTGGCATTCCAGCCGTCTTCAGCCCGGCTTGATGAATCCAGTGGCAAAGTGAGCAAGGGACTCACGTCTGAGCATACCCTGCCACACTTATGGCGGCCAAAAGCGGTACAAAAGGGGGTGGTGATGGACGGAGCATCTGAATCAATCAAACACTCACACCCAGTCAAAAGATCTGGGTGTAATCCATCACCGTTCTTTATCCCACTCTGCCACCCCAGTTGAGACATGGCTGTATGCAAATCAGTCTGACCCTGTGCCTCATGGGAACAGTCCAGCCCGAACTGCCAAGCCATGTCTTTCCTGGACCGGAAACAAGCTTCAGAGGACCGGTTTCTGGCATTCCAGCCATCTTCAGCCTGGCTTGCTTGAATCCAGGGTCAAAGTGAGCAAGGGACTCATGTCTGAGCATACCCTGCCACACCTATGGCGACCAAAAGCGGTACAAAAGGGGGTGGTGATGGACGGAGCATCTGAATCAATCAAACACTCACACCCAGTCAAAAGATCTGGGTTTAATCCATCACCGTTCTTTAGCCCACTCTGCCACCCCAGTTTAGACATGGCTATATGCAAATCAGTCGAACCCTGTGCCTCATGGGAACAGTCCATGGGAACATGTCTTCCCTGGACCGGAAAAAAGCTTCCGAGGACCGGTTTCTGGCATTCCAGCCGTCTTCAGCCCGGCTTGCTTGAATCCAGTGGCAAAGTGAGCAAGGGACTCACGTCTGAGCATACCCTGCCACACTCATGGCGTCCAAAAGCGGTACAAAAGGGGGTGGTGATGGACGGAGCATCTGAATCAATCAAACACTCACACCCAGTCAACAGATCTGGGTTTAATCCATCACCGTTCTTTAGCCCACTCTGCCACCCCAGTGCAGACATGGCTATATGCAAATCAGTCTGACCCTGTGCCTCATGGGAACAGTCCAGCCCGAACTGCCAAGCCATGTCTTCCCTGGACCGGAAACAAGCTTCCGAGGACCGGTTTCTGGCATTCCAGACGTCTTCAGCCTGGCTTGCTTGAATCCAGTGGCAAAGTGAGCAAGGGACTCACGTCTGAGCATACACTGCCACACTTATGGCGGCCAAAAGCGGTACAAAAGGGGGTGGTGATGGACGGAGCATCTGAGTCAATCAAACACTCACACCCAGTCAAAAGATCTGGGTTTAATCCATCACCGTTCTTTAGCCCACTCTGCCACCCCAGTTCAGATATGGCTATATGCAAATCAGTCTGACCCTGTGCCTCATGGGAACAGTCCAGCCCGAACTGCCAAGCCATGTCTTCCCTGGACCGTAAACAAGCTTCCGAGGACCGGTTTCTGGCATTCCAGCCGTCTTCAGCCCGGCTTGCTTGAATCCAGTGGCAAAGTGAGCAAGGGACTCACGTCTGAGCATACCCTGCCACACTTATGGCGGCCAAAAGCGGTACAAAAGGGGGTGGTGATGGACGGAGCATCTGAATCAATCAAACACTCAAACCCAGTCAAAAGATCTGGGTTTAATCCATCACCGTTCTTTAGCCCACTCTGCCACCCCAGTTCAGACATGGCTATATGCAAATCAGTCTGACCCTGTGCCTCATGGGAACAGTCCAGCCCGAACTGCCAAGCCATGTCTTCCCTGGACCGGAAACAAGCTTCCGAGGACTGGTTTCTGGCATTCCAGCCGTCTTCAGCCCGGCTTGCTTGAATCCAGTGGCAAAGTGAGCAAGGGACTCACATCTGAGCATACCCTGCCACACTTATGGCGACCAAAAGCGGTACAAAAGGGGGTGGTGATGGACGGAGCATCTGAATCAATCAAACACTCACACCCAGTCAAAAGATCTGGGTTTAATCCATCACCGTTCTTTAGCCCAGTCTGCCACCCCAGTTTAGACATGGCTATATGCAAATCAGTCGAACCCTGTGCCTCATGGGAACAGTCCATGGGAACATGTCTTCCCCGGACCGGAAACAAGCTTCCGAGGACCGGTTTCTGGCATTCCAGCCGTCTTCAGCCCGGCTTGCTTGAATCCAGTGGCAAAGTGAGCAAGGGACTCACGTCTGAGCATACCCTGCCACACTTATGGCGTCCAAAAGCGGTACAAAAGGGGGTGGTGATAGAGGGAGCATCTGAATCAATCAAACACTCACACCCAGTCAACAGATCTGGGTTTAATCCATCACAGTTCTTTAGCCCACTCTGCCACCCCAGTGCAGACATGGCTATATGCAAATCAGTCTGACCCTGTGCCTCATGGGAACAGTCCAGCCCGAACTGCCAAGCCATGTCTTCCCTGGACCGGAAACAAGCTTCCGAGGACCGGTTTCTGGCATTCCAGCCGTCTTCAGCCCGGCTTGCTAGAATCCAGTGGCAAAGTGAGCAAGGGACTCACGTCTGAGCATACCCTGCCACACTTATGGCGGCCAAAAGCGGAACAAAAGGGGGTGGTGATGGACGGAGCATCTGAATCAATCAAACACTCACACCCAGTCAAAAGATCTGGGTTTAATCCATCACCGTTCTTTAGCCCACTCTGCCACCCCAGTTCAGACATGGCTATATGCAAATCAGTCTGACCCTGTGCCTCATGGGACAGTCCAGCCCGAACTGCCAAGCCATGTCTTCCCTGGACCGGAAACAAGCTTCCGAGGACCGGTTTCTGGTATTTCAGCCGTCTTCAGCCCGGCTTGCTTGAATCCAGTGACAAAGTGAGCAAGGGACTCACGTCTGAGCATACCCTGCCACACTTATGGCGGCCAAAAGTGGTACAAAAGGGGGTGGTGATGGACGGAGCATCTGAATCAATCAAACACTCACACTCAGTCAAAAGATCTGGGCTTAATCCATCACCGTTCTTTAGCCCACTCTGCCACCCCAGTTCAGACATGGCTATATGCAAATCAGTCTGACCCTGTGCCTCATGGGAACAGTCCAGCCCGAATTGCCAAGCCATGTCTTCCCTGGACCGGAAACAAGCTTCCGAGGACCGGTTTCTGGCATTCCAGCCGTCTTCAGCCTGGCTTGCTTGAATCCAGTGGCAAAGTGAGCAAGGGACTCACGTCTGAGCATACCCTGCCACACTTATGGCGGCCAAAAGCGGTACAAAAGGGGGTGGTGATGGACGGAGCATCTGAATCAATCAAACACTCACACCAAGGCAAAAGATCTGGGTTTAATCCATCACTGTTCTTTAGCCCACTCTGCCACCCCAGTTCAGACATCGCTATATGCAAATCAGTCTGACCCTGTGCCTCATGGGAACAGTCCAGCCTGAACTGCCAAGCCGTGTCTTCCCTGGACCGGAAACAAGCTTCCGAGGACCGGTTTCTGGCATTCCAGCCGTCTTCAGCCCGGCTTGCTTGAATCCAGTGGCAAAGTGAGCAAGGGACTCACATCTGAGCATACCCTGCCACACTTATGGCGGCCAAAAGCGGTACAAAAGGGGGTGGTGATGGACGGATCATCTGAATCAATGAAATACTCACACCCAGTCAAAAGATCTGGGTTTAATCCATCGCCGTTCTTTAGCCCACTCTGCCACCCCAGTTCAGACATGGCTATATGCAAATCAGTCTGACCCTGTGCCTCATGGGAACAGTCCAGCCCAAACTGCCAAGCTATGTTCTCCCTGGACCGCAAACAAGCTTCCGAGGACCGGTTTCTGGCATTCCAGCCGGCTTGCTTGAATCCAGTGGCAGAGTGAGCAAGGGACTCACGTCTAAGCATACCCTGCCACACTTATGGCGTCCAAAAGCAGTACAAAAGGGGGTGGTGATTGACGGAGCATCTGAATCAATCAAACACTCACACCCAGTCAAAAGATCTGGGTTTAATCCATCACCGTTCTTTAGCCCACTCTGCCACCCCAGTTCAGACATGGCTATATGCAAATCAGTCTGACCCTGTGCCTCATGGGAACAGTCCAGCCCGAACTGCCAAGCCATGTCTTCCCTGGACCCCAAACAAGCTTCCGAGGACCGGTTTCTGGCATTCCAGCCGGCTTCAGCCCGGCTTGCTTGAATCCAGTGGCAAAGTGAGCAAGGGACTCACGTCTGAGCATACCCTGCCAACCTTATGGCGGCCAAAAGCGGTACAAAAGGGGGTGGTGATGGACTGAGCATCTGAATCAATCAAACACTCACACCCAGTCAAAAGATCTGGGTTTAATCCATCACCGTTCTTTAGCCCACTCTGCCACCCCAGTTCAGACATGTCTATATGCAAATCAGTCGAACCCTGTGCCTCATGGGAACAGTCCATGGGAACATGTCTTCCCTGGATCGGAAACAAGCTTCCGAGGACCGGTTTCTGGCATTCCAGCCGTCTTCAGCCCGGCTTGCTTGAATCCAGTGGCATAGTGAGCAAGGGACTCACGTCTGAGCATACCCTGCCACACTTATGGCGGCCAAAAGACGTACAAAAGGGGGTGGTGATGGACGGAGCATCTGAATCAATCAAACACTCACACCCAGTCAAAAGATCTGGGTTTAATCCATCACCGTTCTTTAGCCCACTCTGCCACCCCAGTTCAGACATGGCTATATGCAAATCATTCTGACCCTGTGCCTCATGGGAACAGTCCAGCCCGAACTGCCAAGCCATGTCTTCCCTGGACCGGAAACAAGCTTCCGAGAACCGGTTTCTGGCATTCCAGCCGTCTTCAGCCCGGCTTGCTTGAATCAAGTGGCAAAGTGAGCAAGGGACTCACGTCTGAGCATACCCTGCCACACTTATGGCGGCCAAAAGCGGAACAAAAGGGGGTGGTGATGGACGGAGCATCTGAATCAATCAAACACTCACACCCAGTCAAAAAATCTGGGTTTAATCCATCACCGTTCTTTAGCCCACTCTGCCACCCCAGTTCAGACATGGCTATATGCAAATCAGTCTGACCCTGTGCCTCATGGGAACAGTCCAGCCCGAACTGCCAAGCCATGTCCTCCCTGGACCGGAAACAAGCTTCCGAGGACTGGTTTCTGGCATTCCAGCCGGCTTGCTTGAATCCAGTGGCAGAGTGAGCAAGGGACTCACGTCTGAGCATACCCTGCCACACTTATGGCGGCCAAAAGCGATACAAAAGGGGGTGGTGATGGACGGAGCATCTGAATCAATCAAACACTCACACCCAGTCAAAAGATCTGGGTTTAATCCATAACCGTTCTTTAGCCCACTCTGCCACCCCAGTTCAGACATGGCTATATGCGAATCAGTCTGACCCTGTGCCTCATGGGAACAGTCCAGCCCGAACTGCCAAGCCATGTCTTCCCTGGACCGGAAACAAGCTTCCGAGGACCGGTTTCTGGCATTCCAGCCGTCTTCAGCCCGGCTTGCTTGAATCCAGTGGCAAAGAGAGCAAGGGACTCACGTCTGAGCATACCCTGCCACACTTTTGGCGTCCAAAAGCGGTACAAAAGGGGGTGGTGATGGACGGAGAATCTGAATCAATCAAACACTCACACCCAGTCAAAAGATCTGGGTTTAATCCATCACCGTTCTTTAGCCCACTCTGCCACCCCAGTTCAGACATGGCTATATGCAAAACAGTCTGACCCTGTGCCTCATGGGAACAGTCCAGCCCGAACTGCCAAGCCATGTCTTCCCTGGACCGGAAACAAGCTTCCGAGGACTGGTTTCTGGCATTCCAGCCGTCTTCAGCCCGGCTTGCTTGAATCCAGTGGCAAAGTGAGCAAGGGACTCACGTCTGAGCATACCCTGCCACACTTATGGCGGCCAAAAGCGGTACAAAAGGGGGTGGTGATGGACGGAGCATCTGAATCAATCAAACACTCACACCCAGTCAAAAGATCTGGGTTTAATCCATCACCGTTCTTTAGCCCACTCTGCCACCCCAAATCAGACATGGCTATATGCAAATCAGTCTGACCCTGTGCCTCATGGGAACAGACCAGCCGGAACTGCCAAGCCATGTCTTCCCTGGACCGGAAACAAGCTTCCGAGGACCGATTTCTGGCATTCCAGCTGTCTTCAGCCCGGCTTGATGAATCCAGTGGCAAAGTGAGCAAGGGACTCACGTCTGAGCATACCCTGCCACACTTATGGCGGCCAAAAGCGGTACAAAAGGGGGTGGTGATGGACGGAGCATCTGAATCAATCAAACACTCACACCCAGTCAAAAGATCTGGGTGTAATCCATCACCGTTCTTTATCCCACTCTGCCACCCCAGTTGAGACATGGCTATATGCAAATCAGTCTGACCCTGTGCCTCATGGGAACAGTCCAGCCCGAACTGCCAAGCCATGTCTTTCCTGGACCGGAAACAAGCTTCAGAGGACCGGTTTCTGGCATTCCAGCCATCTTCAGCCTGGCTTGCTTGAATCCAGGGGCAAAGTGAGCAAGGGACTCATGTCTGAGCATACCCTGCCACACCTATGGCGACCAAAAGCGGTACAAAAGGGGGTGGTGATGGACGGAGCATCTGAATCAATCAAACACTCACACCCAGTCAAAAGATCTGGGTTTAATCCATCACCGTTCTTTAGCCCACTCTGCCACCCCAGTTTAGACATGGCTATATGCAAATCAGTCGAACCCTGTGCCTCATGGGAACAGTCCATGGGAACATGTCTTCCCTGGACCGGAAAAAAGCTTCCGAGGACCGGTTTCTGGCATTCCAGCCATCTTCAGCCCGGCTTGCTTGAATCCAGTGGCAAAGTGAGCAAGGGACTCACGTCTGAGCATACCCTGCCACACTTATGGCGTCCAAAAGCGGTACAAAAGGGGGTGGTGATGGACGGAGCATCTGAATCAATCAAACACTCACACCCAGTCAACAGATCTGGGTTTAATCCATCACCGTTCTTTAGCCCACTCTGCCACCCCAGTGCAGACATGGCTATATGCAAATCAGTCTGACCCTGTGCCTCATGGGAACAGTCCAGCCCGAACTGCCAAGCCATGTCTTCCCTGGACCGGAAACAAGCTTACGAGGACCGGTTTCTGGCATTCCAGACGTCTTCAGCCTGGCTTGCTTGAATCCAGTGGCAAAGCGAGCAAGGGACTCACGTCTGAGCATACCCTGCCACACTTATGGCGGCCAAAAGCGGTACAAAAGGGGGTGGTGATGGACGGAGCATCTGAGTCAATCAAACACTCACACCCAGTCAAAAGATCTGGGTTTAATCCATCACCGTTCTTTAGCCCACTCTGCCACCCCAGTTCAGACATGGCTATATGCAAATCAGTCTGACCCTGTGCCTCATGGGAACAGTCCAGCCCGAACTGCCAAGCCATGTCTTCCCTGGACCGGAAACAAGCTTCCGAGGACCGGTTTCTGGCATTCCAGCCGTCTTCAGCCCGGCTTGCTTGAATCCAGTGGCAAAGTGAGCAAGGGACTCACGTCTGAGCATACCCTGCCACACTTATGGCGGCCAAAAGCGGAACAAAAGGGGGTGGTGATGGACGGAGCATCTGAATCAATCAAACACTCACAGCCAGTCAAAAGATCTGGGTTTAATCCATCACCGTTCTTTAGCCCACTTTGCCACCCCAGTTCAGACATGGCTATATGCAAATCAGTCTGACCCTGTGCCTCATGGAAACAGTCCAGCCCGAACTGCCAAGCAATGTCTTCCCTGGACCGGAAACAAGCTTCCGAGGACTGGTTTCTGGCATTCCAGCCGTCTTCAGCCCGGCTTGCTTGAATCCAGTGGCAAAGTGAGCAAGGGACTCACGTCTGAGCATACCCTGCCACACTTATGACGGCCGAAAGCAGTACAAAAGGGGGTGGTGATGGACGGAGCATCTGAATCAATCAAACACTCACACCCAGTCAAAAGATCTGGGTTTAATCCATCACCGTTCTTTAGCCCACTCTGCCACCCCAGTTCAGACATGGCTATATGCAAATCAGTCTGACCCTGTGCCTCATGGGAACAGACCAGCCGGAACTGCCAAGCCATGTCTTCCCTGGACCGGAAACAAGCTTCCGAGGACCGATTTCTGGCATTCCAGCTGTCTTCAGCCCGGCTTGATGAATCCAGTGGCAAAGTGAGCAAGGGACTCACGTCTGAGCATACCCTGCCACACTTATGGCGGCCAAAAGCGGTACAAAAGGGGGTGGTGATGGACGGAGCATCTGAATCAATCAAACACTCACACCCAGTCAAAAGATCTGGGTGTAATCCATCACCGTTCTTTATCCCACTCTGCCACCCCAGTTGAGACATGGCTATATGCAAATCAGTCTGACCCTGTGCCTCATGGGAACAGTCCAGCCCGAACTGCCAAGCCATGTCTTTCCTGGACCGGAAACAAGCTTCAGAGGACCGGTTTCTGGCATTCCAGCCATCTTCAGCCTGGCTTGCTTGAATCCAGGGGCAAAGTGAGCAAGGGACTCATGTCTGAGCATACCCTGCCACACCTATGGCGACCAAAAGCGGTACAAAAGGGGGTGGTGATGGACGGAGCATCTGAATCAATCAAACACTCACACCCAGTCAAAAGATCTGGGTTTAATCCATCACCGTTCTTTAGCCCACTCTGCCACCCCAGTTTAGACATGGCTATATGCAAATCAGTCTGACCCTGTGCCTCATGGGAACAGACCAGCCCGAACTGCCAAGCCATGTCTTCCCTGGACCGGAAACAAGCTTCCGAGGACCGATTTCTGGCATTCCAGCAGTCTTCAGCCCGGCTTGATGAATCCAGTGGCAAAGTGAGCAAGGGACTCACGTCTGAGCATACCCTGCCACACTTATGGCGGCCAAAAGCAGTACAAAAGGGGGTGGTGATGGACGGAGCATCTGAATCAATCAAACACTCACAGCCAGTCAAAAGATCTGGGTTTAATCCATCACCTTCTTTAGCCCACTTTGCCACCCCAGTTCAGACATGGCTATATGCAAATCAGTCTGACCCTGTGCCTCATGGGAACAGTCCAGCCCGAACTGCCAAGCCATGTCTTCCCTGGACCGGAAACAAGCTTCCGAGGACCGATTTCTGGCATTCCAGCAGTCTTCAGCCCGGCTTGATGAATCCAGTGGCAAAGTGAGCAAGGGACTCACGTCTGAGCATACCCTGCCACACTTATGGCGGCCAAAAGCGGAACAAAAGGGGGTGGTGATGGACGGAGCATCTGAATCAATCAAACACTCACAGCCAGTCAAAAGATCTGGGTTTAATCCATCACCTTCTTTAGCCCACTTTGCCACCCCAGTTCAGACATGGCTATATGCAAATCAGTCTGACCCTGTGCCTCATGGGAACAGTCCAGCCCGAACTGCCAAGCCATGTCTTCCCTGGACCGGAAACAAGCTTCCGAGGACTGGTTTCTGGCATTCCAGCCGTCTTCAGCCCGGCTTGCTTGAATCCAGTGGCAAAGTGAGCAAGGGACTCACGTCTGAGCATACCCTGCCACACTTATGACGGCCAAAAGCGGTACAAAAGGGGGTGGTGATGGACAGAGCATCTGAATCAATCAAACACTCACACCCAGTCAAAAGATCTGGGTTTAATCCATCACCGTTCTTTAGCCCACTCTGCCACCCCAGTTCAGACATGGCTATATGCAAATCAGTCTGACCCTGTGCCTCATAGGAACAGACCAGCCCGAACTGCCAAGCCATGTCTTCCCTGGACCGGAAACAAGCTTCCGAGGACCGATTTCTGGCATTCCAGCAGTCTTCAGCCCGGCTTGATGAATCCAGTGGCAAAGTGAGCAAGGGACTCACGTCTGAGCATACACTGCCACACTTATGGCGGCCAAAAGCGGTACAAAAGGGGGTGGTGATGGACGGAGCATCTGAATCAATCAAACACTCACACCCAGTCAAAAGATCTGGGTGTAATCCATCACCGTTCTTTATCCCACTCTGCCACCCCAGTTGAGACATGGCTATATGCAAATCAGTCTGACCCTGTGCCTCATGGGAACAGTCCAGCCCCAACTGCCAAGCCATGTCTTTCCTGGACCGGAAACAAGCTTCAGAGGACCGGTTTCTGGCATTCCAGCAATCTTCAGCCTGGCTTGCTTGAATCCAGGGGCAAAGTGAGCAAGGGACTCATGTCTGAGCATACCCTGCCACACTTATGGCGACCAAAAGCGGTACAAAAGGGGGTGGTGATGGACGGAGCATATGAATCAATCAAACACTCACACCCAGTCAAAAGATCTGGGTTTAATCCATCACCGTTCTTTAGCCCAGTCTGCCACCCCAGTTCAGACATGGCTATTTGCAAATCAGTCTGACCCTGTGCCTCATGGGAACAGTCCAGCCCGAACTGCCAAGCCATGTCTTTCCTGGACAAGAAACAAGCTTCAGAGGACCGGTTTCTGGCATTCCAGCCATCTTCAGCCTGGCTTGCTTGAATCCAGGGGCAAAGTGAGCAAGGGACTCATGTCTGAGCATACCCTGCCACATCTATGGCGACCAAAAGCGGTACAAAAGGGGGTGGTGATGGACGGAGCATCTGAATCAATCAAACACTCACACCCAGTCAAAAGATCTGGGTTTAATCCATCACCGTTCTTTAGCCCACTCTGCCACCCCAGTTTAGACATGGCTATATACAAATCAGTCGAACCCTGTGCCTCATGGGAACAGTCCATGGGAACATGTCTTCCCTGGACCGGAAAAAAGCTTCCGAGGACCGGTTTCTGGCATTCCAGCCGTCTTCAGCCCGGCTTGCTTGAATCCAGTGGCAGAGTGAGCAAGGGACTCACGTCTGAGCATACCCTGCCACACTTATGGCGTCCAAAAGCAGTACAAAAGGGGGTGGTGATGGACGGAGCATCTGAATCAATCAAACACTCACACCCAGTCAAAAGATCTGGGATTAATCCATCACCGTTCTTTAGCCCACTCTGCCACCCCAGTTCAGACATGGCTATATGCAAATCAGTCTGACCCTGTGCCTCATGGGAACAGTCCAGCCCGAACTGCCAAGCCATGTCTTCCCTGGACCGGAAACAAGCTTCCGAGGACCGGTTTCTGGCATTCCAGCCGGCTTCAGCCCGGCTTGCTTGAATCCAGTGGCAAAGTGAGCAAGGGACTCACGTCTGAGCATACCCTGCCACACTTATGGCGTCCAAAAGCGGTACAAAAGGGGGTGGTGATAGACGGAGCATCTGAATCAATCAAACACTCACACCCAGTCAACAGATCTGGGTTTAATCCATCACAGTTCTTTAGCCCACTCTGCCACCCCAGTGCAGACATGGCTATATGCAAATCAGTCTGACCCTGTGCCTCATGGGAACAGTCCAGCCCGAACTGCCAAGCCATGTCTTCCCTGGACCGGAAACAATCTTCCGAGGACCGGTTTCTGGCATTCCAGCCGTCTTCAGCCTGGCTCGCTTGAATCCAGTGGCAAAGTGAGCAAGGGACTCACGTCTGAGCATACCCTGCCACAATTATGGCGGCCAAAAGCGGTACAAAAGAGGGTGGTGATGGACGGAGCATCTGAATCAATCAAACACTCACACCCAGTCAAAAGATCTGGGTTTAAACCATCACCGTTCTTTAGCCCACTCTGCCACCCCAGTTCAGACATGGCTATATACAAATCAGTCTCACCCTGTGCCTCATGGGAACAGTCCAGCCCGAACTGCCAAGCCATGTCTTCCCTGGACCAGAAACAAGCTTCCCAGGACCGGTTTCTGGCATTCCAGCCGTCTTCAGCCCGGCTTGCTTGAATCCAGTGGCAAAGTGAGCAAGGGACTCACGTCTGAGCATACCCTGCCACACTTATGGCGGCCAAAAGCGGAACAAAAGGGGGTGGTGATGGACGGAGCATCTGAATCAATCAAACACTCACACCCAGTCAAAAGATCTGGGTTTAATCCATCACCGTTCTTTAGCCCACTCTGCCACCCCAGTTCAGACATGGCTATATGCAAATCAGTCTGACCCTGTGCCTCATGGGAACAGTCCCTTTCTCACTGCTCCATCAGGATTCAAGCAAGCCGGGCCGAAGAGGCTGAAATGCCAGAAACCGGTCCCCGGTAGCTTGTCTCCTTTCTGGTGAAGAATTGGCTTGGTAGTTTGGTCTGCCCTGTTCCCATGATGCACTGGGCCAGGGACAGACTAATTTGCATATAGCCAGGTTCTGAGCTGGGATGGGGCAGTGAGATAAATAACGGTGATGGATCAAGCCCTGATCTTTGGACTGGGTAAGAGTGGTCTGCTTAATTCAGACACTCTGTTCATCACCACCCCTTTTTCTGTATCGTTTTTGGCCACTATAGGTGTGGCAGGGTATACTCAGACATGAGTCCCTTTCTCACTGCTCCATCAGGATTCAAGCAAGCCGGGCCGAAGAGGCTGAAATGCCAGAAACCGGTCCCCGGTAGCTTGTCTCCTTTCTGGTGAAGAATTGGCTTGGTAGTTTGGTCTGCCCTGTTCCCATGATGCACTGGGCCAGGGACAGACTAATTTGCATATAGCCAGGTTCTGAGCTGGGATGGGGCAGTGAGATAAATAACGGTGATGGATCAAGCCCTGATCTTTGGACTGGGTAAGAGTGGTCTGCTTAATTCAGACACTCTGTTCATCACCACCCCCTTTTCTGTATCGTTCATGGGAACAGTCCAGCCCGAACTGCCAAGCCATGTCTTCCCTGGACCGGAAACAAGCTTCCGAGGACCGGTTTCTGGAATTCCAGCCGTCTTCAGCCCGGCTTGCTTGAATCCAGTGGCAAAGTGAGCAAGGGACTCACGTCTGAGCATACCCTGCCACACTTATGGCGGCCAAAAGCGGAACAAAAGGGGGTGGTGATGGACGGAGCATCTGAATCAATCAAACACTCACACCCAGTCAAAAGATCTGGGTTTAATCCATCACCGTTCTTTAGCCCACTCTGCCACCCCAGTTCAGACATGGCTATATGCAAATCAGTCTGACCCTGTGCCTCATGGGAACAGTCCAGCCCGAACTGCCAAGCCATGTCTTCCCTGGACCGGAAACAAGCTTCCGAGGACCGGTTTCTGGCATTCCAGCCGTCTTCAGCCCGGCTTGCTTGAATCCAGTGGCAAAGTGAGCAAGGGACTCACGTCTGAGCATACCCTGCCACACTTATGGCGGCCAAAAGCGGTACAAAAGGGGGTGGTGATGGACGGATCATCTGAATCAATGAAACACTCACACCCAGTCAAAAGATCTGGGTTTAATCCATCACCGTTCTTTAGCCCACTCTGCCACCCCAGTTCAGACATGGCTATATGCAAATCAGTCTGACCCTGTGCCTCATGGGAACAGTCCAGCCCAAACTGCCAAGCTATGTCCTACTTGGACCGGAAACAAGCTTCCGAGGACCGGTTTCTGGCATTCCAGCCGGCTTGCTTGAATCCAGTGGCAGAGTGAGCAAGGGACTCACGTCTGAGCATACCCTGCCACACTTATGGCGTCCAAAAGCAGTACAAAAGGGGGTGGTGATGGACGGAGCATCTGAATCAATCAAACACTCACACCCAGTCAAAAGATCTGGGTTTAACCCATCACCGTTTTTTAGCCCACTCTGCCACCCCAGTTCAGACATGGCTATATGCAAATAAGTCTGACCCTGTGCCTCATGGGAACAGTCCAGCCCGAACTGCCAAGCCATGTCTTCCCTGGACCGGAAACAAGCTTCCGAGGACCTGTTTCTGGCATTCCAGCCGGCTACAGCCCAGCTTGCTTGAATCCAGTGGCAAAGTGAGCAAGGGACTCACGTCTGAGCATACCCTGCCACACTTATGGCGGCCAAAAGCGGTACAAAAGGGGGTGGTGATGGACGGAGCATCTGAATCAATCAAACACTCACACCCAGTCAAAAGATCTGGGTTTAATCCATCACCGTTCTTTAGCCCACTCTGCCACCCCAGTTTAGACATGGCTATATGCAAATCAGTTGAACCCTGTGCCTCATGGGAACAGTCCATGGGAACATGTCTTCCCTGGACCGGAAACAAGCTTCCAAGGACCGGTTTCTGGCATTCCAGCCGTCTTCAGCCCGGCTTGCTTGAATCCAGTGGCAAAGTGAGCAAGGGGCTCAGGTCTGAGCATACCCTGCCACACTTATGGCGGCCAAAAGCGGTACAAAAGGGGGTGGTGATGGACGGAGCATCTGAATCAATCAAACACTCACACCCAGTCAAAAGATCTGGGTTTAATCCATCACCGTTCTTTAACCCACTCTGCCACCCCAGTTCAGACATGGCTATATGCAAATCAGTCTGACCCTGTGCCTCATGGGAACAGTCCAGCCCGAACTGCCAAGCCATGTCTTCCCTGGACCGGAAACAAGCTTCCGAGAACCAGTTTCTGGCATTCCAGCCGTCTTCAGCCCGGCTTGCTTGAATCCAGTGGCAAAGTGAGCAAGGGACTCACGTCTGAGCATACCCTGCCACACTTATGGCGGCCAAAAGCGGAACAAAAGGGGGTGGTGATGGACGGAGCATCTGAATCAATCAAACACTCACACCCAGTCAAAAGATCTGGGTTTAATCCATCACCGTTCTTTAACCCACTCTGCCACCCCAGTTCAGACATGGCTATATGCAAATCAGTCTGACCCTGTGCCTCATGGGAACAGTCCAGCCCGAACTGCCAAGCCATGTCCTCCCTGGACCGGAAACAAGCTTCCGAGAACCAGTTTCTGGCATTCCAGCCGTCTTCAGCCCGGCTTGCTTGAATCCAGTGGCAAAGTGAGCAAGGGACTCACGTCTGAGCATACCCTGCCACACTTATGGCGGCCAAAAGCGGAACAAAAGGGGGTGGTGATGGACGGAGCATCTGAATCAATCAAACACTCACACCCAGTCAAAAGATCTGGGTTTAATCCATCACCGTTCTTTAGCCCACTCTGCCACCCCAGTTCAGACATGGCTATATGCAAATCAGTCTGACCCTGTGCCTCATGGGAACAGTCCCTTTCTCACTGCTCCATCAGGATTCAAGCAAGCCGGGCCGAAGAGGCTGAAATGCCAGAAACCGGTCCCCGGTAGCTTGTCTCCTTTCTGGTGAAGAATTGGCTTGGTAGTTTGGTCTGCCCTGTTCCCATGATGCACTGGGCCAGGGACAGACTAATTTGCATATAGCCAGGTTCTGAGCTGGGATGGGGCAGTGAGATAAATAACGGTGATGGATCAAGCCCTGATCTTTGGACTGGGTAAGAGTGGTCTGCTTAATTCAGACACTCTGTTCATCACCACCCCTTTTTCTGTATCGTTTTTGGCCACTATAGGTGTGGCAGGGTATACTCAGACATGAGTCCCTTTCTCACTGCTCCATCAGGATTCAAGCAAGCCGGGCCGAAGAGGCTGAAATGCCAGAAACCGGTCCCCGGTAGCTTGTCTCCTTTCTGGTGAAGAATTGGCTTGGTAGTTTGGTCTGCCCTGTTCCCATGATGCACTGGGCCAGGGACAGACTAATTTGCATATAGCCAGGTTCTGAGCTGGGATGGGGCAGTGAGATAAATAACGGTGATGGATCAAGCCCTGATCTTTGGACTGGGTAAGAGTGGTCTGCTTAATTCAGACACTCTGTTCATCACCACCCCCTTTTCTGTATCGTTCATGGGAACAGTCCAGCCCGAACTGCCAAGCCATGTCTTCCCTGGACCGGAAACAAGCTTCCGAGGACCGGTTTCTGGAATTCCAGCCGTCTTCAGCCCGGCTTGCTTGAATCCAGTGGCAAAGTGAGCAAGGGACTCACGTCTGAGCATACCCTGCCACACTTATGGCGGCCAAAAGCGGAACAAAAGGGGGTGGTGATGGACGGAGCATCTGAATCAATCAAACACTCACACCCAGTCAAAAGATCTGGGTTTAATCCATCACCGTTCTTTAGCCCACTCTGCCACCCCAGTTCAGACATGGCTATATGCAAATCAGTCTGACCCTGTGCCTCATGGGAACAGTCCAGCCCGAACTGCCAAGCCATGTCTTCCCTGGACCGGAAACAAGCTTCCGAGGACCGGTTTCTGGCATTCCAGCCGTCTTCAGCCCGGCTTGCTTGAATCCAGTGGCAAAGTGAGCAAGGGACTCACGTCTGAGCATACCCTGCCACACTTATGGCGGCCAAAAGCGGTACAAAAGGGGGTGGTGATGGACGGATCATCTGAATCAATGAAACACTCACACCCAGTCAAAAGATCTGGGTTTAATCCATCACCGTTCTTTAGCCCACTCTGCCACCCCAGTTCAGACATGGCTATATGCAAATCAGTCTGACCCTGTGCCTCATGGGAACAGTCCAGCCCAAACTGCCAAGCTATGTCCTACTTGGACCGGAAACAAGCTTCCGAGGACCGGTTTCTGGCATTCCAGCCGGCTTGCTTGAATCCAGTGGCAGAGTGAGCAAGGGACTCACGTCTGAGCATACCCTGCCACACTTATGGCGTCCAAAAGCAGTACAAAAGGGGGTGGTGATGGACGGAGCATCTGAATCAATCAAACACTCACACCCAGTCAAAAGATCTGGGTTTAACCCATCACCGTTTTTTAGCCCACTCTGCCACCCCAGTTCAGACATGGCTATATGCAAATAAGTCTGACCCTGTGCCTCATGGGAACAGTCCAGCCCGAACTGCCAAGCCATGTCTTCCCTGGACCGGAAACAAGCTTCCGAGGACCTGTTTCTGGCATTCCAGCCGGCTACAGCCCAGCTTGCTTGAATCCAGTGGCAAAGTGAGCAAGGGACTCACGTCTGAGCATACCCTGCCACACTTATGGCGGCCAAAAGCGGTACAAAAGGGGGTGGTGATGGACGGAGCATCTGAATCAATCAAACACTCACACCCAGTCAAAAGATCTGGGTTTAATCCATCACCGTTCTTTAGCCCACTCTGCCACCCCAGTTTAGACATGGCTATATGCAAATCAGTTGAACCCTGTGCCTCATGGGAACAGTCCATGGGAACATGTCTTCCCTGGACCGGAAACAAGCTTCCAAGGACCGGTTTCTGGCATTCCAGCCGTCTTCAGCCCGGCTTGCTTGAATCCAGTGGCAAAGTGAGCAAGGGGCTCAGGTCTGAGCATACCCTGCCACACTTATGGCGGCCAAAAGCGGTACAAAAGGGGGTGGTGATGGACGGAGCATCTGAATCAATCAAACACTCACACCCAGTCAAAAGATCTGGGTTTAATCCATCACCGTTCTTTAACCCACTCTGCCACCCCAGTTCAGACATGGCTATATGCAAATCAGTCTGACCCTGTGCCTCATGGGAACAGTCCAGCCCGAACTGCCAAGCCATGTCTTCCCTGGACCGGAAACAAGCTTCCGAGAACCAGTTTCTGGCATTCCAGCCGTCTTCAGCCCGGCTTGCTTGAATCCAGTGGCAAAGTGAGCAAGGGACTCACGTCTGAGCATACCCTGCCACACTTATGGCGGCCAAAAGCGGAACAAAAGGGGGTGGTGATGGACGGAGCATCTGAATCAATCAAACACTCACACCCAGTCAAAAGATCTGGGTTTAATCCATCACCGTTCTTTAACCCACTCTGCCACCCCAGTTCAGACATGGCTATATGCAAATCAGTCTGACCCTGTGCCTCATGGGAACAGTCCAGCCCGAACTGCCAAGCCATGTCCTCCCTGGACCGGAAACAAGCTTCCGAGGACCGGTTTCTGGCATTCCAGCCGGCTTGCTTGAATCCAGTGGCAGAGTGAGCAAGGGACTCACGTCTGAGCATACCCTGCCACACTTATGGCGGCCAAAAGCGGTACAAAAGGGGGTGGTGATGGACGGAGCATCTGAATCAATCAAACACTCACACCCAGTCAAAAGATCTGGGTTTAATCCATCACCGTTGTTTAGCCCACTCTGCCACCCGAGTTCAGACATGGCTATATGCAAATCAGTCTGACCCTGTGCCTCATGGGAACAGTCCAGCCCGAACTGCCAAGCCATGTCTTCCCTGGACCGGAAACAATCTTCCGAGGACCGGTTTCTGGCATTCCAGCCGTCTTCAGCCTGGCTCGCTTGAATCCAGTGGCAAAGTGAGCAAGGGACTCACGTCTGAGCATACCCTGCCACAATTATGGCGGCCAAAAGCGGTACAAAAGAGGGTGGTGATGGACGGAGCATCTGAATCAATCAAACACTCACACCCAGTCAAAAGATCTGGGTTTAAACCATCACCGTTCTTTAGCCCACTCTGCCACCCCAGTTCAGACATGGCTATATACAAATCAGTCTCACCCTGTGCCTCATGGGAACAGTCCAGCCCGAACTGCCAAGCCATGTCTTCCCTGGACCAGAAACAAGCTTCCCAGGACCGGTTTCTGGCATTCCAGCCGTCTTCAGCCCGGCTTGCTTGAATCCAGTGGCAAAGTGAGCAAGGGACTCACGTCTGAGCATACCCTGCCACACTTATGGCGGCCAAAAGCGGAACAAAAGGGGGTGGTGATGGACGGAGCATCTGAATCAATCAAACACTCACACCCAGTCAAAAGATCTGGGTTTAATCCATCACCGTTCTTTAGCCCACTCTGCCACCCCAGTTCAGACATGGCTATATGCAAATCAGTCTGACCCTGTGCCTCATGGGAACAGTCCCTTTCTCACTGCTCCATCAGGATTCAAGCAAGCCGGGCCGAAGAGGCTGAAATGCCAGAAACCGGTCCCCGGTAGCTTGTCTCCTTTCTGGTGAAGAATTGGCTTGGTAGTTTGGTCTGCCCTGTTCCCATGATGCACTGGGCCAGGGACAGACTAATTTGCATATAGCCAGGTTCTGAGCTGGGATGGGGCAGTGAGATAAATAACGGTGATGGATCAAGCCCTGATCTTTGGACTGGGTAAGAGTGGTCTGCTTAATTCAGACACTCTGTTCATCACCACCCCTTTTTCTGTATCGTTTTTGGCCACTATAGGTGTGGCAGGGTATACTCAGACATGAGTCCCTTTCTCACTGCTCCATCAGGATTCAAGCAAGCCGGGCCGAAGAGGCTGAAATGCCAGAAACCGGTCCCCGGTAGCTTGTCTCCTTTCTGGTGAAGAATTGGCTTGGTAGTTTGGTCTGCCCTGTTCCCATGATGCACTGGGCCAGGGACAGACTAATTTGCATATAGCCAGGTTCTGAGCTGGGATGGGGCAGTGAGATAAATAACGGTGATGGATCAAGCCCTGATCTTTGGACTGGGTAAGAGTGGTCTGCTTAATTCAGACACTCTGTTCATCACCACCCCCTTTTCTGTATCGTTCATGGGAACAGTCCAGCCCGAACTGCCAAGCCATGTCTTCCCTGGACCGGAAACAAGCTTCCGAGGACCGGTTTCTGGAATTCCAGCCGTCTTCAGCCCGGCTTGCTTGAATCCAGTGGCAAAGTGAGCAAGGGACTCACGTCTGAGCATACCCTGCCACACTTATGGCGGCCAAAAGCGGAACAAAAGGGGGTGGTGATGGACGGAGCATCTGAATCAATCAAACACTCACACCCAGTCAAAAGATCTGGGTTTAATCCATCACCGTTCTTTAGCCCACTCTGCCACCCCAGTTCAGACATGGCTATATGCAAATCAGTCTGACCCTGTGCCTCATGGGAACAGTCCAGCCCGAACTGCCAAGCCATGTCTTCCCTGGACCGGAAACAAGCTTCCGAGGACCGGTTTCTGGCATTCCAGCCGTCTTCAGCCCGGCTTGCTTGAATCCAGTGGCAAAGTGAGCAAGGGACTCACGTCTGAGCATACCCTGCCACACTTATGGCGGCCAAAAGCGGTACAAAAGGGGGTGGTGATGGACGGATCATCTGAATCAATGAAACACTCACACCCAGTCAAAAGATCTGGGTTTAATCCATCACCGTTCTTTAGCCCACTCTGCCACCCCAGTTCAGACATGGCTATATGCAAATCAGTCTGACCCTGTGCCTCATGGGAACAGTCCAGCCCAAACTGCCAAGCTATGTCCTACTTGGACCGGAAACAAGCTTCCGAGGACCGGTTTCTGGCATTCCAGCCGGCTTGCTTGAATCCAGTGGCAGAGTGAGCAAGGGACTCACGTCTGAGCATACCCTGCCACACTTATGGCGTCCAAAAGCAGTACAAAAGGGGGTGGTGATGGACGGAGCATCTGAATCAATCAAACACTCACACCCAGTCAAAAGATCTGGGTTTAATCCATCACCGTTTTTTAGCCCACTCTGCCACCCCAGTTCAGACATGGCTATATGCAAATAAGTCTGACCCTGTGCCTCATGGGAACAGTCCAGCCCGAACTGCCAAGCCATGTCTTCCCTGGACCGGAAACAAGCTTCCGAGGACCTGTTTCTGGCATTCCAGCCGGCTACAGCCCAGCTTGCTTGAATCCAGTGGCAAAGTGAGCAAGGGACTCACGTCTGAGCATACCCTGCCACACTTATGGCGGCCAAAAGCGGTACAAAAGGGGGTGGTGATGGACGGAGCATCTGAATCAATCAAACACTCACACCCAGTCAAAAGATCTGGGTTTAATCCATCACCGTTCTTTAGCCCACTCTGCCACCCCAGTTTAGACATGGCTATATGCAAATCAGTTGAACCCTGTGCCTCATGGGAACAGTCCATGGGAACATGTCTTCCCTGGACCGGAAACAAGCTTCCAAGGACCGGTTTCTGGCATTCCAGCCGTCTTCAGCCCGGCTTGCTTGAATCCAGTGGCAAAGTGAGCAAGGGGCTCAGGTCTGAGCATACCCTGCCACACTTATGGCGGCCAAAAGCGGTACAAAAGGGGGTGGTGATGGACGGAGCATCTGAATCAATCAAACACTCACACCCAGTCAAAAGATCTGGGTTTAATCCATCACCGTTCTTTAACCCACTCTGCCACCCCAGTTCAGACATGGCTATATGCAAATCAGTCTGACCCTGTGCCTCATGGGAACAGTCCAGCCCGAACTGCCAAGCCATGTCTTCCCTGGACCGGAAACAAGCTTCCGAGAACCAGTTTCTGGCATTCCAGCCGTCTTCAGCCCGGCTTGCTTGAATCCAGTGGCAAAGTGAGCAAGGGACTCACGTCTGAGCATACCCTGCCACACTTATGGTGGCCAAAAGCGGAACAAAAGGGGGTGGTGATGGACGGAGCATCTGAATCAATCAAACACTCACACCCAGTCAAAAGATCTGGGTTTAATCCATCACCGTTCTTTAACCCACTCTGCCACCCCAGTTCAGACATGGCTATATGCAAATCAGTCTGACCCTGTGCCTCATGGGAACAGTCCAGCCCGAACTGCCAAGCCATGTCCTCCCTGGACCGGAAACAAGCTTCCGAGGACCGGTTTCTGGCATTCCAGCCGGCTTGCTTGAATCCAGTGGCAGAGTGAGCAAGGGACTCACGTCTGAGCATACCCTGCCACACTTATGGCGGCCAAAAGCGGTACAAAAGGGGGTGGTGATGGACAGAGCATCTGAATCAATCAAACACTCACACCCAGTCAAAAGATCTGGGTTTAATCCATCACCGTTGTTTAGCCCACTCTGCCACCCGAGTTCAGACATGGCTATATGCAAATCAGTCTGACCCTGTGCCTCATGGGAACAGTCCCGCCCGAACTGCCAAGCCATGTCTTCCCTGGACCGGAAACAAGCTTTCGAGGACCGGTTTCTGGCATTCCAGCCGTGTTCAGCCCGGCTTGCTTGAAACCAGTGGCAAAGTGAGCAAGGGACTCACGTCTGAGCATACCCTGCCACACTTATGGCGGCCAAAAGCGGAACAAAAGGGGGTGGTGATGGACGGAGCATCTGAATCAATCAAACACTCACACCCAGTCAAAAGATCTGGGTTTAATCCATCACCGTTCTTTAGCCCACTCTGCCACCCCAGTTCAGACATGGCTATATGCAAATCAGTCTGACCCTGTGCCTCATGGGAACAGTCCAGCCCGAACTGCCAAGCCATGTCCTCCCTGGACCGGAAACAAGCTTCCGAGGACCGGTTTCGGGCATTCCAGCCGGCTTGCTTGAATCCAGTGGCAGAGTGAGCAAGGGACTCACGTCTGAGCATACCCTGCCACACTTATGGCGGCCAAAAGCGGAACAAAAGGGGGTGGTGATGGACGGAGCATCTGAATCAATCAAACACTCACACCCAGTCAAAAGATCTGGGTTTAATCCATCACCGTTCTTTCGCCCACTCTGCCACCCCAGTTCAGACATGGCTATATGCAAATCAGTCTGACCCTGTGCCTCATGGGAACAGTCCAGCCCGAACTGCCAAGCCATGTCTTCCCTGGACCGGAAACAAGCTTCCGAGGACCGGTTTCTGGCATTCCAGCCGTCTTCAGCCCGGCTTGCTTGAATCCAGTGGCAAAGAGAGTAAGGGACTCACGTCTGAGCATACCCTGCCACACTTATGGCGGCCAAAAGCGGTACAAAAGGGGGTGGTGATGGACGGAGCATCTGAATCAATCAAACACTCACACCCAGTCAAAAGATCTGGGTGTAATCCGTCACCGTTCTTTATCCCACTCTGCCACCCCAGTTGAGACATGGCTATATGCAAATCAGTCTGACCCTGTGCCTCATGGGAACAGTCCAGCCCGAACTGCCAAGCCATGTCTTTCCTGGACCGGAAACAAGCTTCAGAGGACCGGTTTCTGGCATTCCAGCCATCTTCAGCCTGGCTTGCTCGAATCCAGGGGCAAAGTGAGCAAGGGACTCATGTCTGAGCATACCCTGCCACACCTATGGCGACCAAAAGCGGTACAAAAGGGGGTGGTGATGGACGGAGCATCTGAATCAATCAAACACTCACACCCAGTCAAAAGATCTGGGTTTAATCCATCACCGTTCTTTAGCCCACTCTGCCACCCCAGTTTAGACATGGCTATATGCAAATCAGTCGAACCCTGTGCCTCATGGGAACACTCCATGGGAACATGTCTTCCCTGGACCGGAAAAAAGCTTCCGAGGACCGGTTTCTGGCATTCCAGCCGTCTTCAGCCCGGCTTGCTTGAATCCAGTGGCAAAGTGAGCAAGGGACTCACGTCTGAGCATACCCTGCCACACTTATGGCGTCCAAAAGCGGTACAAAAGGGGGTTGGTGATGGACGGAGCATCTGAATCAATCAAACACTCACACCCAGTCAAAAGATCTGGGTTTAATCCATCACCGTTCTTTAGCCCACTCTGCCACCCCAGTTCAGACATGGCTATATACAAATCAGTCTGACCCTGTGCCTCATGGGAACAGTCCAGCCCGAACTGCCAAGCCATGTCTTCCCTGGACCGGAAACAAGCTTCCGAGGACCGGTTTCTGGCATTCCAGCCGTCTTCAGCCCGGCTTGCTTGAATCCAGTGGCAAAGAGAGCAAGGGACTCACGTCTGAGCATACCCTGCCACACTTATGGCGGCCAAAAGCGGTACAAAAGGGGGTGGTGATGGACGGAGCATCTGAATCAATCAAACACTCACACCCAGTCAAAAGATCTGGGTTTAATCCATCACCGTTCTTTAGCCCACTCTGCCACCCCAGTTCAGACATGGCTATATGCAAATAAGTCTGACCCTGTGCCTCATGGGAACAGTCCAGCCCAAACTGCCAAGCTATGTCCTCCCTGGACCGGAAACAAGCTTCCGAGGACCGGTTTCTGGCATTCCAGCCGGCTTGCTTGAATCCAGTGGCAGAGTGAGCAAGGGAATCACGTCTGAGCATACCCTGCCGCACTTATGGCATCCAAAAGCAGTACAAAAGGGGGTGGTGATGGACGGAGCATCTGAATCAATCAAACACTCACACCCAGTCAAAAGATCTGGGTTTAATCCATCACCGTTCTTTAGCCCACTCTGCCACCCCAGTTCAGACATGGCTATATGCAAATAAGTCTGACCCTGTGCCTCATGGGAACAGTCCAGCCCGAACTGCCAAGCCATGTCTTCCCTGGACCGGAAACAAGCTTCCGAGGACCTGTTTCTGGCATTCCAGCCGGCTTCAGCCCGGCTTACTTGAATCCAGTGGCAAAGTGAGCAAGGGACTCACGTCTGAGCATACCCTGCCACACTTATGGCGGCCAAAAGCGGTACAAAAGGGGGTGGTGATGGACGGAGCATCTGAATCAATCAAACACTCACATCCAGTCAAAAGATCTGGGTTTAATCCATCACCGTTCTTTAGCCCACTCTGCCACCCCAGTTTAGACATGGCTATATGCAAATCAGATGAACCCTGTGCCTCATGGGAACAGTCCATGGGAACATGTCTTCCCTGGACCGGAAACAAGCTTCCAAGGACCGGTTTCTGGCATTCCAGCCGTCTTCAGCCCGGCTTGCTTGAATCCAGTGGCAAAGTGAGCAAGGGACTCACGTCTGAGCATACCCTGCCACACTTATGGCGGCCAAAAGCGGTACAAAAGGGGGTGGTGATGGACGGAGCATCTGAATCAATCAAACACTCACACCCAGTCAAAAGATCTGGGTTTAATCCATCACCGTTCTTTAGCCCACTCTGCCACCCCAGTTCAGACATGGCTATATGCAAATCAGTCTGACCCTGTGCCTCATGGGAACAGTCCAGCCCGAACTGCCAAGCCATGTCTTCCCTGGACCGGAAACAAGCTTCCGAGAACCGGTTTCTGGCATTCCAGCCGTCTTCAGCCCTGGCTTGCTTGAATCCAGTGGCAAAGTGAGCAAGGGACTCACGTCTGAGCATACCCTGCCACACTTATGGCGGCCAAAACCGGAACAAAAGGGGGTGGTGATGGACGGAGCATCTGAATCAATCAAACACTCACACCCAGTCAAAAGATCTGGGTTAAATCCATCACCGTTCTTTAGCCCACTCTGCCACCCCAGTTCAGACATGGCTATATGCAAATCAGTCTGACCCTGTGCCTCATGGGAACAGTCCAGCCCGAACTGCCAAGCCATGTCCTCCCTGGACCGGAAACAAGCTTCCGAGGACCGGTTTCTGGCATTCCAGCCGGCTTGCTTGAATCCAGTGGCAGAGTGAGCAAGGGACTCACGTCTGAGCATACCCTGCCACACTTATGGCGGCCAAAAGCGGTACAAAAGGGGGTGGTGATGGACGGAGCATCTGAATCAATCAAACACTCACACCCAGTCAAAAGATCTGGGTTTAATCCATCACCGTTGTTTAGCCCACTCTGCCACCCGAGTTCAGACATGGCTATATGCAAATCAGTCTGACCCTGTGCCTCATGGGAACAGTCCCGCCCGAACTGCCAAGCCATGTCTTCCCTGGACCGGAAACAAGCTTTCGAGGACCGGTTTCTGGCATTCCAGCCGTGTTCAGCCCGGCTTGCTTGAATCCAGTGGCAAAGTGAGCAAGGGACTCATGTCTGAGCATACCCTGCCACACTTATGGCGGCCAAAAGCGGAACAAAAGGGGGTGGTGATGGACGGAGCATCTTAATCAATCAAACACTCACACCCAGTCAAAAGATCTGGGTTTAATCCATCACCGTTCTTTAGCCCACTCTGCCACCCCAGTTCAGACATGGCTATATGCAAATCAGTCTGACCCTGTGCCTCATGGGAACAGTCCAGCCCGAACTGCCAAGCCATGTCCTCCCTGGACCGGAAACAAGCTTCCGAGGACCGGTTTCTGGCATTCCAGCCGGCTTGCTTGAATCCAGTGACAGAGTGAGCAAGGGACTCACGTCTGAGCATACCCTGCCACACTTATGGCGGCCAAAAGCGGTACAAAAGGGGGTGGTGATGGACGGAGCATCTGAATCAATCAAACACTCACACCCAGTCAAAAGATCTGGGTTTAATCCATCACTGTTGTTTAGCCCACTCTGCCACCCGAGTTCAGACATGGCTATATGCAAATCAGTCTGACCCTGTGCCTCATGGGAACAGTCCCGCCCGAACTGCCAAGCCATGTCTTCCCTGGACCGGAAACAAGCTTTCGAGGACCGGTTTCTGGCATTCCAGCCGTGTTCAGCCCGGCTTGCTTGAATCCAGTGGCAAAGTGAGCAAGGGACTCACGTCTGAGCATACCCTGCCACACTTATGGTGGCCAAAAGCGGTACAAAAGGGGGTGGTGATGGACGGAGCATCTGAATCAATCAAACACTCACACCCAGTCAAAAGATCTGGGTTTAATCCATCACCGTTCTTTAGCCCACTCTGCCATCCCAGTTCAGACATGGCTATATGCAAATCAGTCTGACCCTGTGCCTCATGGGAACAGTCCAGCCCGAACTGCCAAGCCATGTCTTCCCTGGACCGGAAACAAGCTTCCGAGGACCGGTTTCTGGCATTCCAGCCGTCTTCAGCCCGGCTTGCTTGAATCCAGTGGCAAAGAGAGCAAGGGACTCACGTCTGAGCATACCCTGCCACACTTATGGCGGCCAAAAGCGGTACAAAAGGGGGTGGTGATGGACGGAGCATCTGAATCAATCAAACACTCACACCCAGTCAAAAGATCTGGGTGTAATCCATCACCGTTCTTTATCCCACTCTGCCACCCCAGTTGAGACATGGCTATATGCAAATCAGTCTGACCCTGTGCCTCATGGGAACAGTCCAGCCCGAACTGCCAAGCCATGTCTTTCCTGGACCGGAAACAAGCTTCAGAGGACCGGTTTCTGGCATTCCAGCCATCTTCAGCCTGGCTTGCTTGAATCCAGGGGCAAAGTGAGCAAGGGACTCATGTCTGAGCATACCCTGCCACACCTATGGAGACCAAAAGCGGTACAAAAGGGGGTGGTGATGGACGGAGCATCTGAATCAATCAAACACTCACACCCAGTCAAAATATCTGGGTTTAATCCATCACCGTTCTTTAGCCCACTCTGCCACCCCAGTTTAGACATGGCTATATGCAAATCAGTCGAACCCTGTGCCTCATGGGAACAGTCCATGGGAACATGTCTTCCCTGGACCGGAAAAAAGCTTCCGAGGACCGGTTTCTGGCATTCCAGCCGTCTTCAGCCCGGCTTGCTTGAATCCAGTGGCAAAGTGAGCAAGGGACTCACGTCTGAGCATACCCTGCCACACTTATGGCGTCCAAAAGCGGTACAAAAGGGGGTGGTGATGGACGGAGCATCTGAATCAATCAAACACTCAAACCCAGTCAACAGATCTGGGTTTAATCCATCACCGTTCTTTAGCCCACTCTGCCACCCCAGTGCAGACATGGCTATATGCAAATCAGTCTGACCCTGTGCCTCATGGGAACAGTCCAGCCCGAACTGCCAAGCCATGTCTTCCCTGGACCGGAAACAAGCTTCCGAGGACCGGTTTCTGGCATTCCAGCCGTCTTCAGCCCGGCTTGCTTGAATCCAGTGGCAAAGAGAGCAAGGGACTCACGTCTGAGCATACCCTGCCACACTTATGGCGGCCAAAAGCGGTACAAAAGGGGGTGGTGATGGACGGAGCATCTGAATCAATCAAACACTCACACCCAGTCAAAAGATCTGGGTTTAATCCATCACCGTTCTTTAGCCCACTCTGCCACCCCAGTTCAGACATGGCTATATGCAAATAAGTCTGACCCTGTGCCTCATGGGAACAGTCCAGCCCAAACTGCCAAGCTATGTCCTCCCTGGACCGGAAACAAGCTTCCGAGGACCGGTTTCTGGCATTCCAGCCGGCTTGCTTGAATCCAGTGGCAGAGTGAGCAAGGGAATCACGTCTGAGCATACCCTGCCACACTTATGGCATCCAAAAGCAGTACAAAAGGGGGTGGTGATGGACGGAGCATCTGAATCAATCAAACACTCACACCCAGTCAAAAGATCTGGGTTTAATCCATCACCGTTCTTTAGCCCACTCTGCCACCCCAGTTCAGACATGGCTATATGCAAATAAGTCTGACCCTGTGCCTCATGGGAACAGTCCAGCCCGAACTGCCAAGCCATGTCTTCCCTGGACCGGAAACAAGCTTCCGAGGACCTGTTTCTGGCATTCCAGCCGGCTTCAGCCCGGCTTACTTGAATCCAGTGGCAAAGTGAGCAAGGGACTCACGTCTGAGCATACCCTGCCACACTTATGGCGGCCAAAAGCGGTACAAAAGGGGGTGGTGATGGACGGAGCATCTGAATCAATCAAACACTCACATCCAGTCAAAAGATCTGGGTATAATCCATCACCGTTCTTTAGCCCACTCTGCCACCCCAGTTTAGACATGGCTATATGCAAATCAGATGAACCCTGTGCCTCATGGGAACAGTCCATGGGAACATGTCTTCCCTGGACCGGAAACAAGCTTCCAAGGACCGGTTTCTGGCATTCCAGCCGTCTTCAGCCCGGCTTGCTTGAATCCAGTGGCAAAGTGAGCAAGGGACTCACGTCTGAGCATACCCTGCCACACTTATGGCGGCCAAAAGCGGTACAAAAGGGGGTGGTGATGGACGGAGCATCTGAATCAATCAAACACTCACACCCAGTCAAAAGATCTGGGTTTAATCCATCACCGTTCTTTAGCCCACTCTGCCACCCCAGTTCAGACATGGCTATATGCAAATCAGTCTGACCCTGTGCCTCATGGGAACAGTCCAGCCCGAACTGCCAAGCCATGTCTTCCCTGGACCGGAAACAAGCTTCCGAGAACCGGTTTCTGGCATTCCAGCCGTCTTCAGCCCTGGCTTGCTTGAATCCAGTGGCAAAGTGAGCAAGGGACTCACGTCTGAGCATACCCTGCCACACTTATGGCGGCCAAAACCGGAACAAAAGGGGGTGGTGATGGACGGAGCATCTGAATCAATCAAACACTCACACCCAGTCAAAAGATCTGGGTTAAATCCATCACCGTTCTTTAGCCCACTCTGCCACCCCAGTTCAGACATGGCTATATGCAAATCAGTCTGACCCTGTGCCTCATGGGAACAGTCCAGCCCGAACTGCCAAGCCATGTCCTCCCTGGACCGGAAACAAGCTTCCGAGGACCGGTTTCTGGCATTCCAGCCGGCTTGCTTGAATCCAGTGGCAGAGTGAGCAAGGGACTCACGTCTGAGCATACCCTGCCACACTTATGGCGGCCAAAAGCGGTACAAAAGGGGGTGGTGATGGACGGAGCATCTGAATCAATCAAACACTCACACCCAGTCAAAAGATCTGGGTTTAATCCATCACCGTTGTTTAGCCCACTCTGCCACCCGAGTTCAGACATGGCTATATGCAAATCAGTCTGACCCTGTGCCTCATGGGAACAGTCCCGCCCGAACTGCCAAGCCATGTCTTCCCTGGACCGGAAACAAGCTTTCGAGGACCGGTTTCTGGCATTCCAGCCGTGTTCAGCCCGGCTTGCTTGAATCCAGTGGCAAAGTGAGCAAGGGACTCATGTCTGAGCATACCCTGCCACACTTATGGCGGCCAAAAGCGGAACAAAAGGGGGTGGTGATGGACGGAGCATCTTAATCAATCAAACACTCACACCCAGTCAAAAGATCTGGGTTTAATCCATCACCGTTCTTTAGCCCACTCTGCCACCCCAGTTCAGACATGGCTATATGCAAATCAGTCTGACCCTGTGCCTCATGGGAACAGTCCAGCCCGAACTGCCAAGCCATGTCCTCCCTGGACCGGAAACAAGCTTCCGAGGACCGGTTTCTGGCATTCCAGCCGGCTTGCTTGAATCCAGTGACAGAGTGAGCAAGGGACTCACGTCTGAGCATACCCTGCCACACTTATGGCGGCCAAAAGCGGTACAAAAGGGGGTGGTGATGGACGGAGCATCTGAATCAATCAAACACTCACACCCAGTCAAAAGATCTGGGTTTAATCCATCACTGTTGTTTAGCCCACTCTGCCACCCGAGTTCAGACATGGCTATATGCAAATCAGTCTGACCCTGTGCCTCATGGGAACAGTCCCGCCCGAACTGCCAAGCCATGTCTTCCCTGGACCGGAAACAAGCTTTCGAGGACCGGTTTCTGGCATTCCAGCCGTGTTCAGCCCGGCTTGCTTGAATCCAGTGGCAAAGTGAGCAAGGGACTCACGTCTGAGCATACCCTGCCACACTTATGGTGGCCAAAAGCGGTACAAAAGGGGGTGGTGATGGACGGAGCATCTGAATCAATCAAACACTCACACCCAGTCAAAAGATCTGGGATTAATCCATCACCGTTCTTTAGCCCACTCTGCCATCCCAGTTCAGACATGGCTATATGCAAATCAGTCTGACCCTGTGCCTCATGGGAACAGTCCAGCCCGAACTGCCAAGCCATGTCTTTCCTGGACCGGAAACAAGCTTCAGAGGACCGGTTTCTGGCATTCCAGCCATCTTCAGCCTGGCTTGCTTGAATCCAGGGGCAAAGTGAGCAAGGGACTCATGTCTGAGCATACCCTGCCACACCTATGGAGACCAAAAGCGGTACAAAAGGGGGTGGTGATGGACGGAGCATCTGAATCAATCAAACACTCACACCCAGTCAAAAGATCTGGGTTTAATCCATCACCGTTCTTTAGCCCACTCTGCCACCCCAGTTTAGACATGGCTATATGCAAATCAGTCGAACCCTGTGCCTCATGGGAACAGTCCATGGGAACATGTCTTCCCTGGACCGGAAAAAAGCTTCCGAGGACCGGTTTCTGGCATTCCAGCCGTCTTCAGCCCGGCTTGCTTGAATCCAGTGGCAAAGTGAGCAAGGGACTCACGTCTGAGCATACCCTGCCACACTTATGGCGTCCAAAAGCGGTACAAAAGGGGGTGGTGATGGACGGAGCATCTGAATCAATCAAACACTCACACCCAGTCAACAGATCTGGGTTTAATCCATCACCGTTCTTTAGCCCACTCTGCCACCCCAGTGCAGACATGGCTATATGCAAATCAGTCTGACCCTGTGCCTCATGGGAACAGTCCAGCCCGAACTGCCAAGCCATGTCTTCCCTGGACCGGAAACAAGCTTCCGAGGACCGGTTTCTGGCATTCCAGCCGTCTTCAGCCTGGCTTGCTTGAATCCAGTGGCAAAGTGAGCAAGGGACTCACGTCTGAGCATACCCTGCCACACTTATGGCGGCCAAAAGCGGTACAAAAGGGGGTGGTGATGGACGGAGCATCTGAATCAATCAAACACTCACACCCAGTCAAAAGATCTGGGTTTAATCCATCACCGTTCTTTAGCCCACTCTGCCACCCCAGTTCAGACATGGCTATATGCAAATCAGTCTGACCCTGTGCCTCATGGGAACAGTCCAGCCCGAACTGCCAAGCCATGTTGTGGTATATAAATAAATAATACCGGGACTATTTTTGAGTTACATTAACAATAACAGATAGCTCAATAAATAAGAGGCAGGATCCGATGTGTCCGAGTCAGAAGGATTTATTCAGGCAAAAGGGAAGGGACTGGAACGGGACAGCCTGAAATAAAATGAAAAGGAAGGCAGCTGCACCATTCCATCGACAGTGCAGCATATATATAGTACAACATTACATTACATTACATACAGTAGGCGTAACTTGTGACAAGCGTAAGATAAGAACACATGGGCGGAAGAAGAAGGCGTGCACAGGGCGTGCACGTAGACATGTGATGTGAAACGTCATAGAAGTGTCATGAATGGGCGGAAACATGGAGGGGGCTACCTGAGAGCAGCTGAGACCTTTAACCTAGTGGTGCGCGCAAACGGGCAATGACGTGTTACCAGGGAGAACTGGGGGCTATGACTTCTGCACTAGAAGAGGAGACTAAAGTCTGCGGTGTCAGGACGACATGTACCTATAGCATATCTGGTATCTGGTGTTTGGAGTACATGTTGATAGAATCTAAAAGTTATCAGGGCAAAGGCTACTTGACACTAAGACTGGTGCATGCATTTATTCTACATGTATTGCGTGTGCTAGGAATATTCTATGAATATTAATACAGTATTTCTCTTGCATGGAGACAGAAAGACTAGACCATAGCTGAAACTGTTGATGCGGTTCAGTAGCTTAGGAATGTGAAGACGAGAGGCTTGACTGATAACTAGAAGCATAACATACTCTTGGCAGACAGGCAGGCAGAGCCCGGCAGAGCCCCGCGCTGCGCGGCAGGAAGTAAGTGAAGGGTCAGGGATGCAGGTGGGGGCTGCATCGCTCCTCGGAGTGGGTTCAGGAAACTGGAGCTTGAATCTGGTGTCCGGGCCCTTTTGAGGCCTAGAAACGGGGACAATGCGGTGAATTAACGTGCACACGGTATAACGTGGCAACATAGGCCTAATACTCGTTGTTTTCACGAGAACTGGATACTGGCATACTAGAGTTGGACACAACCATAATTGCGTCTTTAATCGATCACAGGGGGATACATGCATATCGATCATGCACATATGGCATAGGATGGGGAACACGTAGGCACATATGGCAAGGCAAAATTTACTTTTCCACATTCCCTCCTTGTGCCCTACGTTTCCATCAGGAAACATCAATATTCATGATACCATCTATCTGTTCATATAGCATCATTTGCTCGTCTCGAATTGTCTTGGAACGGGATTTAGGACTAGGAATACAAGAGGTAGCGCACATGCCGCAAATCGCAGGGCCACATTGTAAACAGAGGCAGCAACTGAATATGATCATTACTGCTATACCTAGGAATGACAATACCTTCCATCCCCAGGCAGATATTATACTCCAGAGCCAACCGGACCATGTCCAGATGCCTGGATTCTGGTGTAACTGATGGGCAATTTTATGAAGTCTGGTTATATCTGAATAAACAGACGGCGCGTTATTAGGAATGAAAATGCAGCAACTAGATCCGATGACTCTACATGCTCCTCCTCTATCGGCCAGTATGACGTCAAGAACGAGACGATTTTGGAGCACAACAAAACGCATAGCAGATTGTTCTTCAGTTAAGTTACCTAGAGCGGAAGTAGTCTCATTCACTACTGCTTCAAGGGTTCTGGTTAACCTACGTATTAACTTACTATTCTGGACAGGACCTATAAAGAAAAAGAAACCTTTATTGAAGTCTTGATATTGTTCTAGAGCAGTTTCAGTTTGATCGACAATTGGGGACTCGGTCTCCCTTCTATGTCTAACGTGTACTAGATGTGTGTTTCTGTGATAATCAGATGGAGCTAGAAAAACTGGTGGCAGTAGGAAGGCAATGTAACATGTTCCATCCCAATCGAGGGGCAGACGAACATATGCGGTCTGACCACAAACAAAATAAGAATGACGTGAGGCTTTGAAAATAGATTTCCCACTGTCACCATACTCGACCATAGTAGTGCAATCACTATGTCCTACATGTGCGGAACCATTCTTTCTGACACATAATTCGCCTTTAACTGGTAGAACTGAAATAGCAGGCAAATCTGGAGTAGTATCGGACTGGACATTCAGAACCATGAAATTCGAGGAATAATTACCTAAATCATATACTTCATTTTCTAGATCTAACCCTGTTCTATGGGAAAGACCTTGCTTGTCTGGGAAACATGTTCGATTCAGAAGGGACATATCAGTCGAGGAAGACGTTAACGTGGACCATGCTCCACACGAACCATTATGTGAAAACGGATAAGGAAAGAGTGGCAGAACTCCCTTCGGTGTCTGGAAAGGGGGGGGTCGACCACACACCCAACAATTAGTGGCATTGCTGGTCTGGTGTGAATAGTGCAGCATTCGGATAAAAGTATTATTACGCATAGCAAGACGGTAGGATAACTCGTGAGGAGGCAGATCACTAAATGTGTGCTCTACTGTAATATTAGAAAACATATGTACATGTGAAATAGGAAAACATAAATGTAAAGCATAACTTATGCATGTAACCATAAGACTCAGGAACAATAAAAAGAATAGAGTAACGATACATCTCTTAGAGTTTTGACTAACTCTCTCACTGTGTGGGTCTATCTCATACATGTCAGGAACCTGTCTAACCGTTTCACCCGAGAGGGACTTAGACAATTAAACTGGCTGACTTACTAGACCTCAACTTGGATTTATACTCCTGCTGCGGAGTTTTCTCTAACAGGGGAAGCTTAGATTCATTTTCTGGGCAGTCCTTGAGAACGGGGCAGTCCTTGAGAAAAGTTTTAGCTTTGAGTCCATGGAATTTCTTGACGTGGCTCGCTTGTAGCCACCCTTTTCGGTTTTCCACCTTCACCGCCGTCCGGGTGGTGAGTAGGACCAGACGGGGCTCCTTCCAGCGGGGCTCCAGCGGACTTGAACGATCAAAGTTGCGGACCAGCACGAGATCCCCCGGAACGATCTCGTGTGGTTTCACGTCGGTGTTGTCTGGAAATGCAGCGGCAACCTGTGAACGACAAGATTGTAGTGCAGACATCAAGGAGGCAAGGTAATCTGTCAGCATATTACTGTCAACATCAGTTATGGTACGGGGTCTAGGTGTACCCCACATGTTGGGGGGACGACCAAACACTATCTCATAGGGAGATAGACCTGAACGGGAGTGAGCGACCATTCTCATATAAAAAAGGGCAACTGGCAGTGCTACCATCCAATCTACACCTTTCTCTGCACATACTTTGGCGATGCGGATTTTCAGGGTCTGGTTATGTCTCTCTACGAGACCGGCTGCTTCAGGATGGCGTACACAGTGGAACTTCCACTGGTACCCTAACAGAAGGGAAACTTGTTTCATGAGCTCGGATGAGAATGGCTGGCCGTTATCTGAATACACGACCCTAGGTAATCCATAGCGGGGAAAATACTCACGAACCAACTGCCTGGCAGTGGTCGCAGCAGTGTAATCTGGAACTGGATATGCTTCTGTCCACCTGGACAAAGCGCATACAACTACAAGGACATACTTGAAACCTCGACATCGCTCCATCTGAATATAATCCATCTGGAGGACTTCAAAAGGGTGGTCAGGAGGATGGAATCCACCTTGTTCCACCGGGACACTTTTACCTGGATTGAACTGACAACATATCATGCAGGTACGTACTTTCTGTTTGGCGGCTGCTCGTAAATGCTTGTTGAACCAGAGGTTCTGAATGCTGTCTAACATGGCTTTTTCTCCTAGATGTGCTGGACTATGTGCGGTGTTAATAATGACTTGAACCATAGAGTCGGGGAGAAACCATGTGGCTTTTCCCTTCGTCAACCATCCTTGATCTGTCTGGACCCCTCCTTGTTCGGACCATTTCTTGATTTCATCGGGAGTAGCATGTAACTGTATATCTATGACATCTTGTGTAGGGTCCTTAACTGTCATACAAGTAGTCTGTTCTGGAATGTGTGTATGTGTCGTGTTAACTGGAATGTCTGGAGTCTGAGCTGTAAGCTTGGCTGTTCGATCTGCCAGGTCGTTACCCTGGGAAATGATATCAGTGACTTTCGTATGTGCCTTGCACTTCATGATAGCGATAGCTGTCGGTAAATGTATTGCATCTAACAGAGCTTGAATGAGGAGACCATGCTGAATCTTGGTTCCATGAGAAGTCATGAAACCTCTTTCCTGCCAGAGCACTCCAAAGTCGTGTACGACTCCGAATGCGTAACTTGAATCTGTGTATATGTTAACTTTCAGGTTCTTGGCACGTATGCAGGCTTGGGTCAGAGCGACAAGCTCTGCTGCTTGAGCAGACAGGGTGTCTATACGATGTGTTTCTATAACTTCGGTTTCAGTAGTCACTGCATACGCGGCTACTAGTTCTCCTGTACTTGTTCTCATACATGAACCATCCACATAAAGTGTCAGTTCGGGATCTGGTAATGCAATGTCTGTCAAGTCTTGTCTTGGCTTTGTCATAGTGTTAACAACTTCCACACAGTCATGTGTGGCAGGATTTGAAGTAACTGACGGTAACAGTGTAGCTGGATTTAAAATGTTGCAGCGTCTGATTTCTATGTGTGGCTGAAACAATGTCAGTTCATAACCTGTTAAACGTGCAATTGTCAAGTGCTGAGTCTGTGTTCGGTTTAAAAGAACTTCCACAGAGTGTGGAACTTGTACTGTCAGGGAGTGTCCTAACACTATGGAATCACTTTGTCTGATAGCTAGAGCTGTGGCTGCAACTGACTTGAGGCACGCAGGCAGAGCCTGGGCCACTGGATCTAATGTGCTAGAAAAATAAGCACAGGGCTTGTATTGTCCTGCTTGATATTGTGTAAGAACAGATAATGCAGTACCATCACGTTCTGTAACAAAAAGTGTAAAAGGCTTACTGTAGTTCGGTGTTGCTAGAACAGGTGCATTACATAAAGCTTTCTTTAACTCATTAAAAACAAGTGTATGTTCTTGGGTCCAAGGGAGGACAGTCGATACGGCTGCCTCCTGTGTCGTTAACTGTATCAGTGGCTTGGCTAGAAATGCGTACTGAGGAATCCATTGTCTGCAGTAAGAAGTGAGGCCGATAAAAGCTCGTACCTCCTTCTGTGTCTTGGGCTGTGGAAGACGTGCTATTAACTGGATACGGTCAGGTGTCAACTGCCTACCCCTCTTGGACAGTAAGTGTCCTAAGTAGACCACTTGCTGGACACAGAATTGTAATTTGGAAGGGGACACCTTGTGCCCCATCTCGGCCAGAAAATACAGAACTGTAAGTGACGCACGTTCGCAGTCACGTTCAGAACGGGCTGTGATCAGTAGATCATCGACATACTGGAGCAGGGCAGTGTCAGTTGGCATGTGAATATTGTCGAGTTGTCTTTTAAGTGCTTGACTGTAAATGCTAGGACTTTCTGTAAAACCTTGAGGAGCTCGTGTGAATTTATAGCTTCTTCCATTTAAACAGAATCCGAAAAGGAACTGGCTGTCTGGATGAATGGGGACACTGAAAAATGCGTTCTTGAGATCGATAACTGTAAAGAATGTGGCTTCAGAATCAATGGCTGTAAAGAGTGAAGAAATATCAGGGACTACTAGGTACTGGGGTATAATACATTTATTAAGTTCTCGAAGGTCAATCACTAAGTGATAAACTGGAGGTGCATTTGGATCAGTACGTTTCAGGACTGGAATGATAGGAGAATTACATACATTGGAGTCAGTTTCGACAACCACTCCTTGAGCAATGAGCTCGTCAATAATTTTGGATAAGGCTGCTACAGCCTCAGGTGGCAATCTGTACTGTCTGATTTGTGGTAATACAACACCTTGCTTCAGGGTGACACGGTGGGGTGTGATATGCATACAACCTACATCAGTTGGACCTTTCGCCCATAAATGCTGTGGTACATTCAATAATCTTGGATCAAAATCACGTAATACATAATGACCTTTAAAGTCACGGAGGAACAAACAGACCCCTTCTGGGGAGCAGCATATGACTGCTCCTAATTCTTTCAGTGTTTTAATGCCTAACAGATTCTCTGGGCAAGATTTCGTGAGTAACAAGTCTGTTGTGCGGGACAATGGACCAACTTCTAGAGTAACTGGTTTCGATATTTCATTAACAATGGGCTTTCCTGAAAAACCAAGGGAAACATTTCTAGAGCCTGAGAGTGGAGCCCCTGGAACCTCGTCATGACTGATGGTAGTCCTACTTGCCCCTGTATCAATCAGAAACTTTCTGTATTTCCCTAATACTTGACTGTGTACATAGGGACCCTCTTGATCTACAGGAATCTCGATGAGAGGCAAGCCTACCTCCCTCTCTAGGCTGTTTCATGAATATGGCTGATAATCTGGATACTCGGACTGTGCGTACTGGTACATCTGCTGTGTAACGTGTTGTGTTGCAGCTATAGGCTGCGGTGCTGTAACTGACTGTTGTGCATTCTGTGGTGGCTGGGAAGTCTGTAAAACTTGTTCTTGTCTAGGCGGACGTGGTCTTTCTTTAGTCTTACCAGTAGCTATGTTGTGTTTCAGAACTGCACATTCGTTTATAAAATGACCTGGCTGTTTACAGTAATTGCATGTCCCTTTAACGGGAACTGCAGGATGACTGGCTTGATTCGGACCCCTCTTCTGACTGTCTTGCGGAACAGACTGTGCAACTAATACTTTCATTTTCGTGTCTTTCATACCTCTCCTTTCGTGTTCCTGCTCTTCCCTGATTCTGTTCTGGTGGTACTGGAGCATCTGGAGCATCTGTGACGGAGTATTAGCTTGCCAGGTACTTTCGACTTTCAGGACTCGATTCTTAACTTGTGGGCTTGAATTCTCGACTAGTTTGGTAACAAAAAGATGGGGATACGACTCACTACTTGTTTTCAGACCACTATTAATAATAAAGCATTTCTCAAATCTAGAATAAAAATCACTAGTATCTTCGTCTTGTTTTTGTTTACAGGCTGAGATGGCATCCCAATCTTCCTTTTTCGTGGCTAGTAATCTTGGCAAAACTTGTATTAACAGTTCGGGCAAAGCTTTAGCTTTATCCCCAAGACCGGTACCTGGTACTCGTGTATTATCTTCAGCTTCTAATGCTGTCCAATCTATCTTTTTCTCTCCCACCTCCCATTCTTTTTCCTTGAGTTTTTCATATATGCCCGCAGGCAACAGGACCTTTAACATTTTAATGATATCAGGATACGTGTATTCTCCCATACGGAGCATGTCCTTTAATTCACGGTGAAACCCTGCTGGATCTTTATCATGACAGGGAATTAACTTTTTCATTTCTAAGAGTTCTATTTTTGTGATAGGGGTGTAAACAAATACTCGTTCTAGACCACCACCCTCTTTCTTGACTGGATGTACTTCTCGTAACGGATTCTGTCTGTCTATGTAGAATGATTTACTTTCTGGGGGTGAGACATGAACAAAATGTGGATTCAGAAACGTTCGGTGTTTGTGGCGCTGTTCTAGAATGACACTAATTAAATCGGTACCTAGACCTTTCCATCTGTACTGGAGTAACTCGTTCAATATATCATGTAGCGGACCTGGATCAGAATGTTGTTCCTCATACAGTGTAATGAGGTGCTGAATCATATACATACCCACCAGACGTTGCTCGGCTGGGGGCAGTTTGTGGTAAATAAATAAATAATACCCTATTTTTGAATGTATAAATGAATAACAGATAGCTCAATAAATAAGAGTCAAGATTCGAGGTAGTAGGAGTTTCTTGCAGGTTTAATACAGCATAAGGACAGGAACAGGACAACCTGCACAGAAATAGAATGACAGGATTGGACTAGCGTGGCCCGGCAGCTGCCGGGGCTGGATCTAGGATGAGCGCGTGCTCGCTGATCTTTAATAACAATACATGAGCATATATACATAACGCAAATACATAGCATTACATTGCAGTAGGCGTAACAGTGGGTGGAGCAATAGGTGTGACGCGTAGCAGTCGCGAAAGATAAGGGTGAAAAGAGGTGTAACAGGGCGTATACATAGACATGTGATACAAACGTAACAGAATATGTCATAAATAGGGCGGAAACATTGGGGGGGCTACCTAAGGAGCCGGGACCTCTAACCTGGTGGTGCGCGCAAACTGGCAATGACGTGTTACTAGGAGAAGCTGGGGGCTATGAACTCTGTGCTAGGAGCAGAGACTGAAGTCTGGAGGGTCGGAGCGACATGTACCTAAACAGTATCTAGTATCTGATGTTTAGGGAACATGTTGATATAAACTAGAAGTCAGGAGGGGAAAGGCTAACGGACTTTAAGACTGAAACATGCATTATTCTACATGTAGTGCGTGATGAAGAATACGAAATGACCATTAAATACAGTATTTCTCTTACATGGAGCCGTATAGGCTAGACAATGACGGAAACTATTGATGCAGTTCAGTAGCTTAGGAATGCAGAGAAGGAGGACTGAACTGATAACTGTAACCATAACATACTCTTGGCAGGCTCAGAGGCAGAGCCAGGCTGAACCGGGCACTGCAAGGCAGGAAGTAAGTGAAGGGTCGAGGACACAGGTGGGGGCTGGATGGCTCCTCAGCGAGGGTTCAGGAGACAGGAGCTGAATCTGATGTCCGGGCCCTTTTGAGGCCTAGAAACGGGGACTTTATAATGAAATAACGTGCACACTGGGAAACGTGGCAACGTAGCTTTACATAGGCCTGATATTCGTAGTATTCACGAGGACTGGAAACTGGCATACTAGAGGTGGACACAACTATAATTGCGTCTTTAATCAAACATAGGGGATACATATGCATATTAATCATGCACACATAACATATGATGGAGGAGGCGTAGGGACACAGAACATGGCAGAATTTACTTTTCCACATTCCCTCCTTGTCACTACGTTTCCATCAGGAAACATCAATATTCATGATACCATCTATCATTTCATACAGTATCATTTGCTCATCTCGAATTGTCTTGGAACGGGATTTAGAACGGGGCTTGGGACTAGGAATACAAGAGGTAGCGCAAATGCCGCAAATCGCAGGGCCACATTGTATACAGAGGCAGCAGCTGAATATGATCGCTACTGCAATACCTAGAAAGGACAAGACTTTCCATCCCCAAGCGGAAATTATATTCCAGAACCAACCGGACCATGTCCAGGTGCCTGGATCCTGGTGTAACAGATGGGCAATTTTATGAAGTCTGGTTATAGCTGAATAAACAGACGGCGCGTTATTTGGAATGAAAATGCAGCAACTAGATCCGATGACTCTACAGGCCCCGCCCCTATCGGCCAGTATGACGTCAAGGACGAGACGATTTTGCAAAACGACAAATCTCATAGCAGATTGCTCTTCGGTTAAGTTACCTAGAGCAGAGGCAGTCTCATTTACTACAGCTTCAAGGGTTCTTGTTAACCTACGGATCAGTTTACTATTCTGGATAGGTCCTATAAAGAAGAAGAAACCTCTATTGAAATCTGTATACTGTTCTAGAGCGGTTTCAGTATAATCGACAATTGGGGACTCCCTTCTATGTCTAATGTGTACTAGATGTGTGTTTCTGTGATAATCAGATGGGGCTAGGAAAACAGGTGGCAGTAGGAAGGCAATGTAACAGGTTCCCTCCCAGTCGAGGGGCAGACGGACATATGCAGTTTGACCACAAATAAAATAAGAATGACGTGAAGCTTTGAAAATAGATTTCCCACTGTCACTATACTTGACAATAGTAGTACAATCACTATGTCCTACATGTACAGAACCATAATTACGGACACATAATTCACCTTTGACTGGTAATACTGAAATAGCAGGTAAGTCTGGAGTGGTATCAGACTGAACATTCAGGACCATAAAATTCGACGAATAGTTACCTAAATTATACACTTCATTTTCTAGATCTAAACCTGTTCGGTGAGGGAGACCTTGCTTGTCTGGGAAACATGTACTGTTAAGAAAAGACATATCTGTTGAGGATGACGTCAACGTGGACCATGCTCCACACGAACCATTATGTGAAAAAGGATAAGGAAAGAGTGGCAGAACTCCCTTCGACGTCTGGAAAGGGGGGAGTCGACCACACACCCAACAATTAGTGGCATTGCTGGTCTGGTGTGAGTAATGTAACATGCGGATGAAGGAATTATTTCGCATAGCGAGGCGGTAAGAGAGTTCATGAGGAGGTAGGTCACTAAACGTGTGCTCTATAGTAGCATTAGAAGACATATTTACATGAGGAACTGGGAGATACAGGTAGAATGCATAACTGGTGCAGGAAATCATAAGGCTGAGAAATAATATGAAACTTAGAAAAACGATACATCGGATTGAGTTTTGACTGACTCTCTCACTATGGGGGTCTATTTTATACATGTCAGAAACAGTCTAACCGTTTCACCTAGGGGAGGACTTAGACAATCAAACTGACTGACTTATTTTACTAGACCGGAGTTTCGACTTATACTCCTGTTGCAGAGTTTTCTCTAACAGGGGGGGTGTAGTAACATTGTCTTTTGCGGGACAGTCCTTGAGAACAATACTTTGGCAATCCTTCAAATCCTGGGAAATGTTCTTTAAGACGGGTTTCAGTCCATTAAACTTTTTTATATGAGAAAGGTGCACCCAGCCTTTGCGACCTTCCAACTTCACGGCTGTACGGGTGGTGAGGAGGACTTGTCGGGGCTCCTTCCAGCGAGGCTCCAGCGGACTTGATCTGTCGAAATTTCTCACCAACACCATGGATCCTGGAACGATTTCATGCGGTGCCACCTCGGTATTGTCTGGAAATGCGGCGGCAACCTGTGAACGACATGAGTTGAGGGCAGACATCAAGGACGCTAGGTAATCTGTCAGCATATTACTTGAAACATCGGTAATACTTCGGGGTCTAGGAGTACCCCACATATTTGGGGGGCGGCCGAAAACGACCTCGTACGGGGACAGACCTGATCTGGAATGTGCGACCATGCGCATATAAAACAAAGCAACTGGCAGAGCTACTAGCCAGTCCACACCTTTTTCTTTGCATACTTTGGCGATGCGGATTTTCAGAGTCTGATTATGTCTCTCTACGAGACCGGCTGCTTCAGGATGGCGTACACAATGAAACTTCCACTGGTACCCTAACAACAGGGAAACGTGCTTCATCAACTCAGATGAGAATGGCTGGCCGTTATCAGAATATACGACTCTAGGGAGTCCATAACGAGGGAAGAACTCACGAACCAACTGCTTGGCAGTGGTCGCGGCTGTGTAATCTGGGACTGGATATGCTTCTGTCCACCTGGACAAAGCGCATACAACTACAAGGACATACTTGAAACCTCGACATCGCTCCATCTGAATATAATCCATCTGGAGGACTTCAAAAGGGTGGTCAGGAGGCTGGAATCCACCTTGTTCCACCGGGACACTTTTACCTGGATTAAACTGACAACATATCATACAGGTACGGACTTTCTGCTTGGCTGCAGCTCGTAAATGCTTGTTGAACCATATGTTCTGGATACTGTCTAACATTGCTTTTTCTCCTAAATGTGCAGGACTATGTGCGGTATTAATAATGACTTGAACCATAGAGTCGGGGAGAAACCATGTGGCTCTACCCTTCGTTAACCATCCTTGATCTGTCTGGACCCCTCCTTGTTCGGACCATTTCTTAATTTCTTCAGGAGTAGCATGTAACTGTATATCTATGACGTCTTGTGTAGGGTCCTTAACTGTCATACATGTAGTCGGATCTGGAGTATGTGTCTGTGTCGGATTAACTTGGATGTCTGGAGTCTGTGCTGTAAGCTTGGCTGTGCGATCTGCTAGATCATTACCTTGGGAAATAATGTCAGTACCTTTCGTATGTGCTTTGCATTTCATGATAGCAATGGATGTCGGTAAATGTATGGCATCTAACAGAGCTTGAATAAGGAGACCATGCTGAATCTTGGTTCCATGAGAAGTCATGAAACCTCTCTCCTGCCAGAGCACTCCGAAGTCGTGGACGACTCCAAATGCGTAGCGTGAATCTGTGTAAACATTAACTTTCTTTTCCTTGGCGTGTATGCAGGCTTGTGTCAGAGCAACTAGCTCTGCTGCTTGAGCGGACAGAGTGTCAATGCGGTGTGTCTCTATAACTTCAGTGTCAGTAGTCACTGCATACGCGGCGACTAGTTCTCCCGTACTAGTTCTCATGCATGAACCATCCACATAAAGTGTCAGGTCGGGATCTGGTAACGGAATATCTGTCAGATCTTGTCTTGGTTTAGTCGTAATGTTAACTACTTCCATGCAATCATGTGTGGTAAGATTTGAATTAACTGATGGTAACAGTGTAGCAGGATTAAGGACGTTGCAGCGTCTGATTTCTATGTGTGGCTGAAACAGTGTCAATTCATAACCTGTTAAACGTGCAATTGTCAAGTGCTGAGTTTGTGTTCGGTTTAAAAGAACTTCCACAGAGTGTGGAACTTGTACTGTCAGGGAATGTCCTAAGACTATGGAATCACTTTGTCTGATAGCTAGTGCTGTGGCTGCAACTGACTTGAGGCACGCAGGCAGAGCCTGGGCTACAGGATCTAATGTGCTCGAAAAATAAGCACATGGCTTGTATTGTCCTGCTTGATCTTGTGTAAGAACAGATAATGCTGTACCTTCGCGTTCAGTGACGAAAAGTGTAAAAGGCTTACTGTAGTTCGGTGTAGCTAGAACTGGAGCTTGACATAAAGCTTTCTTTAACTCATTGAAACTAAGTGTATGTTCAGATGTCCAAGGGAGAACAGTCAATACGGCTGCCTCCTGTGTCGTTAACTGTATCAGTGGTTTGGCTAGAAATGCATACTGCGGAATCCATTGTCTGCAATAAGAAGTAAGGCCAATAAAAGCACGTACCTCCTTCTGGGTCTTGGGCTGAGGAAGACTCGCTATTAACTGGATACGGTCAGGTGTCAACTGCCTACCCCTCTTGGACAGTAAGTGTCCTAAGTATACCACTTGCTGGACACAGAATTGAAGCTTAGAAGGGGACACCTTGTGCCCCATCTCGGCTAGGAAATACAAGACTGTAAGGGATGCTTGCTCGCAAGCACGTTCAGAACGGGCTGTGATCAGTAGATCATCGACATACTGAAGCAGGGCAGTGTCAGTTGGCATGTGAATGTTGTCTAGTTGTCTCTTAAGTGCTTGACTGTAAATACTAGGACTTTCTGTGAAACCTTGAGGAGCTCGTGTAAACATATAGCTCCTTCCATTTAAACAAAATCCGAAAAGAAACTGGCTGTCTGGGTGAATGGGAACACTAAAAAATGCATTCTTAAGGTCGATTACAGTAAAGAACGTGGCTTCGGAGTCAATGGCTGTTAATAGGGAAGAGATATCTGGGACAACTGGATACTGAGGAATAATACATTTATTAAGTTCTCGTAGGTCAATCACTAATCGATATACCGGGGGTGCATTTGGATCAGTACGTTTCATGACTGGAATGATCGGAGAATTGCATACATTGGAGTCAGTTTCTACAACTACTCCATGAGCGATGAACTCGTCAATGATTTTGGATAAGGCTGTTACAGCCTCAGGTGGCAATCTATACTGTCTGATTCGTGGTAAAACCACACCTGGCTTGAGAGTCACACGATGGGGTGTGATTTGCATATAACCTACATCAGTTGGACCTTGTGCCCATAGATGCTGCGGAACATTAGACAATCTCGGATCAAAATCTCGTAATACATAGTGACCCTTAAAGTCACGTAGGAACAAACGTATTCCCTCTGGGGAACAGCATATAACTGCACCTAATTCTTTCAGTGTCTTAATGCCTAGTAGATTTTCTGGACAGGACTTAGTAAGTAACAGATCAGTAGTGCGGGACAATGGACCTACTTCTAGAGTAACTGGCTTTGAAATCTCATTTACGATAGGTTTTCCTGAGAATCCAAGGGAAACATTTCTTGAGCCTGAGAGCGGAGCCCCTGGAACTTCGGCGTGACTAATTGTGGTCCTACTTGCCCCTGTATCAATCAAAAACTTTCTGTCTTTCCCTAATACTTGACTATGAACATAGGGACCTTCTTGATCTACAGGTATCTCGATGAGAGGCAAGCCTACCTCCCTCTCTAGGCTGTTTCATGAATACTGCTGGTACTCTGGATACTCAGACTGTGCATCCTCGTACATCTGCGATCTAACATGCTGTGTTGCAGCAATAGGCTGTGGTGCTGTAACTGTCTGTTGTGCATTCTGTGGCTGAGGAGTCTGTGAAACTTGTTCCTGTCTAGGCGGACGTGGTCTTTCTTTAGTCTTACCAGTAGCTATGTTATGTTTCAGAACTGCACACTCGTTTATAAAATGACCTGGCTGTTTACAATAATTGCAGTTCCCTTTAACGGGAGCTGCAGGATGACTGACTTGACTCGGACCCCTCTTCTGACTGTCTTGAGGAACAGATTGTGCAACTAGTACTTTCATTTTCGTATCTTTCATACGTTTTCTCTCGTGTTCTTGTTCTTCTCTGATTCTATTCTGGTGGTATTGGAGCATCTGCAACATCTGGGACGGGGTATTAGCTTGCCAGGTACTTTCGACTTTCAGAACTCGATTTTTAATTGGTGGACTTGAATTCTCGACTAATTTAGTAACAAAAAGGTGAGGGTACGACTCACTACTCGTCTTGAGACCACTGTTAATGCTAAAACATTTCTCAAATCTAGAATAAAAATCACTAATATCTTCATCTTGTTTCTGTTTACAGGCTGAGATTGCATCCCAGTCTTCCTTTTTAGTTGTTAATAATCTGGGTAAAACTTGAATCAATAATTCAGGTAATTCTTTACATTTATCTCCGAGACCGGTACCTGGTACTCGTATCTTATCTTCAGCTTCTAGGACTGCCCAATCGATCTTTTTCTCTCCCACCTCCCAGTCTTTTTCCTTCAGCTTTTCATACACCCCTGCGGGCAACAGAACCTTTAACATTTTAATTATATCTGGATACGTGTATTCTCCCATACGGAGCATGTCTTTTAATTCTCTATGGAACCCTGCTGGATCTTTGTCATGACAGGGAATTAATTTCTTCATCTCTAGAAGTTCCATCTTTGTGATCGGAGTGTATACAAACACTCGCTGCATTTCGCCACCCGTTCCTCTAACTGGGTGGACTTCTCGTAACGGATTCTGTCTGTCTATGTAAAATGGTTTACTTTCTGGGGGTGAGACATGAATGAAATGCGGGTTCAGAAACGTTCTATATTTGTGACACTGTTCTAGAATGACACTAATTAAATCGGTACCTAGACCTCTCCATTTATACTGGAGTAACTCGTTCAGGATATCATGTAACGGACCTGGATCGGAATGTTGACCCTCATACAGAGTAATGAGGTGCTGAATCATATACATACCCACCAGTCGCTGCTCGGCTGGGGGCAATTTCAGAAACATCTGTGCCACTATTTCGTCTGGAAAAGTGGTAGAATCAGTAATCCATCGGACTGCTGATCGGGCTAGTTCTTGTTCATGCATAGTACTTAACTCACTATAACCGATTCGTGATTTCAGAATGTGATCGGTAGCTTGAAATACTTGTTCTAGAGAACCTTGATCTGGTACTGGATGATGGAAAGTAGACTTGGGTTCTAGACGTAAATGGCGATCTGGAAATCTAGGTTTTCCTACATACGCTATTCTGGCGGAATTCTCGTCGTCTATCTCTTCAGTATCAGAGTTACTTTCTTTCTCGTTTACTTGTGCTGCTTTACGTTGTTCGTGTATCTTTATTATTTCTTTACGGATTTTCTTGTACATACTCTCCATAGCACCGATAGTCTTATGCTTACCCTCGGCTATACTATTACTCCACTTCATCAGGGCTTTCATTTCGGCCTGATTTTTGGACGGGTAATCTTGTTCTCTTATTAGACAATTGATCAGGAACTTTAATACCATGAGCTGGGTCTCAGCTTTCCTGTGGGACATGACGTCACTAATACTTTCTGGATCTTCCCCTGTACGGATGAAACGATATATTCTGTCTAGATCTTCCTTCATATCTGGTAGGGTGACTAGATACTCGGCCACATTTCTTACGCGTAATGAATATAAAACCATATCATCTTCGCCTGGGACTGGGTCATAACAGCATTCGGCAAGGGATTTTCTTATTTCTGCAACAGACAGTCTGGGCGTACGTTGTGACGCTTGCATATGTAATGCGGCTGCATCTAAACGCTTATGTGGCGGCGGGGTTCGAGGAGGACCTCCTCCTGCGGCCCCTAGACTAGAATCATCAACTGATGCTTTTCGTCCTGGCAGGGTGGGAAATTGAAATGCGGGCTGGACTGGTATGGCGGACTGAACCGGGGGGACTGCAAAGGGTACCCCGGTGTCTGGAGGAGCAGGAATTACCTGATTTACAGGGACTGGCGGAGCAGAAACAGGATTTGCATATTCCGGGACTGTGTCGTCCAAATAGGACGAGATGAAGATATCAGCTGTGGTTGGTTTGTGACGTAACTTGATCGGAACTAGTGGTGGCGGAAAGTTGCTAGATGCCTCCCGGGGCGCTTTTGGCAGGCCCTCGGCAAGAAGAGGGTACATACCCTTAATGAGGGCATTCCTCTGTCTGTCTGATTGTTCAATTCTAACTCGTTCACCTATCTCGATTAATTCTTTTTCTTGTGCTCGTTCTGAAGATTCTCTACTTAATTCTGACTTTCTGATTTCTTTTTCGGTTCTTTTATGAGCTTCTTTACGCCATAGCTCGATGGCATCTTTCTGTGATTGTCTGGCTTTCTTTTTCCATAATGCCTCTTCTACTCTCATGATGCACTCGGCATCCCACGTACCTGATACGGGCCATCTATACTTTTCTTCTAGCTCCTTGGTATACTCTACCCATAAATCTAGATATAATATGGCGCTTATGCCATGCTTCTGATACATAAAGTGACCTGGACTGTCCCTAGGCGGGACAGGAACTGCTGCTTCCAGCAGACCTTTTCTGGTTTTTAACTGACGTAATTTCGAAAAGAGCGGCATGACTGAACTATAATTTGGACACAATACAATACACAATAAACACGAGAATCACTTCTCACTCATACCACAACATCAAGATACATGAAGAACATTATAAATAACAGTTCGAACAGAATACCACCTGGAATACGGACTACAGGAAAACAGAATGCATGAATTTTTTTTTTTTTTTCCTCGAGAACTGAACTGACTAGAACAGACACTAGATGCACTGCTGAAACAGTACGAAACTTACCGGTCTCATAAAGAGACACGTCAGGACCCGTATCCACCGAAGTGGACACTTCGTTTGTGTGTCTGGGTACCACCAACCCACGGACCAGAGTCAATTAGATTGACCCTGTCTAGATACTACCCCAGTAATGGTACTCACCGGGCAGCAAGGACGGAAGGCCTCGGACTGGACTGGACTGCTTCGACGACGACGGACTTCGGACTTCAGTTACGGGTGGACCTCCGGATACCTCGGACCTTGGACTCTTGGCTTGGGCTCTGGTCGGGACTCGCCGCGTTCCTCCACCGCCTCGTCTGGATGCTGGACCGCCTCCTCCGTTTCCTCCGTGGGCCTGAGGGATACTTGAAGCAGAAATATCTGCATGTGCACGGTATGGTTCCGTCACGGCTGCAGAGGGTCAGGGGGTCGGCGTGGCTTCACCGGCGAGTGGGGAAAGGGCAAGTCCCTATTCGGGCGCCATTATGTGGTAAATAAATAAATAATACCCTATTTTTGAATGTATAAATGAATAACAGATAGCTCAATAAATAAGAGTCAAGATTCGAGGTAGTAGGAGTTTCTTGCAGGTTTAATACAGCATAAGGACAGGAACAGGACAACCTGCACAGAAATAGAATGACAGGATTGGACTAGCGTGGCCCGGCAGCTGCCGGGGCTGGATCTAGGATGAGCGCGTGCTCGCTGATCTTTAATAACAATACATGAGCATATATACATAACGCAAATACATAGCATTACATTGCAGTAGGCGTAACAGTGGGTGGAGCAATAGGTGTGACGCGTAGCAGTCGCGAAAGATAAGGGTGAAAAGAGGTGTAACAGGGCGTATACATAGACATGTGATACAAACGTAACAGAATATGTCATAAATAGGGCGGAAACATTGGGGGGGCTACCTAAGGAGCCGGGACCTCTAACCTGGTGGTGCGCGCAAACTGGCAATGACGTGTTACTAGGAGAAGCTGGGGGCTATGAACTCTGTGCTAGGAGCAGAGACTGAAGTCTGGAGGGTCGGAGCGACATGTACCTAAACAGTATCTAGTATCTGATGTTTAGGGAACATGTTGATATAAACTAGAAGTCAGGAGGGGAAAGGCTAACGGACTTTAAGACTGAAACATGCATTATTCTACATGTAGTGCGTGATGAAGAATACGAAATGACCATTAAATACAGTATTTCTCTTACATGGAGCCGTATAGGCTAGACAATGACGGAAACTATTGATGCAGTTCAGTAGCTTAGGAATGCAGAGAAGGAGGACTGAACTGATAACTGTAACCATAACATACTCTTGGCAGGCTCAGAGGCAGAGCCAGGCTGAACCGGGCACTGCAAGGCAGGAAGTAAGTGAAGGGTCGAGGACACAGGTGGGGGCTGGATGGCTCCTCAGCGAGGGTTCAGGAGACAGGAGCTGAATCTGATGTCCGGGCCCTTTTGACGCCTAGAAACGGGGACTTTATAATGAAATAACGTGCACACTGGGAAACGTGGCAACGTAGCTTTACATAGGCCTGATATTCGTAGTATTCACGAGGACTGGAAACTGGCATACTAGAGGTGGACACAACTATAATTGCGTCTTTAATCAAACATAGGGGATACATATGCATATTAATCATGCACACATAACATATGATGGAGGAGGCGTAGGGACACAGAACATGGCAGAATTTACTTTTCCACAGAAACAGAAACAGAAACATTTGTGTAACTATTTCATCAGGAAAAGTGGTAGAATCACTAGTCCATCGGACTGCTGATCTGGCTAGTTCTTGTTCATGCATTGTACTAAGCTCGCTATACCCTATTCGTGATTTCAGAATGTGATCGGTAGCTTGGAATACTTGCTCAAGAGAACACTGTTCTGGTGCTGGAGGAGGAAAAGTTTTCTTGTAATCTAGGCGTGAATGTCGGTCGGAAAGTCTAGTTCTACCTACATACGCTATTCTATCGGGATCCTCGTTGTCTACCTCTTCAGTAGAAGAGTCATACTCTTTCTCGGTTGCTCTTTTTGCTTCTCGTTTCTCGTGTATACTTATGATTTCCCTACGAATTTTCTTGTACATACTCTCTATACAACCTTGTGTCTTGTGTTTTCCATCGGCTATATTGTCACTCCACCTAGTCAGGACTTTCAGTTCTTCTGGATCTTTATCTGGACAATCTTGCTCTCTTATTAAACAGTTAATCAGGAACTTTAAAATCATGAGCTGAGTCTCGACTTTTCTTTGCACCATGGCTTCCTGAATACTTCCTGGATTCTCTCCTGTATGGATGAAACAATATATTCTGTCTAGATGTTCCTTCATATCGGGCAGGGTGATCAAAAAGCTGGCCACCCGTCTTAAACGTAATGAATATAAGACCATGTGGTCTTCGCCTGGAACTGGATCATATATACAGTCAGTAAGAAGTCGCTTGAGATCTGTGTATGTCGCCACTTTTGGCGTGCGCTGTAACGCTAGTTCATGTAGCGTCAGACGTTTCGGTTGAGGCGGGGTGCGAGGAGAACCTCCCCCCCGCGGCTCCTAAACTAGAATCGTCGGTGAATACTGTACGGGCTGGTAGAGTGACTGGCAAAACGGGTGCATGTACTGTGGGCTGGGCCGGGGGTGCTGTAACAGGTACTGTAACATTAACTGGACCCACGGGACCAGCGGCTGGAGGAACAGGAATTACATTATTAACGGGAGCAGGCGGGACAGGATTTGCATATTCTGGGACTGTATCGTCCAAATAGGACGAAAGAAAAATGTCAGCTGCGGTCGGTTTGTGACGTAGCTTAATCGGGACCAATGGTGGCGGGAAATTACAGGGTACTTCCGGGGTTGCTTTTGGCAAGCCCTCGGCAAGAAGAGGATACATACCTTTAATAAGGGCATTTCTCTGTCTGTCTGACTGTTCTGCTCTAACTCGTTCACCTTCTTCGATTAATTCCCTTTCTTGGGCTTTTTCTGAGGATTCCCTACTTAATTCTGTTTTTCTGAATTCTTTTTCGGTTCTTTTATGAGATTCTTTGCGCCATAACTCGATGGCATCTTTCTGGGACTGTCTGGCTTTCTTTTTCCATAATGCTTCTTCTACTCGCATGATGCACTCGGCATCCCATGTACCTGATACGGGCCATCTATATTTCTCTTCTAGTTCCTTAGTATAGTCCGCCCATAAGTCTAGATATATTATGGCATCTAAGCCATGCTTGTGATACATAAAATATCCTGGACTGTCCCTAGGAGGGACAGGAACTGCTTCTTCGAGTAACCCTTTTCTGGTCTTTAACTGACGTAATTTCGAGAACAGAGGCATTTCGGTAGTACACTTGGGACACAATACACAATAATCACAGTAATAGAATAGCAAACAAAACACTCATACCACAACATGAAAATACATTGATAACAGTTCGAACAGAATTACTACCTGATACACTGAAGACAGAACACATGAATTTCTCGAGAACGAAACTTACTAGAATTACTGGATGCACTGCTGAAACAGTACAGAACATACCGGTCCCATAAAGAGACACGTCAGGACCCGTATCCACCTAGGTGAATACTTCGGACTGGATCTGCGTACCCAAACCCAACGGACCAGGAACAAACTAATGATCCTGTCTAGATACTTCCCCCGCGACGGTACTCACCGGGAAGCAGAAACTGGAAGGCCTCGGACTGGACTGGACTGCTACGACGTCGGACTACGAACTTCGGAAACTTCGGTTACAGGTGGGCCTCCGGATACTTCGGACCTTGCTCTCTCGGCTTGGGCTCTGGTCGGGACGAACCGCATTCCACACCGCTTCGTCTGGATGTCGGACCGCCGTCTCCGTCTCCTCCGTGGGCCTGAGGGAGACTTGAAGCAGAAATATCTGCACGTGCACGGTATTGTTCCGTCACGGCTGCAGAGGGTCAGGGGACCGGCGTTGCATCGCCAGCGCGTGAGGAAGGTGCTCGTCCCTGTTCGGGCGCCATTATGTGGTATATAAATAAATAATACCGGGACTATTTTTGAGTTACATTAACAATAACAGATAGCTCAATAAATAAGGGGCAGGATCCGATGTGTCCGAGTCAGAAGGATTTATTCAGGCAAAAGGGAAGGGACTGGAACGGGACAGCCTGAAATAAAATGAAAAGGAAGGCAGCTGCACCATTCCATCGACAGTGCAGCATATATACAGTACAACATTACATTACATTACATACAGTAGGCGTAACTTGTGACAAGCGTAAGATAAGAACACATGGGCGGAAGAAGAAGGCGTGCACAGGGCGTGCACGTAGACATGTGATGTGAAACGTCATAGAAGTGACATGAATGGGCGGAAACATGGAGGGGGCTACCTGAGAGCAGCTGAGACCTTTAACCTAGTGGTGCGCGCAAACGGGCAATGACGTGTTACCAGGGAGAACTGGGGGCTATGACTTCTGCACTAGAAGAGGAGACTAAAGTCTGCGGTGTCAGGACGACATGTACCTATAGCATATCTGGTATCTGGTGTTTGGAGTACATGTTGATAGAATCTAAAAGTTATCAGGGCAAAGGCTACTTGACACTAAGACTGGTGCATGCATTTATTCTACATGTATTGCGTGTGCTAGGAATATTCTATGAATATTAATACAGTATTTCACCTTGCATGGAGACAGAAAGACTAGACCATAGCTGAAACTGTTGATGCGGTTCAGTAGCTTAGGAATGTGAAGACGAGAGGCTGGACTGATAACTAGAAGCATAACATACTCTTGGCAGACAGGCAGGCAGAGCCAGGCAGAGCCAGGCAGAGCCCCGCGCTGCGCGGCAGGAAGTAAGTGAAGGGTCAGGGATGCAGGTGGGGGCTGCATCGCTCCTCGGGGTGGGTTCAGGAAACTGGAGCTTGAATCTGGTGTCCGGGCCCTTTTGAGGCCTAGAAACGGGGACAATGCGGTGAATTAACGTGCACACTGTATAACGTGGCAACATAGGCCTAATACTCGTTGTTTTCACGAGAACTGGATACTGGCATACTAGAGTTGGACACAACCATAATTGCGTCTTTAATCGATCACAGGGGGATACATGCATATCGATCATGCACATATGGCATAGGATGGGGAACACGTAGGCACATATGGCAAGGCAAAATTTACTTTTCCACAATGTCTTCCCTGGACCGGAAACAAGCTTCCGAGGACCGGTTTCTGGCATTCAAGCCGTCTTCAGCCCGGCTTGCTTGAATCCAGTGGCAAAGTGAGCAAGGGACTCACGTCTGAGCATACCCTGCCACACTTATGGCGGCCAAAAGCGGAACAAAAGGGGGTGGTGATGGACGGAGCATCTGAATCAATCAAACACTCACACCCAGTCAAAAGATCTGGGTTTAATCCATCACCGTTCTTTAGCCCACTCTGCCACCCCAGTTCAGACATGGCTATATGCAAATCAGTCTGACCCTGTGCCTCATGGGAACAGTCCAGCCCGAACTGCCAAGCCATGTCTTCCCTGGACCGGAAACAAGCTTCCGAGGACCGGTTTCTGGCATTTCAGCCGTCTTCAGCCCGGCTTGCTTGAATCCAGTGGCAAAGTGAGCAAGGGACTCACGTCTGAGCATACCCTGCCACACTTATGGCGGCCAAAAGCGGTACAAAAGGGGGTGGTGATGGACGGAGCATCTGAATCAATCAAACACTCACACCCAGTCAAAAGATCTGGGTTTAATCCATCACCGTTCTTTAGCCCACTCTGCCACCCCAGTTCAGACATGGCTATATGCAAATCAGTCTGACCCTGTGCCTCATGGGAACAGTCCAGCCCGAACTGCCAAGCCATGTCTTCCCTGGACTGGAAACAAGCTTCCGAGGACCGGTTTCTGGCATTTCAGCCGTCTTCAGCCCGGCTTGCTTGAATCCAGTGGCAAAGTGAGCAAGGGACTCACGTCTGAGCATACCCTGCCACACTTATGGCGGCCAAAAGCGGTACAAAAGGGGGTGGTGATGGACGGAGCATCTGAATCAATCAAACACTCACACCCAGTCAAAAGATCTGGGTTTAATCCATCACCGTTGCTTAGCCCACTCTGCCACCCGAGTTCAGACATGGCTAAATGCAAATCAGTCTGACCCTGTGCCTCATGGGAACAGTCCCGCCCGAACTGCCAAGCCATGTCTTCCCTGGACCGGAAACAAGCTTTCGAGGACCGGTTTCTGGCATTCCAGCCGTGTTCAGCCCGGCTTGCTTGAATCCAGTGGCAAAGTGAGCAAGGGACTCACGTCTGAGCATACCCTGCCACACTTATGGCGGCCAAAAGCGGTACAAAAGGGGGTGGTGATGGACGGAGCATCTGAATCAATCAAACACTCACACCCAGTCAAAAGATCTGGGTTTAATCCATCACCGTTCTTTAGCCCACTCTGCCACCCCAGTTCAGACATGGCTATATGCAAATCAGTCTGACCCTGTGCCTCATGGGAACAGACCAGCCGGAACTGCCAAACCATGTCTTCCCTGGACCGGAAACAAGCTTCCGAGGACCGATTTCTGGCATTCCAGCCGTCTTCAGCCCGGCTTGCTTGAATCCAGTGGCAAAGTGAGCAAGGGACTCACGTCTGAGCATACCCTGCCACACTTATGGCGGCCAAAAGTGGAACAAAAGGGGGTGGTGATGGACGGAGCATCTGAATCAATCAAACACTCACACCCAGTCAAAAGATCTGGGTTTAATCCATCACCGTTCTTTAGCCCACTCTGCCACCCCAGTTGAGACATGGCTATATGCAAATCAGTCTGACCCTGTGCCTCATGGGAACAGTTCAGCCCGAACTGCCAAGCCATGTCTTCCCTGGACCGGAAACAAGCTACCAAGGACTGGTTTCTGGCATTCCAGCTGTCTTCAGCCCGGCTTGCTTGAATCCAGTGGCAAAGTGAGCAAGGGACTCACGTCTGAGCATACCCTGCCACACTTATGGCGGCCAAAAGCGGTACAAAAGGGGGTGGTGATGGACGGAGCATCTGAATCAATCAAACACTCACACCCAGTCAAAAGATCTGGGTTTAATCCATCACCGTTGTTTAGCCCAGTCTGCCACCCCAGTTTAGACATGGCTATATGCAAATCAGTCGAACCCTGTGCCTCATGGGAACAGTCCTTGGGAACATGTCTTCCCCGGACCGGAAACAAGCTTCCGAGGAGCGGTTTGTGGCATTCCAGCCGTCTTCAGCCCGGCTTGCTTGAATCCAGTGGCAAAGTGAGCAAGGGACTCACGTCTGAGCATACCCTGCCACACTTATGGCGGCCAAAAGTGGTACAAAAGGGGGTGGTGATGGACGGAGCATCTGAATCAATCAAACACTCACACCCAGTCAAAAGATCTGGGTTTAATCCATCACCGTTCTTTAGCCCACTCTGCCACCCCAGTTCAGACATGGCTATATGCAAATCAGTCTGACCCTGTGCCTCATGGGAACAGTCCAGCCCGAACTGCCAAGCCATGTCTTCCCTGGACCGGAAACAAGCTTCCGAGAACCGGTTTCTGGCATTCCAGCCGTCTTCAGCCCGGCTTGCTTAAATCCAGTGGCAAAGTGAGCAAGGGACTCACGTCTGAGCATACCCTGCCACACTTATGGCGGCCAAAAGCGAAACAAAAGGGGGTGGTGATGGACGGAGCATCTGAATCAATCAAACACTCACACCCAGTCAAAAGATCTGGGTTTAATCCATCACCGTTCTTTAGCCCACTCTGCCACCCCAGTTCAGACATGGCTATATGCAAATCAGTCTGACCCTGTGCCTCATGGGAACAGTCCAGCCCGAACTGCCAAGCCATGTCCTCCCTGGACCGGAAACAAGCTTCCGAGGACCGGTTTCTGGCATTCCAGCCGGCTTGCTTGAATCCAGTGGCAGAGTGAGCAAGGGACTCACGTCTGAGCATACCCTGCCACACTTATGGCGGCCAAAAGCGGTACAAAAGGGGGTGGTGATGGACGGAGCATCTGAATCAATCAAACACTCACACCCAGTCAAAAGATCTGGGTTTAATCCATCACCGTTGTTTAACCCACTCTGCCACCCGAGTTCAAACATGGCTATATGCAAATCAGTCTGACCCTGTGCCTCATGGGAACAGTCCCGCCCGAACTGCCAAGCCATGTCTTCCCTGGACCGGAAACAAGCTTTCGAGGACCGGTTTCTGGCATTCCAGCCGTGTTCAGCCCGGCTTGCTTGAATCCAGTGGCAAAGTGAGCAAGGGACTCACGTCTGAGCATACCCTGCCTCACTTATGGTGGCCAAAAGCGGTACAAAAGGGGGTGGTGATGGACGGAGCATCTGAATCAATCAAACACTCACACCCAGTCAAAAGATCTGGGTTTAATCCATCACCGTTCCTTAGCCCACTCTGCCATCCCAGTTCAGACATGGCTATATGCAAATCAGTCCGACCCTGTGCCTCATGGGAACAGTCCAGCCCGAACTGCCAAGCCATGTCTTCCCTGGACGGGAAACAAGCTTCCGAGGACCGGTTTCTGGCATTCCAGCCGTCTTCAGCCCGGCTTGCTTGAATCCAGTGGCAAAGAGAGCAAGGGACTCACGTCTGAGCATACCCTGCCACACTTATGGCAGCCAAAAGCGGTACAAAAGGGGGTGGTGATGGACGGAGCATCTGAATCAATCAAACACTCACACCCAGTCAAAAGATCTGGGTTTAATCCATCACCGTTCTTTAGCCCACTCTGCCACCCCAGTTCAGACATGGCTATATGCAAATCAGTCTGACCCTGTGCCTCATGGGAACAGTCCAGCCCGAACTGCCAAGCCATGTCTTCCCTGGACCGGAAACAAGCTTCCGAGGACTGGTTTCTGGCATTCCAGCCGTCTTCAGCCCGGCTTGCTTGAATCCAGTGGCAAAGAGAGCAAGGGACTCACGTCTGAGCATACCCTGCCACACTTATGGCGGCCAAAAGCGGTACAAAAGGGGGGGGTGATGGACGGAGCATCTGAATCAATCAAACACTCACACCCAGTCAAAAGATCTGGGTGTAATCCATCACCGTTCTTTATCCCACTCTGCCACCCCAGTTGAGACATGGCTATATGCAAATCAGTCTGACCCTGTGCCTCATGGGAACAGTCCAGCCCGAACTGCCAAGCCATGTCTTTCCTGGACCGGAAACAAGCTTCAGAGGACCGGTTTCTGGCATTCCAGCCGTCTTCAGCCTGGCTTGCTTGAATCCAGGGGCAAAGTGAGCAAGGGACTCATGTCTGAGCATACCCTGCCACACCTATGGCGACCAAAAGCGGTACAAAAGGGGGTGGTGATGGACGGAGCATCTGAATCAATCAAACACTCACACCCAGTCAAAAGATCTGGGTTTAATCCATCACCGTTCTTTAGCCCACTCTGCCACCCCAGTTTAGACACGGCTATATGCAAATCAGTCGAACCCTGTGCCTCATGGGAACAGTCCATGGGAACATGTCTTCCCTGGACCGGAAAAAAGCTTCCGAGGACCGGTTTCTGGCATTCCAGCCGTCTTCAGCCCGGCGTGCTTGAATCCAGTGGCAAAGTGAGCAAGGGACTCACGTCTGAGCATACCCTGCCACACTTATGGCGTCCAAAAGCGGTACAAAAGGGGGTGGTGATGGACGGAGCATCTGAATCAATCAAACACTCACACCCAGTCAACAGATCTGGGTTTAATCCATCACCGTTCTTTAGCCCACTCTGCCACCCCAGTGCAGACATGGCTATATGCAAATCAGTCTGACCCTGTGCCTCATGGGAACAGTCCAGCCCGAACTGCCAAGCCATGTCTTCCCTGGACCGGAAACAAGCTTTCGAGGACCGGTTTCTGGCATTCCAGCCGTCTTCAGCCTGGCTTGCTTGAATCCAGTGGCAAAGTGAGCAAGGGACTCACGTCTGAGCATACCCTGCCAACCTTATGGCGGCCAAAAGCGGTACAAAAGGGGGTGGTGATGGACGGAGCATCTGAATCAATCAAACACTCACACCCAGTCAAAAGATCTGGGTTTAATCCATCACCGTTCTTTAGCCCACTCTGCCACCCCAGTTCAGACATGGCTATATGCAAATCAGTCTGACCCTGTGCCTCATGGGAACAGTCCAGCCCGAACTGCCAAGCCATGTCTTCCCTGGACCGGAAACAAGCTTCCGAGGACCGGTTTCTGGCATTCCAGCCGTCTTCAGCCCGGCTTGATTGAATCCAGTGACAAAGTGAGCAAGGGACTCACGTCTGAGCATACCCTGCCACACTTATGGCGGCCAAAAGCGGAACAAAAGGGGGTGGTGATGGACGGAGCATCTGAATCAATCAAACACTCACACCCAGTCAAAAGCTCTGGGTTTAATCCATCACCGTTCTTTAGCCCACTCTGCCACCCCAGTTCAGACATGGCTATATGCAAATCAGTCTGACCCTGTGCCTCATGGGAACAGTCCAGCCCGAACTGCCATACCATGTCTTCCCTGGACCGGAAACAAGCTTCCGAGGACCGGTTTCTGGCATTTCAGCCGTCTTCAGCCCGGCTTGCTTGAATCCAGTGGCAAAGTGAGCAAGGGACTCACATCTGAGCATACCCTGCCACACTTATGGCGGCCAAAAGCGGTACAAAAGGGGGTGGTGATGGACGGAGCATCTGAATCAATCAAACACTCACACCCAGTCAAAAGATCTGGGTTTAATCCATCACCGTTCTATAGCCCACTCTGCCACCCCAGTTCAGACATGGCTATATGCAAATCAGTCTGACCCTGTGCCTCATGGGAACAGTCCAGCCCGAACTGCCAAGCCATGTCTTCCCTGGACTGGAAACAAGCTTCCGAGGACCGGTTTCTGGCATTCCAGCCGTCTTCAGCCCGGCTTGCTTGAATCCAGTGGCAAAGTGAGCAAGGGACTCACGTCTGAGCATACCCTGCCACACTTATGGCGGCCAAAAGCAGTACAAAAGGGGGTGGTGATGGACGGAGCATCTGAATCAATCAAACACTCACACCCAGTCAAAAGATCTGGGTTTAATCCATCACCGTTGTTTAGCCCACTCTGCCACCCGAGTTCAGACATGGCTATATGCAAATCAGTCTGACCCTGTGCCTCATGGGAACAGTCCCGCCCGAACTGCCAAGCCATGTCTTCCCTGGACCGGAAACAAGCTTTCGAGGACCGGTTTCTGGCATTCCAGCCGTGTTCAGCCCGGCTTGCTTGAATCCAGTGGCAAAGTGAGCAAGGGACTCACGTCTGAGCATACCCTGCCACACTTATGGTGGCCAAAAGCGGTACAAAAGGGTGTGGTGATGGACGGAGCATCTGAATCAATCAAACACTCACACCCAGTCAAAAGATCTGGGTTTAATCCATCACCGTTCTGTAGCCCACTCTGCCACCCCAGTTCAGACATGGCTATATGCAAATCAGTCTGACCCTGTGCCTCATGGGAACAGTCCAGCCCGAACTGCCAAGCCATGTCTTCCCTGGACCGGAAACAAGTTTCCGAGGACCGGTTTCTGGCATTCCAGCCGTCTTCAGCCCGGCTTGCTTGAATCCAGTGGCAAAGAGAGCAAGGGACTCACGTCTGAGCATACCCTGCCACACTTATGGCGGCCAAACGCGGTACAAAAGGGGGTGGTGATGGACGGAGCATCTGAATCAATCAAACACTCACACCCAGTCAAAAGATCTGGGTTTAATCCATCACCGTTCTTTAGCCCACTCTGCCACCCCAGTTCAGACATGGCTATATGCAAATCAGTCTGACCCTGTGCCTCATGGGAACAGTCCAGCCCGAACTGCCAAGCCATGTCTTCCCTGGACCGGAAACAAGCATTCGAGGACCGGTTTCTGGCATTCCAGCCGTCTTCAGCCTGGCTTGCTTGAATCCAGTGGCAAAGTGAGCAAGGGACTCACGTCTGAGCATACCCTGCCACACTTATGGCGGCCAAAAGCGGTACAAAAGGGGGTGGTGATGGACGGAGCATCTGAATCAATCAAACACTCACACCCAGTCAAAAGATCTGGGTTTAATCCATCACCGTTCTTTAGCCCACTCTGCCACCCCAGTTCAGACATGGCTATATGCAAATCAGTCTACCCCTGTGCCTCATGGGAACAGTCCAGCCCGAACTGCCAAGCCATGTCTTCCCTGGACCGGAAACAAGCTTCCGAGGACCGGTTTCTGGCATTCCAGCCGTCTTCAGCCCGGCTTGCTTGAATCCAGTGGCAAAGTGAGCAAGGGACTCACGTCTGAGCATACCCTGCCACACTTATGGCGGCCAAAAGCGGAACAAAAGGGGGTGGTGATGGACGGAGCATCTGAATCAATCAAACACTCACACCCAGTCAAAAGATCTGGGTTTAATCCATCACCGTTCTTTAGCCCACTCTGCCACCCCAGTTCAGACATGGCTATATGCAAATCAGTCTGACCCTGTGCCTCATGGGAACAGTCCAGCCCGAACTGCCAAGCCATGTCTTCCCTAGACTGGAAACAAGCTTCCGAGGACCGGTTTCTGGCATTCCAGCCGTCTTCAGCCCGGCTTGCTTGAATCCAGTGGCAAGGTGAGCAAGGGACTCACGTCTGAGCATACCCTGCCACACTTATGGCGGCCAAAAGCGGTACAAAAGGGGGTGGTGATGGACGGAGCATCTGAATCAATCAAACACTCACACCCAGTCAAAAGATCTGGGTTTAATCCATCACCGTTCTTTAGCCCACTCTGCCACCCCAGTTCAGACATGGCTATATGCAAATCAGTCTGACCCTGTGCCTCATGGGAACAGTCCAGCCCGAACTGCCATACCATGTCTTCCCTGGACCGGAAACAAGCTTCAGAGGACCGGTTTCTGGCATTCCAGCCATCTTCAGCCTGGCTTGCTTGAATCCAGGGGCAAAGTGAGCAAGGGACTCATGTCTGAGCATACCCTGCCACACCTATGGCGACCAAAAGCGGTACAAAAGGGGGTGGTGATGGACGGAGCATCTGAATCAATCAAACACTCACACCCAGTCAAAAGATCTGGGTTTAATCCATCACCGTTCTTTAGCCCACTCTGCCACCCCAGTTTAGACACGGCTATATGCAAATCAGTCGAACCCTGTGCCTCATGGGAACAGTCCATGGGAACATGTCTTCCCTGGACCGGAAAAAAGCTTCCGAGGACCGGTTTCTGGCATTCCAGCCGTCTTCAGCCCGGCGTGCTTGAATCCAGTGGCAAAGTGAGCAAGGGACTCACGTCTGAGCATACCCTGCCACACTTATGGCGTCCAAAAGCGGTACAAAAGGGGGTGGTGATGGACGGAGCATCTGAATCAATCAAACACTCACACCCAGTCAACAGATCTGGGTTTAATCCATCACCGTTCTTTAGCCCACTCTGCCACCCCAGTGCAGACATGGCTATATGCAAATCAGTCTGACCCTGTGCCTCATGGGAACAGTCCAGCCCGAACTGCCAAGCCATGTCTTCCCTGGACCGGAAACAAGCTTTCGAGGACCGGTTTCTGGCATTCCAGCCGTCTTCAGCCTGGCTTGCTTGAATCCAGTGGCAAAGTGAGCAAGGGACTCACGTCTGAGCATACCCTGCCAACCTTATGGCGGCCAAAAGCGGTACAAAAGGGGGTGGTGATGGACGGAGCATCTGAATCAATCAAACACTCACACCCAGTCAAAAGATCTGGGTTTAATCCATCACCGTTCTTTAGCCCACTCTGCCACCCCAGTTCAGACATGGCTATATGCAAATCAGTCTGACCCTGTGCCTCATGGGAACAGTCCAGCCCGAACTGCCAAGCCATGTCTTCCCTGGACCGGAAACAAGCTTCCGAGGACCGGTTTCTGGCATTCCAGCCGTCTTCAGCCCGGCTTGATTGAATCCAGTGACAAAGTGAGCAAGGGACTCACGTCTGAGCATACCCTGCCACACTTATGGCGGCCAAAAGCGGAACAAAAGGGGGTGGTGATGGACGGAGCATCTGAATCAATCAAACACTCACACCCAGTCAAAAGCTCTGGGTTTAATCCATCACCGTTCTTTAGCCCACTCTGCCACCCCAGTTCAGACATGGCTATATGCAAATCAGTCTGACCCTGTGCCTCATGGGAACAGTCCAGCCCGAACTGCCATACCATGTCTTCCCTGGACCGGAAACAAGCTTCCGAGGACCGGTTTCTGGCATTTCAGCCGTCTTCAGCCCGGCTTGCTTGAATCCAGTGGCAAAGTGAGCAAGGGACTCACGTCTGAGCATACCCTGCCACACTTATGGCGGCCAAAAGCGGTACAAAAGGGGGTGGTGATGGACGGAGCATCTGAATCAATCAAACACTCACACCCAGTCAAAAGATCTGGGTTTAATCCATCACCGTTCTATAGCCCACTCTGCCACCCCAGTTCAGACATGGCTATATGCAAATCAGTCTGACCCTGTGCCTCATGGGAACAGTCCAGCCCGAACTGCCAAGCCATGTCTTCCCTGGACTGGAAACAAGCTTCCGAGGACCGGTTTCTGGCATTCCAGCCGTCTTCAGCCCGGCTTGCTTGAATCCAGTGGCAAAGTGAGCAAGGGACTCACGTCTGAGCATACCCTGCCACACTTATGGCGGCCAAAAGCAGTACAAAAGGGGGTGGTGATGGACGGAGCATCTGAATCAATCAAACACTCACACCCAGTCAAAAGATCTGGGTTTAATCCATCACCGTTGTTTAGCCCACTCTGCCACCCGAGTTCAGACATGGCTATATGCAAATCAGTCTGACCCTGTGCCTCATGGGAACAGTCCCGCCCGAACTGCCAAGCCATGTCTTCCCTGGACCGGAAACAAGCTTTCGAGGACCGGTTTCTGGCATTCCAGCCGTGTTCAGCCCGGCTTGCTTGAATCCAGTGGCAAAGTGAGCAAGGGACTCACGTCTGAGCATACCCTGCCACACTTATGGTGGCCAAAAGCGGTACAAAAGGGTGTGGTGATGGACGGAGCATCTGAATCAATCAAACACTCACACCCAGTCAAAAGATCTGGGTTTAATCCATCACCGTTCTGTAGCCCACTCTGCCACCCCAGTTCAGACATGGCTATATGCAAATCAGTCTGACCCTGTGCCTCATGGGAACAGTCCAGCCCGAACTGCCAAGCCATGTCTTCCCTGGACCGGAAACAAGTTTCCGAGGACCGGTTTCTGGCATTCCAGCCGTCTTCAGCCCGGCTTGCTTGAATCCAGTGGCAAAGAGAGCAAGGGACTCACGTCTGAGCATACCCTGCCACACTTATGGCGGCCAAACGCGGTACAAAAGGGGGTGGTGATGGACGGAGCATCTGAATCAATCAAACACTCACACCCAGTCAAAAGATCTGGGTTTAATCCATCACCGTTCTTTAGCCCACTCTGCCACCCCAGTTCAGACATGGCTATATGCAAATCAGTCTGACCCTGTGCCTCATGGGAACAGTCCAGCCCGAACTGCCAAGCCATGTCTTCCCTGGACCGGAAACAAGCATTCGAGGACCGGTTTCTGGCATTCCAGCCGTCTTCAGCCTGGCTTGCTTGAATCCAGTGGCAAAGTGAGCAAGGGACTCACGTCTGAGCATACCCTGCCACACTTATGGCGGCCAAAAGCGGTACAAAAGGGGGTGGTGATGGACGGAGCATCTGAATCAATCAAACACTCACACCCAGTCAAAAGATCTGGGTTTAATCCATCACCGTTCTTTAGCCCACTCTGCCACCCCAGTTCAGACATGGCTATATGCAAATCAGTCTACCCCTGTGCCTCATGGGAACAGTCCAGCCCGAACTGCCAAGCCATGTCTTCCCTGGACCGGAAACAAGCTTCCGAGGACCGGTTTCTGGCATTCCAGCCGTCTTCAGCCCGGCTTGCTTGAATCCAGTGGCAAAGTGAGCAAGGGACTCACGTCTGAGCATACCCTGCCACACTTATGGCGGCCAAAAGCGGAACAAAAGGGGGTGGTGATGGACGGAGCATCTGAATCAATCAAACACTCACACCCAGTCAAAAGATCTGGGTTTAATCCATCACCGTTCTTTAGCCCACTCTGCCACCCCAGTTCAGACATGGCTATATGCAAATCAGTCTGACCCTGTGCCTCATGGGAACAGTCCAGCCCGAACTGCCAAGCCATGTCTTCCCTAGACTGGAAACAAGCTTCCGAGGACCGGTTTCTGGCATTCCAGCCGTCTTCAGCCCGGCTTGCTTGAATCCAGTGGCAAGGTGAGCAAGGGACTCACGTCTGAGCATACCCTGCCACACTTATGGCGGCCAAAAGCGGTACAAAAGGGGGTGGTGATGGACGGAGCATCTGAATCAATCAAACACTCACACCCAGTCAAAAGATCTGGGTTTAATCCATCACCGTTCTTTAGCCCACTCTGCCACCCCAGTTCAGACATGGCTATATGCAAATCAGTCTGACCCTGTGCCTCATGGGAACAGTCCAGCCCGAACTGCCATACCATGTCTTCCCTGGACCGGAAACAAGCTTCCGAGGACCGGTTTCTGGCATTTCAGCCGTCTTCAGCCCGGCTTGCTTGAATCCAGTGGCAAAGTGAGCAAGGGACTCACGTCTGAGCATACCCTGCCACACTTATGGCGGCCAAAAGCGGTACAAAAGGGGGTGGTGATGGACGGAGCATCTGAATCAATCAAACACTCACACCCAGTCAAAAGATCTGGGTTTAATCCATCACCGTTCTATAGCCCACTCTGCCACCCCAGTTCAGACATGGCTATATGCAAATCAGTCTGACCCTGTGCCTCATGGGAACAGTCCAGCCCGAACTGCCAAGCCATGTCTTCCCTGGACTGGAAACAAGCTTCCGAGGACCGGTTTCTGGCATTCCAGCCGTCTTCAGCCCGGCTTGCTTGAATCCAGTGGCAAAGTGAGCAAGGGACTCACGTCTGAGCATACCCTGCCACACTTATGGCGGCCAAAAGCAGTACAAAAGGGGGTGGTGATGGACGGAGCATCTGAATCAATCAAACACTCACACCCAGTCAAAAGATCTGGGTTTAATCCATCACCGTTGTTTAGCCCACTCTGCCACCCGAGTTCAGACATGGCTATATGCAAATCAGTCTGACCCTGTGCCTCATGGGAACAGTCCCGCCCGAACTGCCAAGCCATGTCTTCCCTGGACCGGAAACAAGCTTTCGAGGACCGGTTTCTGGCATTCCAGCCGTGTTCAGCCCGGCTTGCTTGAATCCAGTGGCAAAGTGAGCAAGGGACTCACGTCTGAGCATACCCTGCCACACTTATGGTAGCCAAAAGCGGTACAAAAGGGTGTGGTGATGGACGGAGCATCTGAATCAATCAAACACTCACACCCAGTCAAAAGATCTGGGTTTAATCCATCACCGTTCTGTAGCCCACTCTGCCACCCCAGTTCAGACATGGCTATATGCAAATCAGTCTGACCCTGTGCCTCATGGGAACAGTCCAGCCCGAACTGCCAAGCCATGTCTTCCCTGGACCGGAAACAAGTTTCCGAGGACCGGTTTCTGGCATTCCAGCCGTCTTCAGCCCGGCTTGCTTGAATCCAGTGGCAAAGAGAGCAAGGGACTCACGTCTGAGCATACCCTGCCACACTTATGGCGGCCAAACGCGGTACAAAAGGGGGTGGTGATGGACGGAGCATCTGAATCAATCAAACACTCACACCCAGTCAAAAGATCTGGGTTTAATCCATCACCGTTCTTTAGCCCACTCTGCCACCCCAGTTCAGACATGGCCATATGCAAATCAGTCTGACCCTGTGCCTCATGGGAACAGTCCAGCCCGAACTGCCAAGCCATGTCTTCCCTCGACCGGAAACAAGCTTCCGAGGTGTGGAAAAGTAAATTTTGCCATGTTATATGTGCCTACGTGTTCCCCATCCTATGCTATATGTGCATGATCGATATGCATGTATCCCCTATGATCGATTAAAGACGTAATTATAGTTGTGTCCAACTCTAGTATGCCAGTTTCCAGTTCTCGTGAAAGCAACGAGTATTAGGCCTATGTTGCCACATTTTACAGTGTGCACGTTAATTCACCGCATTGTCCCCGTTTCTAGGCCTCAAAAGGGCCCGGACACCAGATTCAGCTCCAGTCTTCTGAACCCACTCCGAGGAGCGATACAGCCCCCACCTGCATCCCTGACCCTTCACTTACTTCCTGCCGCACAGTGCCCGGCCCGGCCTGGCTCTGCCTGCCTGTCTGCCAAGAGTATGTTATGCTTCTAGTTATCAGTCCAGCCCTCCTTCTCTGCATTCCTAAGCTACTGAATCGCATCAATAGTTCCAGCTATGGTCTAGCCTTTCTGTCTCCATGTAAGAGAAATACTGTATTAATATTCATAGAATATTCCTCGCACACGCAATACATTTAGAATTATGCATGCACCAGTCTTAAGTGTCAAGTAGCCTTTGCCCTGATAACTTTTGGATTCTATCAACATGTACTCCAAACACCAGATACTAGATATGCCATAGGTACATGTCGTTCTGACACCGCAGACTTTTAGTCTCTTCTTCTAGTGCAGAAGTCATAGCCCCCAGTTCCTCCTGGTAACACGTCATTGCCCGTTTGCGCGCACCACTAGGTGAAAGGTCCCAGCTGCTCAGGTAGCCCCCTCCATGTTTCCGCCCCATTCATGACACTTCTGTGACGTTTACATCACATGTCTATGTATACGCCCTGTACACGCCTTCTTGTTACATCATTTTGTCCTTATCTTTCGCGACTGCTACGAGTTACGCCTACTGCTACGCCTACTGTATTGAATGTAATGTACTTGTTTTAGTATATATACTGTGTACTGTTACTGAAAGTTACCCTCTATCCCTTACCCCCTTACCCATTCCCCGGCAGCTGCCATCCAGTCTATTTCCGTGCAGGCTATCCCGTTCCTGTCCCTTCCCTTATGCATGATTAAAGCCTGTAAGACTCAAGATACCTCGAATCCTGTCTCTTATTTATTGAGCTATCTGTTTTATTCACTGTATTCAAAAATAGTACCGGTAATTAATTATTTATTTACCACATAATGGCGCCCGAATAGGGACTTGCCCTTTCCCCACGCGCCGGCGAAGCCACGCAGGCCCCCTGACCCTCTGCAGCCGTGACGGAACCATACCGTGCACGTGCAGATATTTCTGCTTCAAGCATCCCTCAGGCCCACGGAGGAGACGGAGGTTGCGGTCCAGCATCCAGACGAGGCGGTGAGGAACGCGGCGAGTCCCGACCAGAGCCCAAGCCGAGAGTACAAGGTCCGAGGTATCCGGAGGCCCACCTGTAACTGAAGTCCGAAGTTCGTAGTCCGACGTCGTAGCAGTCCAGTCCAGTCCGAGGCCTTCCGTTCTTGCTGCCCGGTGAGTACCGATGCTGGGGTAGTATCTAGACAGGGTCAATTAATTTGTCTCTGGTCCAGTGGGTTTGGGTACACAGATCCAGTCCGAAGTGTTCACCTAGGTGGATACGGGTCCTGACGTGTCTCTTTATGGGACCGGTATGTTTCGTACTGTTTTAGCAGTACATCTAGTAATTCTAGTAAGTTTCGTTCTCGAGAAATTCATGTGTTTATGTTTTCAGTATATCAGGTAATATTCTGTCCGAACTGTTATTCTAATGTTATTTAATGTGTTTTCAATGTCGTGGTATGAGTGATTTGTTTTCTATTCATTACTGTGTTTATCGTGTATTGTATTGTGTTCGGATTCAAGTCTAGAATGCCTCTGTTTTCCAAGTTACGTCAGTTAAAAACCCGAAAAGGGTTACTCGAGGAAGCAGTTCCTGTCCCGCCTAGAGACAGTCCAGGACATTTTATGTATCATAAGCATGGCTTAAGTGCCATATTGTATTTAGATTTATGGGTCGATTATACCAAAGGTCTGGAAGAGAAATATAGATGGCCTGTATCAGGTACATGGGATGCCGAGTGCATCATGCGAGTAGAAGAAGCATTATGGAAAAAGAAAGCCAGACAGTCCCAGAAAGATGCCATCGAGTTATGGCGCAAAGAATCTCATAAAAGAACTGAAAAAGAAATCAGAAAAACAGAATTAAGTAGAGAATCCTCAGAAATAGCCCAAGAAAGGGAATTAATCGAAGTAGGTGAACGAGTTAGAGCAGAACAGTCAGACAGACAGAGAAATGCCCTTATTAAGGGTATGTATCCTCTTCTTGCCGAGGGCTCGCCAAAAGCAACCCCGGAGGCACCATGTAATTTTCCGCCACCATTAGTCCCGATTAAGCTACGTCACAAACCGACCGCAGCTGATATTTTTCTCTCGTCCTATTTGGACGATACAGTCCCAGAATATGCAAAACCTGTTCCGCCTGCTCCTGTAAATAATGTAATTCCTGTTCCTCCAGCCACCGGGGCCGTGGGTACAGTTCCCGTTATAGCACCCCCGGCCCAGCCGACAGTACATGTACCCGCTACATCAGTCACTCTACCAGCACGTACAGTACCCACCGACGATTCTAGTTTAGGAGCCGCGGGGGGAGATTCTCCTGGTACCCCGCCTCAACACAGACGTATGACGTTCCATGAACTAGCGTTACAGCGTACGCCAAAAGTGACTACATACGTAGATATCAAGCGAGCACTTACTGAATGTCGTTATGATCCAGTTCCAGGCGATGGTACTATGGTCATATATTCATTACGTTTAAGACGGGTGACCGACTATTTGGACACCCTGCCCGACATGAGAGAACATCTAGACAGAATATATCGTTTTATCCGTACAGGAGTGAATCCAGAAAGTGTTCACGAAGCCATGGTTCAGAGAAAAGTCGAGACTCAGCTCATGCTTTTAAAGTTTTTAATTAACTGTTTAATTAGAGAGCAAGATTGTCCGGATAAAGATCAAGAAGAAATGAAAGTCCTGACCAGGTGGAGTGACAATATAGCTGAGGGAAAACACAAGACACAAAATTGTATAGAGAGTATGTACAAGAAAATTTGTAGGGAAATAATAAAGTTACACGAGAAACGAGAAGCAACACAAGTAACCGAGAAAGAAGACGACTCTTTTACTGAAGAGGTAGACGACGAGAATCCCTCCAGAATGGCGTATGTAGGTAGAACTAGACTTTCCGACCGGCATTCACGCCTAGATCACAAGAAAGTTTTTCCTCCTCCAGCACCAGAACAGTGTTCTCTTGAGCAAGTATTCCAAGCTACCGATCATATTCTGAAATCACGAATAGGCTATAGTGAGCTCAGTACAATGCATGAACAAGAACTAGCCCGATCAGCAGTCCGATGGACTACTGATTCTACCACTTTTCCAGACGAAATAGTGGCACAAATGTTTCTGAAACTGCCCCCAACCGAGCAGCGACTGGTGGGTATGTATATGATCCAGCACCTCATTACACTGTATGAGGAACAGCATTCTGATCCAGGTCCACTACATGATGTATTAAACGAGTTACTCCAGTACAGATGGAAAGGTCTAGGTACCGATTTAATTAGTGTCATTCTAGAACAGCGCCACAAATACCGAACGTTTCTGAATCCGCATTTTGTTCACGTCTCACCCCCAGAAATTAAATCATTTTACATAGATAGACAGAATCCGTTACGAGAGGTACACCCAGTTAGGACAGCGGGTGGAGATCTAGAACGAGTATTTGTTTACACCCCCATCACTAAGATGGAACTCTTAGAAATGAAGAAATTAATTCCCTGTCATGATAAAGATCCAGCAGGGTTCCACCGTGAATTAAAAGACATGCTCCGTATGGGAGAATACACGTATCCTGATATCATTAAAATGTTAAAGGTCCTGCTGCCTGCGGGCATATATGAAAAACTCAAGGAAAAAGAATGGGAGGTGGGAGAGAAAAAGATAGATTGGACAGCTCTAGAAGCTGAAGATAATACACGAGTACCAGGTACCGGTCTTGGGGGGAAAGCTAAAGAATTGCCCGAGTTATTGATACAAGTTTTGCCAAGACTACTAGCCACGAAAAAGGAAGATTGGGATGCCATTTCAGCTTGTAAACAGAAACAAGACGAAGACACTAGTGATTTCTATTCTAGATTTGAAAAATGTTTTATTATTAATAGTGGTCTGAAAACAAGTAGTGAATCGTACCCTCATCTTTTTGTTACCAAACTAGTCGAGAATTCAAGTCCACAAGTTAAAAATCGAGTATTGAAAGTCGAAAGTACCTGGCAAGCTAATACTCCGTCACAGATGTTACAAATGCTCCAGTATCACCAGAACAGAATCAGGGAAGAGCAGGAACACGAAAAGAGACGTATGAAAGACACGAAAATGAAAGTATTAGTTGCACAATCTGTTCCACAAGACAGTCAGAAGAGGGGTCCGAATCAAGCCAGTCATCCTACAGCTCCCGTTAAAGGGACCTGCAATTACTGTAAACAGCCAGGTCATTTTATAAACGAGTGTGCAGTTCTGAAACACAACATAGCTACTGGTAAAACTAAAGAGAGACCACGTCCGCCTAGACAAGAACAAGTTTCACAGACTTCTCAGCCACCACAGAATGCACAACAGACAGTTACAGCACCGCAGCCTATCGCTGCAACACAGCATGTTACACAACAGATGTACCAGTATGCACAGTCAGAGTATCCAGATTATCAGCCGTATTCATGAAACAGCCTAGAGAGAGAGGTAGGCTTGACTCTCATCGAGATACCTGTAGATCAAGAGGGTCCCTATGTACACAGTCAAGTATTAGGGAAAGACAGAAAGTTTCTGATTGATACAGGGGCAAGTAGGACTACCATCAGTCATGACGAGGTTCCAGGGGCTCCACTCTCAGGCTCTAGAAATGTTTCCCTTGGATTTTCAGGAAAGCCTATTGTTAATGAAATATCGAAACCAGTTACTCTAGAAGTTGGTCCATTGTCCCGAACTACTGATTTGTTACTCACGAAGTCTTGTCCAGAAAATTTGTTAGGCATCAAGACATTGAAAGAATTAGGAGCAGTCATTTGTTGTTCCCCAGAAGGGGTCCGCCTGTTCCTCAGAGATTTTAAGGGTCATTATGTATTACGAGATTTTGATCCAAGATTATTGAATGTACCACAGCATTTATGGGCGCAAGGTCCAACTGATGTAGGTTGTATGCATATCACACCCCATCGTGTGACTCTAAAGCAAGGTGTTGTATTACCACGAATCAGACAGTACAAATTGCCACCTGAGGCTGTAGCAGCCTTATCCAAAATTATTGACGAACTTATTGTTCAAGGAGTAGTTGTAGAAACTGACTCCAATGTATGTAATTCTCCTATCATTCCAGTCTTGAAACGTACTGATCCAAATGTACCTCCAGTATATCGATTAGTGATTGACCTTCGAGAACTTAATAAATGTATCATACCCCAGTACCCAGTAGTCCCAGATATTTCATCCCTATTGACAGCCATTGATTCTGAAGCTACATTCTTCTCAGTTATCGATCTCAAGAACGCATTTTTCAGTGTCCCCATTCATCCAGACAGCCAGTTCCTTTTCGGTTTCTGTTTAAATGGAAGAAGCTATAAATTCACACGAGCTCCTCAAGGTTTCACAGAAAGTCCTAGCATTTACAGTCAAGCACTTAAGAGACAACTAGACAATATTCACATGCCAACTGACACTGCCCTGCTCCAGTATGTCGATGATCTACTGATCACAGCCCGTTCTGAACGTGACTGCGAACGTGCGTCACTTACAGTTCTGTATTTTCTGGCAGAGATGGGGCACAAGGTGTCCCCTTCCAAATTGCAATTCTGTGTCCAGCAAGTGGTCTACTTAGGACACTTACTGTCCAAGAGGGGTAGGCAGTTGACACCTGACCGTATCCAGTTAATAGCACGTCTTCCACAGCCCAAGACACGGAAGGAGGTACGAGCTTTTTATCGGCCTCACTTCTTACTGCAGACAATGGATTCCTCAGTATGCATTTCTAGCCAAGCCACTGATACAGTTAACGACACAGGAGGCAGCCGTATCGACTGTCCTCCCTTGGACCCAGGAACATACACTTGTTTTTAATGAATTAAAGAAAGCCTTATGCCAAGCACCTGTTCTAGCAACTACAGTAAGCCTTTTACACTTTTTGTCACAGAACGTGATGGTACTGCATTATCTGTTCTCACACAAGATCAAGCAGGACAATACAAGCCTTGTGCTTATTTTTCGAGCACATTAGATCCAGTGGCCCAGGCTCTGCCTGCGTGCCTCAAGTCAGTTGCAGCCACAGCTCTAGCCATCAGACAAAGTGATTCCATAGTGTTAGGACATTCCCTGACAGTACAAGTTCCACACTCCGTGGAAGTTCTTTTAAACCGAACCCAGACTCAGCACTTGACAATTGCACGTTTAACAGGTTATGAACTGACACTGTTTCAGCCACACATAGAAATCAGACGCTGCAACATTTTAAATCCAGCTACACTGTTACCGTCAGTTACTTCAAATCCTGCCACACATGACTGTGTGGAAGTTGTTAACACTATGACAAAGCCAAGACAAGACTTGACAGATATTGCATTACCTGATCCCGACCTGACACTTTATGTGGATGGTTCATGTATGAGAACAAGTACAGGAGAACTAGTAGCCGCGTATGCAGTGACTACTGACACTGAAGTTATAGAAACACATCGTATTGACACCCTGTCTGCTCAAGCAGCAGAGCTAGTCGCTCTGACCCAAGCCTGCATACGTGCCAAGAACCTGAAAGTAAACATATACACAGATTCACGTTATGCATTCGGAGTCGTACACGACTTTGGAGTGCTCTGGCAGGAACGAGGTTTTATGACTTCTCATGGAACCAAGATCCAGCATGGTCTCCTCATTCAAGCTCTGTTAGATGCAATACATTTACCGACAGCTATTGCTATCATGAAGTGCAAGGCACATACGAAAGTCACTGACATTATTTCTCAAGGTAATGATCTAGCAGATCGAACAGCCAAGCTTACAGCTCAGACTCCAGACATTCCAGTTAACACGACACAGACACTCACTCCAGATCAGACTACTTGTATGACAGTTAAGGACCCTACACAAGATGTCATAGACATACAGTCACATGCTACTCCCGAAGAAATAAAGAAATGGTCCGAACAAGGAGGGGTCCAGACAGATCAAGGATGGTTGACGAAGGGAAAAGCCACATGGTTTCTCCCCGACTCTATGGTTCAAGTCATTATTAATACCGCACATAGTCCAGCACATCTAGGAGAAAAAGCTATGTTAGACAGTATTCAGAACCTTTGGTTCAACAAGCATTTACGAGCAGTAGCCAAGCAGAAAGTCCGTACCTGTATGATATGTTGTCAGTTCAATCCAGGTAAAAGTGTCCCGGTGGAACAAGGTGGATTCCAACCTCCTGACCACCCTTTTGAAGTCCTCCAGATGGATTATATTCAGATGGAGCGATGTCGAGGTTTCAAGTATGTCCTCGTAGTTGTATGCGCTTTGTCCAGGTGGACAGAAGCATATCCAGTTCCAGATTACACAGCCGCGACCACTGCCAGGCAGTTGGTTCGTGAGTATTTTCCCCGCTATGGATTACCTAGGGTCGTGTATTCAGATAACGGCCAGCCATTCTCATCCGAGCTTATGAAACAAGTTTCCCTTCTGTTAGGGTACCAGTGGAAGTTCCATTGTGTACGCCATCCTGAAGCAGCCGGTCTCGTAGAGAGACATAACCAGACTTTGAAAATCCGCATTGCTAAAGTATGTACAGAAAAAGGTGTAGATTGGTTAGTAGCTCTGCCAGTTGCTCTTTTTTATCTGAGAATGGTTGCACATTCCAGATCAGGTCTGTCCCCTTACGAGGTCGTATTCGGCCGCCCTCCAAACATGTGGGGTACACCTAGACCCCGTAGTATTACAGACGTTTCCAGTAATATGCTGACAGATTACCTAGCTTCCTTGATGTCTGCCCTACACTCTTGTCGTTCACAGGTTGCCGCTGCATTTCCAGACAACACTGAGGTAAGACCGCATGAAATCGTTCCGGGAGAATTCGTCCTGGTGCGAAATTTTGATCGTTCAAGTCCGCTGGAGCCCCGTTGGAAGGAGCCACAGCTGGTGTTATTAACAACAAGGACCGCCGTCAAGCTCGAGGGACGCAAGGGCTGGGTGCATACCAGTCATATCAAGAAATTCCATGGATTGCGACAAAAGACATTTATCAAAGACTGCCCTATTCTTAAGGACTGCCCAAAGACAGACTCTGAATTCAAACTTCCCCTGTTAGAGAAAACTCCGCAGCAGGAGTATAAAACCAAACTCCGGTCTAGTAAAATAAGTCAGCCAGTTTAATTGTCTAAGTCCCTCTCGGGTGAAACGGTTAGACAGGTTCCTGACATGTATGAGACAGACCCACACAGTGAGAGAGTTAGTCAAAACTCTAAAAGATGTATTATCGTTCTATTCTTTTTATTATTTTTGAGTCTTATGGTTACATGCATAAGTTATGCTTTACATTTATGTTTTCCTATTTCACATGTACACATGTTTTCTAATATTACAGTAGAGCACACATTTAGTGATCTGCCTCCTCACGAGCTATCTTATCGTCTTGCTATGCGTAACAACACATTCATCAGAATGTTGCATTATTCACACCAGACCAGCAATGCCACTAATTGTTGGGTGTGTGGTCGACTCCCCCCTTTCCAGACACCGAAGGGAATTCTGCCACTCTTTCCCTATCCGTTTTCACATAATGGTTCGTGTGGAGCATGGTCCACGTTAACGTCATCCTCAACTGATATGTCCCTTCTGAATCGAACATGTTTCCCAGACAAGCAAGGTCTTTCCCATAGAACAGGGTTAGATCTAGAAAATGAAGTATATGATTTAGGTAATTATTCCTCGAATTTCATGGTCCTGAATGTTCAGTCCGATACTACTCCAGATTTGCCTGCTATTTCAGTACTACCAGTCAAAGGCGAATTATGTGTCATAAAGAATGGTTCCGCACATGTAGGACATAGTGATTGTACTACTATTGTCGAGTATAGTGACAGTGGGAAATCTATTTTCAAAGCCTCACGTCATTCTTATTTTGTTTGTGGTCAGACCGCATATGTTCGTCTGCCCCTCGATTGGGATGGAACATGTTACATTGCCTTCCTACTGCCACCAGTTTTCCTAGCCCCATCTGATTATCACAGAAACACACATCTAGTACACGTTAGACCTAGAAGGGAGACCGAGTCCCCAATTGTCGATCAAACTGAAACTGCTCTAGAACAATATCAAGACTTCAATAAAGGTTTCTTTTTCTTTATAGGACCTGTCCAGAATAGTAAGTTAATACGTAGGTTAACCAGAACCCTTGAAGCAGTAGTGAATGAGACTACTTCCGCTCTAGGTAACTTAACCGAAGAGCAATCTGCTATGCGTTTTGTTGTGCTCCAAAATCGTCTCGTTCTTGACGTCATACTGGCCGATAGAGGAGGAGCATGTAGAGTCATCGGATCTAGTTGCTGCATTTTCATTCCTAATAACGCGCCGTCTGTTTATTCAGCTATAACCAGACTTCATAAAATTGCCCATCAGTTACACAAGAATCCAGGCACCTGGACATGGTCCGGTTGGCTCTGGAGTATCATTTCTGCCTGGGGATGGAAACTATTGTCATTCCTAGGTATAGCAGTAATGATCATATTCAGTTGCTGCCTCTGTTTACAATGTGGCCCTGCGATTTGCGGCATGTGTGCTACCTCTTGTATCCCTAGTCCTAAATCCCGTTCCAAGACAATTCGAGACGAGCAAATGATGCTATATGAACAGATAGATGGTATCATGAATATTGATGTTTCCTGATGGAAACGTAGGGCACAAGGAGGGAATGTGGAAAAGTAAATTTTGCCATGTTATATGTGCCTACGTGTTCCCCATCCTATGCTATATGTGCATGATCGATATGCATGTATCCCCTATGATCGATTAAAGACGCAATTATAGTTGTGTCCAACTCTAGTATGCCAGTTTCCAGTTCTCGTGAAAGCAACGAGTATTAGGCCTATGTTGCCACATTTTACAGTGTGCACGTTAATTCACCGCATTGTCCCCGTTTCTAGGCCTCAAAAGGGCCCGGACACCAGATTCAGCTCCAGTCTTCTGAACCCACTCCGAGGAGCGATACAGCCCCCACCTGCATCCCTGACCCTTCACTTACTTCCTGCCGCACAGTGCCCGGCCCGGCCTGGCTCTGCCTGCCTGTCTGCCAAGAGTATGTTATGCTTCTAGTTATCAGTCCAGCCCTCCTTCTCTGCATTCCTAAGCTACTGAATCGCATCAATAGTTCCAGCTATGGTCTAGCCTTTCTGTCTCCATGTAAGAGAAATACTGTATTAATATTCATAGAATATTCCTCGCACACGCAATACATGTAGAATTATGCATGCACCAGTCTTAAGTGTCAAGTAGCCTTTGCCCTGATAACTTTTGGATTCTATCAACATGTACTCCAAACACCAGATACTAGATATGCCATAGGTACATGTCGTTCTGACACCGCAGACTTTTAGTCTCTTCTTCTAGTGCAAAAGTCATAGCCCCCAGTTCCTCCTGGTAACACGTCATTGCCCGTTTGCGCGCACCACTAGGTGAAAGGTCCCAGCTGCTCAGGTAGCCCCCTCCATGTTTCCGCCCCATTCATGACACTTCTGTGACGTTTACATCACATGTCTATGTATACGCCCTGTACACGCCTTCTTGTTACATCATTTTGTCCTTATCTTTCGCGACTGCTACGAGTTACGCCTACTGCTACGCCTACTGTATTGAATGTAATGTACTTGTTTTAGTATATATACTGTGTACTGTTACTGAAAGTTACCCTCTATCCCTTACCCCCTTACCCATTCCCCGGCAGCTGCCATCCAGTCTATTTCCGTGCAGGCTATCCCGTTCCTGTCCCTTCCCTTATGCATGATTAAAGCCTGTAAGACTCAAGATACCTCGAATCCTGTCTCTTATTTATTGAGCTATCTGTTTTATTCACTGTATTCAAAAATAGTACCGGTAATTAATTATTTATTTACCACAGAGGACTGGTTTCTGGCATTCCAGCCGTCTTCAGCCCGGCTTGCTTGAATCCAGTGGCAAAGTGAGCAAGGGACTCACGTCTGAGCATACCCTGCCACACTTATGGCGGCCAAAAGCGGTACAAAAGGGGGTGGTGATGGACGGAGCATCTGAATCAATCAAACACTCACACCCAGTCAAAAGATCTGGGTTTAATCCATCACCGTTCTTTAGCCCACTCTGCCACCCCAGTTCAGACATGGCTATATGCAAATCAGTCTGACCCTGTGCCTCATGGGAACAGACCAGCCGGAACTGCCAAACCATGTCTTCCCTGGACCGGAAACAAGCTTCCGAGGACCGATTTCTGGCATTACAGCCGTCTTCAGCCCGGCTTGATGAATCCAGTGGCAAAGTGAGCAAGGGACTCACGTCTGAGCATACCCTGCCACACTTATGGCGGCCAAAAGCGGTACAAAAGGGGGTGGTGATGGACGGAGCATCTGAATCAATCAAACACTCACACCCAGTCAAAAGATCTGGGTGTAATCCATCAGCGTTCTTTATCCCACTCTGCCACCCCAGTTGAGACATGGCTATATGCAAATCAGTCTGACCCTGTGCCTCATGGGAACAGTCCAGCCCGAACTGCCAAGCCATGTCTTTCCTGGACCGGAAACAAGCTGCAGAGGACCGGTTTCTGGCATTCCAGCCATCTTCAGCCTGGCTTGCTTGAATCCAGCGGCAACGTGAGCAAGGGAATCATGTCTGAGCATACCCTGCCACACCTATGGCGACCAAAAGCGGTACAAAAGGGGGTGGTGATGGACGGAGCATCTGAATCAATCAAACACTCACACCCAGTCAAAAGATCTGGGTTTAATCCATCACCGTTCTTTAGCCCACTCTGCCACCCCAGTTTAGACATGGCTATATGCAAATCAGTCGAACCCTGTGCCTCATGGGAACAGTCCATGGGAACATGTCTTCCCTGGACCGGAAAAAAGCTTCCGAGGACCGGTTTCTGGCATTCCAGCCGTCTTCAGCCCGGCTTGCTTGAATCCAGTGGCAAAGTGAGCAAGGGACTCACGTCTGAGCATACCCTGCCACACTTATGGCGGCCAAAAGCGGTACAAAAGGGGGTGGTGATGGACGGAGCATCTGAATCAATCAAACACTCACACCCAGTCAAAAGATCTGGGTTTAATCCATCACCGTTCTTTAGCCCACTCTGCCACCCCAGTTGAGACATGGCTATATGCAAATCAGTCTGACCCTGTGCCTCATGGGAACAGTCCAGCCCGAACTGCCAAGCCATGTCTTCCCTGGACCGGAAACAAGCTTCCGAGGACTGGTTTCTGGCATTCCAGCTGTCTTCAGCCCGGCTTGCTTGAATCCAGTGGCAAAGTGAGCAAGGGACTCACGTCTGAGCATACCCTGCCACACTTATGGCGGCCAAAAGCGGTACAAAAGGGGGTGGTGATGGACGGAGCATCTGAATCAATCAAACACTCACACTCAGTCAAAAGATCTGGGCTTAATCCATCACCGTTCTTTAGCCCACTCTGCCACCCCAGTTCAGACATGGCTGTATGCAAATCAGTCTGACCCTGTGCCTCATGGGAACAGTCCAGCCCGAACTGCCAAGCCATGTCTTCCCTGGACCGGAAACAAGCTTCCGAGGACCGGTTTCGGGCATTCCAGCCGTCTTCAGCCCGGCTTGCTTGAATCCAGTGGCAAAGTGAGCAAGGGACTCACGTTTGAGCATACCCTGCAACACTTATGGCGGCCAAAAGCGGTACAAAAGGGGGTGGTGATGGACGGAGCATCTGAATCAATCAAACACTCACACCAAGTCAAAAGATCTGGGTTTAATCCATCACCGTTCTTTAGCCCACTCTGCCACCCCAGTTCAGAAATGGCTATATGCAAATCAGTCTGACCCTGTGCCTCATGGGAACAGTCCAGCCTGAACAGCCAAGCCATGTCTTTCCTGCACCCAAAACAAGCTTCCGAGGACCGGTTTCTGGCATTCCAGCAGTCTTCAGCCCCGCTTGCATGAATCCAGTGGCAAAGTGAGCAAGGGACTCACGTCTGAGCATACCCTGCCACACTTATGGCGGCCAAAAGCGGTACAAAAGGGGGTGGTGATGGACGGATCATCTGAATCAATCAAACTCACACCCAGTCAAAAGATCTGGGTTTAATCCATCACCGTTCTTTAGCCCACTCTGCCACCCCAGTTCAGACATGGCTATATGCAAATCAGTCTGACCCTGTGCCTCACGGGAACAGTCCAGCCCGAACTGCCAAGCCATGTCCTCCCTGGACCGGAAACAAGCTTCCGAGAACCGGTTTCTGGCATTCCAGCCGGCTTGCTTGAATCCAGTGGCAGAGTGAGCAAGGGACTCACGTCTGAGCATACCCTGCCACACTTATGGCGTCCAAAAGCGGTACAAAAGGGGGTGGTGATGGACGGAGCATCTGAATCAATCAAACACTCACACCCAGTCAAAAGATCTGGGTTTAATCCATCACCGTTCTTTAGCCCACTCTGCGACCCCAGTGCAGACATGGCTATATGCAAATCAGTCTGACCCTGTGCCTCATGGGAACAGTCCAGCCCGAACTGCCAAGCCATGTCTTCCCTGGACCGGAAACAAGCTTCCGAGGACCGGTTTCTGGCATTCCAGCCGTCTTCAGCCCGGCTTGCTTGAATCCAGTGGCAAAGTGAGCAAGGGACTCACGTCTGAGCATACCCTGCCACACTTATGGCGGCCAAAAGCGGTACAAAAGGGGGTGGTGATGGACGGAGCATCTGAATCAATCAAACACTCACACCAAGGCAAAAGATCTGGGTTTAATCCATCACTGTTCTTTAGCGCACTCTGCCACCCCAGTTCAGACATCGTTATATGCAAATCAGTCTGACCCTGTGCCTCATGGGAACAGTCCAGCCTGAACTGCCAAGCCATGTCTTCCCTGGACCGGAAACAAGCTTCCGAGGACCGGTTTCTGGCATTCCAGCCGTCTTCAGCCCGGCTTGCTTAAATCCAGTGGCAAAGTGAGCAAGGGACTCACGTCTGAGCATACCCTGCCACACTTATGGCGGCCAAAAGCGGTACAAAGGGGGGTGGTGATGGACGGATCATCTGAATCAATGAAACACTCACACCCAGTCAAAAGATCTGGGTTTAATCCATCACCGTTCTTTAGCCCACTCTGCCACCCCAGTTCAGACATGGCTATATGCAAATCAGTCTGACCCTGTGCCTCATGGGAACAGTCCAGCCCGAACTGCCAAGCTATGTCCTCCCTGGACCGGAAACAAGCTTCCGAGGACCGGTTTCTGGCATTCCAGCCGGCTTGCTTGAATCCAGTGGCAGAGTGAGCAAAGGACTCACGTCTGAGCATACCCTGCCACACTTATGGCGTCCAAAAGCAGTACAAAAGGGGGTGGTGATGGACGGAGCATCTGAATCAATCAAACACTCACACCCAGTCAAAAGATCTGGGTTTAATCCATCACCGTTCTTTAGCCCACTCTGCCACCCCAGTTCAGACATGGCTATATGCAAATCAGTCTGACCCTGTGCCTCATGGGAACAGTCCAGCCCGAACTGCCAAGCCATGTCTTCCCTGGACCGGAAACAAGCTTCCGAGGACCAGTTTCTGGCATTCCAGCCGGCTTCAGAACGGCTTGCTTGAATCCAGTGGCAAAGTGAGCAAGGGACTCACGTCTGAGCATACCCTGCCACACTTATGGCAGCCAAAAGCGGTACAAAAGGGGGTGGTGATGGACGGAGCATCTGAATCAATCAAACACTCACACCCAGTCAAAAGATCTGGGCTTAATCCATCACCGTTCTTTAGCCCACTCTGCCACCCCAGTTTAGACATGGCTATATGTAAATCAGTCGAACCCTGTGCCTTATGGGAACAGTCCATGGGAACATGTCTTCCCTGGACCGGAAACAAGCTTCCGAGGACCGGTTTCTGGTATTCCAGCCGTCTTCAGCCCGGCTTGCTTGAATCCAGTGGCAAAGTGAGCAAGGGACTCACGTCTGAGCATACCCTGCCACACTTATGGCGGCCAAAAGCGGTACAAAAGGGGGTGGTGATGGACGGAGCATCTGAATCAATCAAACACTCACACCCAGTCAAAAGATCTGGGTTTAATCCATCACCGTTCTTTGGCCCACTCTGCCACCCCAGTTCAGACATGGCTATATGCAAATCAGTCTTACCCTGTGCCTCATGGGAACAGTCCAGCCCGAACTGCCAAGCCATGTATTCCCTGGACCGGAAACAAGCTTCTGAGAACCGGTTTCTGGCATTCCAGCCGTCTTCAGCCCGGCTTGCTTGAATCCAGTGGCAAAGTGAGCAAGGGACTCACGTCTGAGCATACCCTGCCACACTTATGGCGTCCAAAAGCGGAACAAAAGGGGGTGGTGATGGACGGAGCATCTGAATCAATCAAACACTCACACCCAGTCAAAAGATCTGGGTTTAATCCATCACCGTTCTTTAGCCCACTCTGCCACCCCAGTTCAGACATGGCTATATGCAAATCAGTCTGACCCTGTGCCTCATGGGAACAGTCCAGCCCGAACTGCCAAGCAATGTCTTTCCTGGACCGGAAACAAGCTTCCGAGGACCGGTTTCTGGCATTCCAGCCGTCTTCAGCCCGGCTTGCTTGAATCCAGTGGCAAAGTGAGCAAGGGACTCACGTCTGAGCATACCCTGCCACACTTATGGCGGCCAAAAGCGGTACAAAAGGGGGTGGTGATGGACGGAGCATCTGAATCAATCAAACACTCACACCCAGTCAAAAGATCTGGGTTTAATCCATCACCGTTCTTTAGCCCACTCTGCCACCCCGGTTCAGACATGGCTATATGCAAATCAGTCTGACCCTGTGCCTCATGGGAACAGTCCAGCCCGAACTGCCAAGCCATGTCTTCCCTGGACCGGAAACAAGCTTTCGAGGACCGGTTTCTGGCATTCCAGCCGTCTTCAGCCCGGCTTGCTTGAATCCAGCGGCAAAGTGAGCAAGGGACTCACGTCTGAGCATACCCTGCCACACTTATGGCGGCCAAAAGCGGAACAAAAGGGGGTGGTGATGGACGGAGCATCTGAATCAATCAAACACTCACACCCAGTCAAAAGATCTGGGTTTAATCCATCACCGTTCTTTAGCCCACTCTGCCACCCCAGTTGAGACATGGCTATATGCAAATCAGTCTGACCCTGTGCCTCATGGGAACAGTCCAGCCCGAACTGCCAAGCCATGTCTTCCCTGGACCGGAAACAAGCTTCCGAGGACCGGTTTCTGGCATTCCAGCTGTCTTCAGCCCGGCTTCCTTGAATCCAGTGGCAAAGTGAGCAAGGGACTCACGTCTGAGCATACCCTGCCACACTTATGGCGGCCAAAAGCGGTACAAAAGGGGGTGGTGATGGACGGAGCATCTGAATCAATCAAACACTCACACTCAGTCAAAAGATCTGGGCTTAATCCATCACCGTTCTTTAGCCCACTCTGCCACCCCAGTTCAGACATGGCTATATGCAAATCAGTCTGACCCTGTGCCTCATGGGAACAGTCCAGCCCGAACTGCCAAGCCATGTCTTCCCTGGACCGGAAACAAGCTTCCGAGGACCGGTTTCTGGCATTCCAGCCGTCTTCAGCCCGGCTTGCTTGAATCCAGTGGCAAAGTGAGCAAGGGACTCACGTCTGAGCATACCCTGCAACACTTATGGCGGCCAAAAAGGGTACAAAAGGGGGTGGTGATGGACGGAGCATCTGAATCAATCAAACACTCACACCAAGTCAAAAGATCTGGGTTTAATCCATCACCGTTCTTTAGCCCACGCTGCCACCCCAGTTCAGAAATGGCTATATGCAAATCAGTCTGACCCTGTGCCTCATGGGAACAGTCCAGCCTGAACTGCCAAGCCATGTCTTTCCTGGACCCGAAACAAGCTTCCGAGGACCGGTTTCTGGCATTCCAGCCGTCTTCAGCCCGGCTTGCTTGAATCCAGTGGCAAAGTGAGCAAGGGACTCACGTCTGAGCATACCCTGCCACACTCATGGCGGCCAAAAGCGGTACAAAAGGGGGTGGTGATGGACGGATCATCTGAATCAATCAAACTCACACCCAGTCAAAAGATCTGGGTTTAATCCATCACCGTTCTTTAGCCCACTCTGCCACCCCAGTTCAGACATGGCTATATGCAAATCAGTCTGACCCTGTGCCTCATGGGAACAGTCCAGCCCGAACTGCCAAGCCATGTCCTCCCTGGACCGGAAACAAGCTTCCGAGGACCGGTTTCTGGCATTCCAGCCGGCTTGCTTGAATCCAGTGGCAGAGTGAGCAAGGGACTCACGTCTGAGCATACCCTGCCACACTTATGGCGTCCAAAAGCGGTACAAAAGGGGGTGGTGATGGACGGAGCATCTGAATCAATCAAACACTCACACCCAGTCAAAAGATCTGGGTTTAATCCATCACCGTTCTTTAGCCCACTCTGCCACCCCAGTGCAGACATTACTATATGCAAATCAGTCTGACCCTGTGCCTCATGGGAACAGTCCAGCCCGAACTGCCAAGCCATGTCTTTCCTGGACCGGAAACAAGCTTCCGAGGACCGGTTTCTGGCATTCCAGCCGTCTTCAGCCCGGCTTGCTTGAATCCAGTGGCAAAGTGAGCATGGGACTCACGTCTGAGCATACCCTGCCACACTTATGGCGGCCAAAAGCGGTACAAAAGGGGGTGGTGATGGACAAAGCTTCTGAATCAATCAAACACTCACACCCAGTCAAAAGATCTGGGTTTAATCCATCACCGTTCTTTAGCCCACTCTGCCACCCCAGTTTAGACATGGCTATATGCAAATCAGTCTGACCCTGTGCCTCATGGGAACAGTCCATGGGAACATGTCTTCCCTGGACCGGAAACAAGCTTCTGAGGACCGGTTTCTGGCATTCCACCCGTCTTCAGCCTGGCTTGCTTGAATCCAGTGGCAAAGTGAGCAAGGGACTCACGTCTGAGCATACCCTGCCACACTTATGGCGGCCAAAAGCGGTACAAAAGTGGGTGGTGATGGACGGAGCATCTGAATCAATCAAACACTCACACCCAGTCAAAAGATCTGGGTTTAATCCATCACCGTTCTTTAGCCCACTCTGCCACCCCAGTTCAGACATGGCTATATGCAAATCAGTCTGACCCTGTGCCTCATGGGAACAGTCCAGCCCGAACTGCCAAGCCATGTCTTCCCTGGACCGGAAACAAGCTTCCGAGGACCGGTTTCTGGCATTCCAGCCATCTTCAGCCCGGCTTGCTTGAATCCAGTGGCAAAGTGAGCAAGGGAGTCATGTCTGAGCATACCCTGCCACACTTATGGCGGCCAAAAGCGGAACAAAAGGGGGTGGTGATGGACGGAGCATCTGAATCAATCAAACACTCACACCCAGTCAAAAGATCTGGGTTTAATCCATCACCGTTCTTTAGCCCACTCTGCCACCCCAGTTCAGACATGGCTATATGCAAATCAGTCTGACCCTGTGCCTCATGGGAACAGTCCAGCCCGAACTGCCAAGCCATGTCTTCCCTGGACCGGAAACAAGGTTCCGAGGACCGGTTTCTGGCATTTCAGCCGTCTTCAGCCCGGCTTGCTTGAATCCAGCGGCAAAGTGAGCAAGGGACTCACGTCTGAGCATACCTTGCCTCACTTATGGCGGCCAAAAGCGGTACAAAAGGGGGTGGTGATGGACGGAGCATCTGAATCAATCAAACACTCACACTCAGTCAAAAGATCTGGGCTTAATCCATCACCGTTCTTTAGCCCACTCTGCCACCCCAGTTCAGACATGGCTATATGCAAATCAGTCTGACCCTGTGCCTCATGGGAACAGTCCAGCCCGAACTGCCAAGCCATGTCTTCCCTGGACCGGAAACAAGCTTCCGAGGACCGGTTTCTGGCATTCCAGCCGTCTTCAGCCCGGCTTGCTTTAATCCAGTGGCAAAGAGAGCAAGGGACTCACGTCTGAGCATACCCTGCCACACTTATG